>NW_012136080.1:17018970-17021030 GCF_000956105.1 Propithecus coquereli
CCACCATGCACCTGTAGTCCCAGCTACTCGGGAGGCTGAGTCAGGGGGATCACCTGAGCCCAGGAGTTTGAAGTTGCAGTGATCTATGATGACGTCACTGCACTCTAGCCCAGGCAAGACAGGAAGATCCCTGTTTCAAAAAAAAAAAAAAAATTCTAAATTTCAGTTTCCTCATGTGAAATTATGAAATAAGGTGTATTATGTCACTTAACTCATAAGGTAGTTGTGATGGTTTTATAAGAGAATGTTACAGCTTGGCATGGTGTCGAGAGCTTCTAGTCCCAGCCTCTCAGGAGACTGAGGTGGGAAGATTGTTTGAATCCAGGAGCTTGAGGCCAGCCTGGGCAACATAGCAAGACCAGTCTCTAAAAAAATAAAAAGAGGCGGGTGGTGGGAGGGAGAGAGAGAGAAAGAAAGAAAGTAATGTTAGAGGCCACGTGTGGTGACTCATACCTGTAATCCCAGCAATTTGGGAGACTGAGGCAAGGGGATTGCTTGAGTGCAGGAGTTTGAGGCTGCAGTGAGCTATAATTGTGACACTGCACTCCAACCTGGGTGACAGAGTGAGACCCTGTGTCAAAAAAAAAAAAAAAAGAATGAAAGAATTTTATGAAGCACTTAGCTCAGAGCCTGGCACATTAGTAAGTGCTCAAGAATACCAGCTGCTGTTTTTGTTATTAAAAATAGGTCAAAAAGTTCATGGAGAATGAGTATTATGAAAAAACTATGCATAAATTTCGAAATTTTTTTGCACCAAAATGAACTTGTACTAACCTGTTATAACATGTCTGAACAGGATCTATTTTGAGTCACTAAGAAAGATCAGTTTGAAAAGAGCCCCTATCAGAGCAACATGAATTCTGCTAAAATTGAAGCAAGAACAAATGTCAAATTTATGGTGAAGCATGGGTGAAAGAAAGGTGAAACCATTGATGCTTTCTGAAAAGTTTATGGGGACAATGCCTCAAAGAAATCATCAGTTTACAAATGCATAACTTGTTTTAGGAAGGGACCAGGTGATGTTGAAGAGGAAGCCCACATAGGCAGACCATCCACGTCAATTTGGAGGGAAAAAGTTAATTTCGTTTGTATCCTAGTTAAAGAGGAATGACAATTAACAACATAAACAATAGCCAACACCATAGACATCTCAATTGGTTCAGCTTACACGAGTCTGACTGAAAAATTAAAGTTAGGCAAACTTTCTACTGGATAGGTGCCAAAACCATTGTGCCCAGATCAGCTGCTGACAAGAGCAGAACTTTCAACGGAAATTTTAAACAAGTGGGATCAAGATGCTGAAGCATTTCTTCGAAGAATTGTATAAAATATAATCCTGAAGACAGAGAACAGTCAAAGCAATGGCTACCAAGATGTGGAAATGGTCCAGTCAAAGCAAAACAGACTGGTCAAGAGCAAAGGTCATGATAATAGTTTTTGGGATGCTCAAAGCATTTTGCTTGTTGACTTTCTGGAGGGCCAAAGAGCAATAACATATGCTTATTATGAGAGTGTTAAGAAAGTTAACCACAGCTTTAGCAGAAAAGCACCCAGAAAAGACGCAACAAAGAGTCCTTCATCATGACAATGCTCATTTCTTTCATCAAACGAGAGCAATTTTATGAGAGTTTTGACGGGAAAAGCATTAGACATCCACCTTACAGTCCTGATTTGGCAATTTCTGACTTCTTTTTGTTTCCTAATCCTAAAAAGTCCATAAAGGGCATCCGTTTTTCTTCAGTTAATATTGCAAAAGAGACTGTATTGACGTGGTTAAATTCCCAGGACCTTCAGTTCTTTAGGGATAGACTAAATTGCTGGTATCACTTACAAGAGTGTCTTGAACTTGATGGAGCTTATGTTTAGAAATGAAGTTTATATTATTTATTTTTCTCTTTTAATTTTTACATGAACTTTTTGAAGTCCCTTCATATAAGGCAATAAAATAACAATAATAATGATGATAATAATTATAGCCAGTACTTACATAGCACTGCTGTAGGTGCTTTACCCATATGTTAATACATTTGATTCTCACAACTACTTTTTTTTTTTTTTTT
>NW_012136080.1:17021080-17022929 GCF_000956105.1 Propithecus coquereli
AATAAATCAAGAAAAACAGCTCTAACTGCTGTTATTGAGAAATATGGAACTAAAGAAAAAGCAAAAAGTTGAATGTGGCTACTTCTGGGTGCAAAAATGGGGAAACAGAGAAATAGGGTAGGGGATCAGATGTTTTATAACTTTTCTAGTACTACCTATTTACTTTTTTACAACCAAGTGCATTGCCTGTATTTTTTTTATTGTGGTAAAATATACATAACATATAATTTAACATTGTAATCATTTTCGAATATATAATTCAGTGATATTAAGTATATTACCATTGTTGTGCAATCGTTACCACTATCTATCTCCAAAACTTTTCAATCATCCCAAACAGAAACTCTATACCCATTAAACAATAGCTCTCCATTTCCTCCTCCTCCGGCCCCTAGTAACCACTATTCTGCTTTTCTTCTCTATAAATTTAACTACTCTATGTACCTCACATTAGTGGAATCATATAATATTTGTCCTTTTGTCTGGTTTATTTCACTTAGCATGTTTTAAACTTTGATCCATGTTGTAATGGGTGTCAGAATTTCCTTTTTAAGGCTAATATTCCATTGTATGTTTGTACCACATACTGTTTATCTATTCATCTGTTGTTGGATGAGTTAATGGGTTGTTTCCCCTTTGGGCTATTGTGAATAATGTTACTGTGAACATTGGTGTGCAAGTCGCTGCTTTCAATTCTTCTTGAGTGTATACCCCAAAGTGGAATTGCTGGAGCATATGACAATCGTGTTTAATTTTTTGAGGAACTGCCATACAGTTTTTCACAGCAGCTGTAGCATTTTACATTCCCACCAGCAATACACAAGAGTTTCACATTCTGGCCAATACTTGGTATTTTCTGGTTTTTTTGTATGTTTGTTTGTTTATAGCCATCCTAATGGGTGTGAAGTAGTATCTCATTGTGGTTTTGATTTACGTTTCCCTAAAGATTAAATATATTAAGCATCATTTCATGGGCTTACTGCAATTTGCATATCTTCTTTGCATAAATGTGATTCAAGCCCTCTGCCCGTTTTTCAATTAGATTATTTGTTTGCATTATTTTTAAATAGAAACAGAATTAATGTTAAAAGCAAGATCTAAATGCAAAAACAGGTACGTTGGGTTTCAAAGCAGGGGTCCCTGGTGAGGCTGATAGATCGGTTCTTAAATGGGAAGCAGGGTACTATTATGTATTACCACAAACAGTGTTGAAGACCAAGGCATGTCGAGGCAAAATGCAAAAGTGTGTTACATCTTTGTCTCAATGAAATCTTTGCATTCCTTTGCAAGGCCTCCCCATCCTTCTAATATTCCTCTTCTAGAAAGTAGGAAAAGTCATTTTTTGTTTTGTTTTGTTTGTTCCATGGCTCTTGGGACACTCTCCTGAATTGGGCCCTGAGAGATAATGTTTCCCACAAGGAAAATGTTGATTTGCTAGGAGGAAAATCCATTTTTATAGGAAAATCTCCTTACCTATCTCCAGTGCTGCCTCCACATGCTTATCACCAGCATATTTAAGAACCACTAAACATCATTGAATATAAGTGTCACACAGAGTGGCTGATGGAAGTGGCAGCTCAAAAGGGAGATTAAACCAGCATTAAGGAGCAACTGCCTCATGACTTTTCATCTGAGGCTCAGACATAAGCACATTTCTCTTCTCAGGCACCACATCTTCTGATGCCCTTCCAAAACTCTTTTTTTCTTTTTTTGGTAGGAACTACATCTTATATTCTCAATCAACCAAAAGAACTATTGAAATGGTGTAGAATGGAAGATATGAGTACAGACTCTGGAGCCAGACTACCTAGGTTTCCATCCCATCTCAGTGTTGCTCCATAAATTAATA
>NW_012136080.1:17035492-17039064 GCF_000956105.1 Propithecus coquereli
TACCGTGGAGCAGATGAACACTTGCCAGTGGGATGCAGTCTGTACATTTTGTACAGGAATTTAGGAGCAAGTAAAGACCGTAAAGAGCTAAGGCAATCAGGGGAGACTGCATGGAGGAAGTGGCCCTGGAAGCAAAGGAAGGTGAGCTCTGGATAATTTCATATGGGTGGGAAAGGGCAATGAGGGCCTTGCAAGTATTAATATAAAGGAAGTTAGGTGAGCAGATACGTTGAAATATTAAAATTTGCTCAGTCTGGGAGATGAGCATAAGGATATCTGTTATATTACTTTCTGGATTTTTCTGTACCTTAGAAATAATTACTAATTAATAAAAATTAAAAATAATCACCATGTTCTGGAAAAATAAAACATTTTCTTTCCCTTAATTTTTGACCTTTCTGTGTATACATACAAGAAACGTTTGCTTATCGGTAGAATGAATAAATGTCAGTTTGCTTTATCCTTTCTAAAATAAATCTTAGTGTTTTAATTCTATTCACTTTTTTTACTTATTACACTTTGGAGATGTTTTGGCCATATAAATTTACCTCGACCCTTGTCATGATTTCATAATATTGCATAGTAAGAATGTTCTATGATTTATTTCTCCATTCCCCCATTAGCCCAATTTTCTGCAACTACAAGCATTGTTCCTAATATTGTGTGTGATTCTGCACGCCGAGTATCCTTGTGCAAGCCCTTTCATGCATTGTTCAAGTGTTACTCTGGGATAGACACTAGGAAGCAGAATCGCTGGGTCCTAAGTCCAATTTTTTCAAAGTAAATTCGCATGTGAACCCGGAACCCAGGCAGTTTCTCCCCGTCGCGCGGCCAGGCGCTAGCAGCCCTCATCCGCGCGCCCGCGCAGGCCCAGACCGCGCCTGCTGCCGGTGGACAGATTAGGTGCGAGGGCGAAGTAACCTACTACCCTCTGGGCACGCGCTGGGCCCCGCCTCGCGGCCCCTTTCATTGAAAAACCCCTACGCGATCACGTGAAAGAGCCGTGCAGGCCGCGTGACGTCACCAAGGTCGGACCAATGGGAGCCTCTGTTTATGCCGGGGTTATCAAATATTCACGCCTCTCCCCGCCCACCCTCCGCCGCCTCGCAGCTCTCGGCCTCGGGTCTGGGGCGCTGAGGTAGAGGAGGCGGCTGCGCGGCTGGAGCGCCGTGGGGAGGGCTGCGTCGGTTGCTTTCTGCAGCCGCGTCTCCGCCTGCTCCCCTCGCCGTCCCCGGGGCGTTGTGCGTCTCCAGTCCGGGACCCAAGCTGCCGGCCATAGCGGCCGGCCGGATCCGCGTCCCGCCTCAGCGCCCGGAGGACATGCTGGAGAGAGAATGAGCCAGAGAGACACGCTGGTGCATCTGTTTGCTGGGGGGTACGGTCCTGGCGTGCATGCAGTCTGGGGCTAAGGGTGCTGGGCCTGCAGTCGTGGACGAGAGGGGCGCTGGGGGGGCTCCAGTCGGGGGCGCGAAGGAGCGGGGTCTGGGCGGGGAGGGTTGAGCAGCCTCGGGTCCGCAGGGTGAGGGCGTGAGGCCCAGCCCGGGGGAGCCATGGCGTGAGGCCCGGGGTGAGTGGGGGAGGTTCGCGCGAGGAGGGTTGGGGGAATGAAGCTCGGGCGGAGCGTGAGGCTTTGGGCCCGCGGAGCCGGGGCGAGGCGGGGGCCGGATCCGCGCGCCTGAGCAGCGGGTGAGGCTGGGGTCGACGCCAGATCCCGGGGCCCCCGCCGGAGCGGGCCACGCGCCGCAGTCTAGCGGTGTCCAGGATGCGGGCCGCGGTGAGGAGCCTGGGTCCGAGCCTCGCGTAGCTTGCCTGGCCCGAGGGGGACGGGGCGGGAAGTATGGAGGCCGAGGACAAAATGGGCGCCGGGGCCTTCTCCGCCTGCGGTCCTTGCCGCGCGGGCTGGGGCTTCGTCACGTCACTCACGCCCCATCTCGGACCTTGGGCAGCCGATTTCCGGGCCCGGCTCTGCCGGGGTGAGTGCTCCGGGGCGTTCGGGCACCAGTGGGAAGGGCTTTGATTTTGCTCTCGCCTGTAGTTGCTGTAAGTCGTTTCTAGCTCGTGGAAAATTTCCTGCCCGAGCTTTTTCAGGTTGTGAGATGTGCAAAGCGGCAGTACTTTTGGGGTCAGATTCTTTTCATGAAAACCAGCCCTCTTGCACATCGCGCTGCTTTTCTGTTGCTTAAAGGAGAAAGTGGGGATGGAGAGAGGTAAAACTCTTTGAGGATAGTTACTGTGTGTCTACCAGATCAGGGCTAAGCTTAAAGTCTTCATTCCCTGGGTGCCAGCATGAGTGCTACAGCTATTTTGCAGAGCTAATTTAGTCTCCTTTTTAGATTTATTCTTTCCAAATTATTTGGAGTATCATAGCGGTATTAAGAGCTATTTCGTATTTGTAGGATTATGGAGTTTTTATATCAAAAATGGCTACATCGAATTATGCTGAGACAGACCAGCATGTCCTTAAATCCTACAAGTTATTTTTAGATCAACCACTTTAAAAATATTAAATATATATGCAGTTCTTTTCACGGTGTCTTGCTTTGATTTGGGACATATGGACCTGTTGCCAACGATGGCAGTACTTAGGTTGGCACACATTCGTTCAACAAACAAACATCATGTACACCAGTTAACGGCCAGCCACTATTATGGCATAGAAACAGTATTTTCTATTAATCTGTGAGGTCCAATTTGGGCAAAGTTTGCTTTCCATATTTCTGAAATGTCTGCTACCAATAATCAGGCAAATTAAATCATTTTTAAAAATCCAGTAGCTATGCAGTTGCTCATGAAAAGTCAAGGTGTTTTGACATGCAAATAATTGAATTCCCTCATGTGGTTAAATCTGTGGTAACAGCTGGAAGTTAGGAGCCCACACATCTAGTCTGGCCACTGTTTTAATTTGGGTGAAAAGTGAACAAACCCTTTGGTTTTAATTGCTTCATCTGTAAAATTAAGAGGTTGTACTCTATGATCTCTAAGGCCCTTCTCTAACTCCTAACATTTCTATTACTCTACATTCAGGATTCATATATCAAGTTTTGTTTAAAAGTTGGGCACACACATTTGAAATAAATGTTAGTTGGATTGCACTAACTTCCCAGTTTGAATTAGGATCATCACTTTATTATTAATACATGTAGATTTAGGCTGTTCTGGTTAGCTCTTTCGTTAAGAACAGGAATGGAGGGTTTTTGTAGCATCTGAACATAAATTAGGAGCTCCCTGCTCCCCCAAAAAAGGTTTAGAATATTAAATGAGATACTGATATGTAGGATCTGATACAAGATAGGTGTTCAGCTTTGTAAATTCCCTTTGTATCTCATCTTGATTTTATTTTTGTATGTGGTTGCATAAGTAATTTTGATAAAACATCTCTTACCTTTTATTTTATGTTTTGAGACAAGAGTCTTGCTCTGTTGTCCAGGCTAGAGTGCAGTGTGGTGTTATCATTAGCTCACTGCAACCTCGAATTCCTGGGCTCAAGCAATCCTCCTGCCTCAGCCTCCCTACTAGCTGGGACTACAGGTGCATGCCACCATGCCCAGCTAATTTTTCTTTTTCTTTTTTTG
>NW_012136080.1:17043478-17044411 GCF_000956105.1 Propithecus coquereli
TCCAGGCAACAGAGCAAGACTCTGTCTCAAAAAAACCAAAAAAATCAGTGCATAGTTAAATAATTATCTGACTTACCAAGCAACCTTGGCCTTCTCATATCTTTAAGATACAAGACTTTTGCCTATAAAACTTTTTAAATGAGCATGATCCAGGTAGTTCCACTAAGAACGTATAGTTCATGAAGAACATACAGAAAACATACAGTTATTTCTAATCTGGATATACCAAGGGTAGAGTGACATTTAATAGTTTTATTAGATTCATAACGTCGAAACTATCTTTTCTAAACTGTGAGGAGTTTTGAGCAGAGGAATGACTTGATCTGACTTTAAAAGTGCTTATTTTATTTTTATTTAGAGACAGTCCTACTCTGTTTTCCCAGGCTAGAGTGCAGTGGCACAGTCATAGTTTACCGTAACCTCAAATTCTTGGGCTCAGGTGATTCTCCCACCTTAGCCTCCCCAGTAGCTAGAGCTACAGGCACAAGCACCAAGCCAGGCTAATTTTGTTGTTGTTGTTAAGAGAAGAGATCTTGCTGTGTTGCCCAGGCTGGTCTCCGACTCATGGCTTCAAGTGATCCTCCTGCCTCGGCCTCCCAGAGCAGTAGGATTACAGGTGTGAGCCACCATGCCCACCTAAAAGGTTTTAACAGAATCACTCTGGCTAGTGTACTGAAGATAGATTGGAGGAGATGGGGAAAGGGTACAAGCAGGGGAATACTAAATAGGAGGTTACTGCAATAACTTCAGTAGGGTACAGTGGTAGCTTCCACCAGAGTGGAAATGGTGAGAAGTGGTCAAGTTTCTGGATTATTTTGGAGTTGTGGATCAAATATACTTGCACACTATACACATCATTTTTTCATACAATTTCATGGGATTCATTGGTTCCCAGAAACATCAGCCCACATATTTAAAACCTGTGATGTTTTA
>NW_012136080.1:17044461-17044713 GCF_000956105.1 Propithecus coquereli
ATAGAAGAGGGTAATTAGAGTGACTGCGAACAGGAATGGGGTTGCTTTTTGAGGGAGAAAAATATTCTGGAATTAGGTAGTGGTGATGGCTGCACACCTTGAAATATACTAAAACTCATTAAATTGTACACTTTTAGTAGGTGAATTTTATGGTATGTGAATTGTATCTCAATAAAGCTGCTGTAAGAGAGAAAGAAATATCCACCAAATGTTAATGCAACATCTTTTGGAAAGTATGGCCAGAGATACCAA
>NW_012136080.1:17044763-17046068 GCF_000956105.1 Propithecus coquereli
ATTTGTTAAATTATTTCACCTACTTCCTTGTAAGATCAGGGCAGAAGTGCAATACTTAAGGATAATTAATGTGGTTTATTTCCACTTTGTCCTTATTTTTTATTAGTACCATATCCTTAATTTTTACCACATTTCCTTTTCCTTCCTTTTCCTCTGGCTTAGCCTTTTGGGCTGCTATAACCAAATGCCATAAACTGGGTGGCTTATAAATATCAAATATTTATTTACCACAGTTCTGGAGGCTGGGAATTTCAAGGTTATGGTACAGGCAGGTTCTGTCTGGTGAGGGTCTGCTTCCTTATAGACGACACTTTCTTGCTGTATCCTGACAGAGTAGAAGGGACTAGCTAGCTCTCTGGGTCTCTTTTATAAGGGCACTAATAATGCATGTATTAGTTCTCCATTCTTGTGACCTAATCATCTCCCATGGCCCTGCCTCCTAATACTGTCTCCTTGGGTTAGGGGAGTAGGATTTCATCTTATGAATTTTGGGCAAGACAAGCATTCAGATACTCACCCTCTTTTTCCCTTCTGAAAATGCATTCTATCATTCTCACTAATAGATGGTAAAACTAAGGGATGTTGTTTATCCCTCCTTAAATTTGGCTAACATTTTAAAAATCTGCTCTTTAGTGATTGATATTTCTTAATTTAACTAATGCCCTAATCAGTAAATTACAGTGGAGTATTACCTGCAGGCAGAAAAATGGCAAAATATTTTAACCTCTTTATTTTGCTTTGCTTTATAAAGCTATACACTGTATTTGTGTGATGAAAGAGGTTTGCCTAAAGTTAACAAAAATGAATTCTGTAGTACCTTTTAAAATATACTCACATCAGTATTGTGGACCTCATCAGAATATATTTTGTCCATTTATAAATTACCTTGCCCATTAAAAACAAGTTTCCTGGTCCATACATCCTAAAAAGGTTAACATCTAGGACAAACGTCTAACAATTACAACCTTGGAATCTCAGTTCATTACCATGACCCACCCTTTCCTTAGCAGAATCGTGAAGTACCTTAGGTTTTTCCCACGTATGGTTAGGAAAAGTCCTTTAAAGCCAGGGGAGCTGGATCTAGTTGTTCAGTAGCTTGGGGCTATCCAGCTGTTGCAGTTTCATTCCTGTGCACCTGGCCTAGGAATCCATGACTCAGGGCATCATCGCTGACATTGATCTGCTTGCTGTTCATATTTACTTAGTGAGCAGTTTCTCTTTGCCCTTTACCTCTCATCTTCCCACCCCCAACTTCTTATTCCTATGCTGCTGTAACTTGTGTGGGAGAGCACTTTGAGGCACTCA
>NW_012136080.1:17047731-17048888 GCF_000956105.1 Propithecus coquereli
GCTCTGCTCCCCGACTTCCTAGTGGAAACAGCCAAAGCTCTTAGCTAGTTCTTTGGGAATTTTCTTTCATATTTCTAAATGTGCTCTGTTGCTTTTTCTTGATTTTCAAATTAATATGTCATACATCAGCTTTCTGTTCTGGTTAATGAGGATTTAGTTATATTGTAACACACCCCACTTAGTCCTTCTTTTCATTCTCAATAATTATATAGTTAGTTGTAATGTAACTTTTTGTTAAATCAATACTCAATGCTTACCTTATAATAATATAAATGTTGTTGTCTGCTGAGCTAACTTGTGTATTCTTTTGACCTTTCCTTTCTTAAATAACTTCATTTTTTTCCCCCTGGAGTTAGTAATTGCTCCGATTTAAAATTTTTTGCATAGTTATGTGAGTACTCACACTTGAATATTAATATTTATTTTCATATGGTCAAATGTGTTAAGTCTGTCAGTCTTTTTTCCCTGAGGACCTTTGTCCCTCTGAACTTGGTGATCCTAGTCCTATCTAGATTGATTATTTTCTAAGCCTGGCATTTCACTACCATCTTCGGATTCCTTTCTCTGTTGGGTTATTCTGTTCCTACATTCGATTCCCTCCTCCTTTTCAGTTTACTCTCTTTAATTTGTGGAACACGTTATTTAGTTAGCTTTGTAAGAAAAGGGTACAACATAGGCAGTGTCTTGAATACTTCTTTGTAAGTGTTTTATCTGTTTGTTTGGTTTGGTTTGGTATAGAATTCTAGGATGAATAATCTGCAGGTGTTGCGAAGTCTGATGATGATATGGTGATTTTTCCTGTTATATGATCTTTTGTTCTTTCTGGAAGCTGATGAAGTCTTAAAAGATTGCAGTCGTGCATCTTGATGTACAGTTTTTTTTACATCCTTTGTACCTGCCGAACCTGAGCTCAGAGATTCTTGAGTTCAAGCTCCTCAGAGAATTAGCCTTCTGCCCAGGAATATAATTTTACCTATTGTGTATGTGTGTGTGTGTGTGTGTGTGTGTGTGTGTGTACACAAGGGGTATACACTGAACATCCTGCTTTTGCTATATAGCCTGTCTGCTAGGCCTTATTTTCAGTTCTCTGCCTTGCATCTGTCTTGAGTACTTGGTGTGCCCTTAATCATTAGGCCCCTTTGGTATTTTGCAGGGTA
>NW_012136080.1:17051018-17051989 GCF_000956105.1 Propithecus coquereli
TAATATATATAGATTCAGTTCCAGGTAGTTATTAGCAATTCCTACTAGTTTTTACATATTATTTAAGTCAGATTTATCAAGGTATTATTTATGTACAATAAAATCCACGAAGGCCAAATGTACAGTGAGTTTTGGCACATGTATTAAAATCAAGATTACTAAAATCAAGATAATTGAACATTTTTCCCTTATTTCAAGAATTCCCCAAGCCACTTACAGTCACTTTCTACTCCCTGTCCTACCTGTTGGTAACCACAGATCTCATTTCTATCCCTCTAATTTTGCCTTTTCCAGAATATCATAAAAATGTCATAAAATGAAAACCTTTTTGTACCTGGCTTTTTAAAATTAGCATAATGCTTGTGAGATTCATCCAGGTTGTTGCTTTTTATTGCAGAATAGTATTCCATTGTGTAGATATACCACAATTTATCTATCTTTCACCAGTTGATGGACATTTAGGTTGTTTCCAGTTTTTAGCTATTACACATAAAGCTACTATAAGCATTCAGGAACAGGTCTTTGTGTGGACCAGTCTGTTCATTTTTTGAGTCAGTAACTAGAAATGAGATTACAGGGTTGTATGGTGGTTGTATGTTTAACTCTAAGAAACTGTCAACCTTTTCTAAAATGCCTGTACCATTTTCATTCCCACAGTAATGTATGGTATTTCCAGTTGCTCTTCATCAGCACTTGCTATTGTCAATCTTTTTAATTTTAGCCATTATTAGATATGCAGTGGTATCTCATTATGGATTTACTTTGCATTTTCCTGATGACCAATGATTTTGAAAAGTCTTGCTGTGTGTTTATTTGCATCCATATGCCATTGGTAAAGTGTCTGTTAAATCTCTTATTGTTATTATTGGATTGTGAGTGTTTCTGAATATAAGCACTTTATCAGGTATATGATTTGCAAATATTTTTTCTCAGTTTATGGCTTGTCTTTTCATTTTATTTATTTTTTTTTT
>NW_012136080.1:17053514-17054324 GCF_000956105.1 Propithecus coquereli
GTGCCTCTGCATTCACCAAAAATTTTTTTAAAAGCTCTTTACAAACTTAATGATAGAATTTATTTGAATTATATTCATTAGGAGCGATAATCCCTAATGGGGATGAACAATTAGATGGAGAATATAAAATGTAATACTATTTTCAACTCATGTGTATTTAGAATATTTTTCCACGTTTATCCAACAGATTTTTTTCTAAAGCTATTAAGGGTATTTTCTTTTGGATTATTAATTCATTTTACTTTTGAAATGTGATAGTGTTAATGCTCACTCTTCTGTGTTTTTAATTTTCTGAGTACTCTCGCAAGTAAGTATATCCAGTTAATGGCAGTCTGATTTTTACGTAATCTAAATATAACTAGACTTAAAGTAGAATTATAGTTAGAGTTTTAAATGCTGTTCAGGGTTGGTTTCGCATTTCCTGGTGGTTTGGAAAAGACTTGTTTTTACAGCGTATCATACTTCATTATGTTGCAATTGGATTTGAAATTTCAAAACTATTAAAATCAGGTCTTACATGTTTAAACTTATGTGTGTAACTGAATGCCTGTGTGTGTCTACCTTATCAGCTCACTTGGGACTTAATCTGTTTGAACTTAGTTCAGTAGTATTTATTTTGTAGTAGCAAATAAACTCATCCCGAGTGTTTACCTTCGTTACCAAAAGCTTTCATCAGTCTTTTTTCAAACTTGGTTACCTAAGTACGTGAATAGATACGGTAAAATTGTTGACAGTTTTGGATTAAAATGCCCTAGTTACAGATAAATACTTCTGTATTATTAAGAATAGGAGGCCAGGCGCGGTGGCTCA
>NW_012136080.1:17054919-17123477 GCF_000956105.1 Propithecus coquereli
AGTACTGAGAGTGTTGTCCAATATTAAGTATAAATAAAAGACCTCAAAACTAGGAAGGAATTACATTTCTAATTGGGAATTGAATTTGCTGGTAAAGATAGTAAAATTGAGGAAATTGAAGATAAGAGTAGCATGATCATGTGAAAATAAACGTAGAAATCTATACCATTATGTCTTCTAATCTTTAAGGAAGGTATCTGAAAAATTATTTTTCAAATTATCACTAGTAAATCAATTATCAGTCTTCAATAATTTATACTATGTCCTGAAAAAACAGATTTTCATAAGTAAGGAAAACTGACCAGAGAAGCATAACATATTATAATACAAACATGGGATTTAGACTCTAATTTTGTTATACAAAGTAAATAAGGTTACCAGGCTTTGAAGGACATTTCTTTCTAACTTTTTTTTTTCTTTCAGGGTGATCTTGGAAAAAGAAGGGCCTCGTTCCTTGTTTAGAGGATTGGGCCCCAATTTAGTGGGGGTGGCCCCTTCCAGGTAAAAACAGTTTAAAAAGTTAAACAATTAAATGGCAGTCTTTCTTGTTTCAGGGTGTCTGTATTTAAGCATTTATAGATACAGTTAAATTTATAAATGTAGTTTTCAATGTTTATGAGAAGTTAAAATACTTGATATTTTTAAAGGATTTCAGATGCTAATCAGAACAAATTTACATAATAAAGTAATACTTGGTGGTAGGTAATGGTACTGGGTATTTTGAAGACCAGCAATATTTTAGTACTGTTTGAAATTAACAGTAATAATATGAATGCAAGGGATATGTTCCGTAATGTAAGGGAGAGAATGTATAGTATTTGTATTAAATTATTGATAGTCTTGTACTGGGGGGAAAATAAAGAAGCATGGCATGTTATAGCTAGAGGTTTAAGGAACACTGTATTTATAGATAAGAGATTTAAATTTTTAAATTTTATGGACAGACCTGAGATTTTTGGGGTAGAGGTATTGTATTCAAAGTTGAAAATGGTGAAGATAACATTTATCTTTATATTGTCTAGACTAGGAGGTATAAAGTTAGTAATATTCGCAAGATAAATCTGGAAATAACCTTGTAGCTAGTGGCTACATATTGGGTCCTCTTGGGAGCATGCTTGTACTCTCTTCTGCCCTTAGGAGTTAGAAGAATTTTGAGGGGGAGCATTGAAAATCTACACAGAGCTAAGCCCATGAACTATTGACATTTTGAAATAGGTGTTTGGTAGTTTTTGGGAATTTAACTAAACCAACTCTTGCATTGTGAAAAATTTTGTCTCTAAGAAAAATAAGCATTATTTTAAACACATGGTTTTCTTGGGTTAAAAGGTGTTAGTATTTAGGATGTATCTCAGTTTTTCTGCTTATTCTGATAGCTATTGTGTTTTGTGCTCCACCTAAAGTTAATGCTCCTTTCTGACTTTCTACCTAGAAATTAAACTTCAAAGAAACAAGATGGAAAAGTAGAACCAAAGAGCTAAGAAGGGTGTCAGGACTTAGAACAGGGTTGAAGAAAGGGACAAGAAGTTTAAAATCAGAGAATTTGTGCAGCTTTGAAGGGAAGTAAGAGGTACCTACCATAGTAAAGGAAGCCTAGTAAAGGGAGATGCTGAATAGAAGTCAAGGTAATGAGGATAAAGCACTGTGGTGTAACAAACAGGTATCAGTAACCATTTAAAAGGATGGGCAGATTGCACCATGTGGAGGTGCAAAGGACCTCTTAGTGAGATCATTGTGAGTCAATTTTTGCATCAAGTCAAAAGACAAAGAACAAATACAGGAACTAATAACTTTGAGAACTAACAGTAAGAAAGGGGAAGATCTGGAACTCTAAAACTAAGCCATTTTTTGGCTTAGGGGACAAGCCAAACATAGAATGGTTCTAGTCCCTGTTAAAGAAACCGAAAAGGCCTGAAAACATTACCTTGTCGTTTTTTCTCTGATACTATTTTATCTTAGATTGTTGACTTCTTCGATGATAGAACTGTACAGAGTTCATAGAGTGAAAATGCATACCCAGCTTTCTGTATCCAAACTGTGTACCAGATCCATGTCTTGCTGTTAATTGAGTTTCAACTTCTTATGGGCTCTTTTCTCTCCTTCAGAAGTTAGCCAAAATTGCATCCACATTATAATAACTGAACAAAAAAATATATAGCATAAAGTTTGACATTCCACTTGAAACACATCACCTCTTACCCCATGCACCTTCCCACACACACTTACTCTTCTCCTCACAGATAACCACCATTAATAAACGATTTGGTGCATAGTCTTCTAGTAATACTTTGGGGTTATCATATACATAAAAATGTGTACTTACATTTATTATAATTTACATAAATGGAACCATACTAAGTATTTAGCCTAATTTATCTTGAAGCTTTTCTGTGATAATATGTGGGGTGTTTCTTTTTAATTTATCGTATGACTATCCCATCATTAATATGCATTCTCTTGATATAAATTTAGATTATTTCCATATTTTCACTGTTAAAACCAATGATTCTGTGAACATACCATAACCTTTATTTTTGAGTGCTTAAGGAAGTATATATTTTTAGGATGTTTACCTAAAAGTGGGATTTCTGGATTAAAAGGGCATATGGATATTTAAAAATAGTGAATATTACTAAATTACCTTATAAAAAAACATACCATATTTTTATTCTCAAATAGTGAATTAGTTGCTCTTTATCCACATCCTTTACCAATACTGGCTGCTGTTCATATTTTTAGTACTTGCCAAATGGACTAAAAATCATTTTTCACTGTTTTAATTTACACTTATTTAATTTTGGCACAGTCACACCCCCTTTCTTACAATTTGTCATTTATATATCTCTTGTATGAATTGCCTGTCTATATTTCATCCCCATTTTTTCATTAGGATATCTTTTCTTATAATTGTCTAAAGGAATTGTTTATTCCTCTTCACAGTTTGGCATCATGTATCCTGTTTTTCTTTCTCATTAAAAAAGCACAATGGTGAAACTCTCCCTGTTTGTACTTGTTTGTCTACTCCGTCCCTTATTGGACACATAATAAGGATTGTTGGGAAAATAACAGGATATTTCATACAGCAAGCAAATAGTTCAGTGCCTGGAAAGTTAAACAATGAGGAGGTGGTGGGGATGCATAGTCATAGTCAGTAAGTTAACAGGAGAAATAATTAAATTTCATCGAATGTTTACAGCTAATTGGAAAAAATATTGTGGCCTCATGGGTCTGATTTCTTTTGTTGGAATTGTTTTGTCTATTTAAGGATACTATGAACTTACTGTGTGTAGTATAGATTAGAATATACTACAGTGTCTCAAAATTGTTTAGCATATATGTTGATCAGCTGGATTAGCTCTACCCTCTTCTCCCCACCCAAAAATTACATATTTGTTAAATGCTTATACCACATTTACTTTACTTGGTTAAGTATATTTACTTTAGGCTCAGTATTGCATAAGCCATATAGCCTTACTCATTCATGCAATTTCCAGTTATCAAAATCTTATACAAATACTTTTTGTTTCAGTTACTCAGATGTTAAGTAGCTGTTAGAGTATTAGATTGGGGTCTGTTTGAGAAGGGATGCCAGGAACTTTACATTTGAGTTTGTCTGTTTTTAATTTTTTAATTTTTTTAAATTTATTTTTTCTTTTTAAGTTCCCAGATGCCATTAAGAAAGTTTGTCTTTTCTTTAATGAGTCAATACAAAAAGTACTTCAGGGCTGAGTGCAGTGGCTCATGCCTCTAATCCCAGCCCTTTGAGAGCTCAGAGCGGGAACATTGCTTGAGGCCAGGAGTTTGAGACCAGCCTGTCTCTACAAAAAATTAGACAGGCGTGGTGGTACATGCTTGTATTCCCAGCTACTCAGAAGGCTGAGACAGGAGAATTGCTTGAGCCCAGGAGTTCAAAGCTGCAGTAAGCTATGTTCACGCCACCACACTCCAGCCTGGGTGACAGAGTAAGACCCCATCTCTAAAAATATAAAGAATAAAATTTTTTAAAAGAGTACTTCAGGGTATTCAAGGAAATAATGTGTACATTAATACGATGTTACATGAGAATGTGGCTCTTTGTTTTTAGATGTCTCCATTCTAAAATTATGAAGATCAGTTTACATTTAAATCCTGTGAATTAAGCATGTTTCTTGATAAATTTAAATCTTTATTTTTAGAGCAATATACTTTGCTGCTTATTCAAACTGCAAGGAAAAGTTGAATGGTGTATTTGATCCTGATTCCACCCAAGTACACATGATTTCAGCTGCAATGGCAGGTATGAATATATAATATTAAAAAACAAAATCTTTCTGAAACGTAGAGACTTTATGATAAGTTTGTATTGAAAAGTTAAGATAATTAATATGGTTTTCATTGATTAACATCTACAAAGATGATTTTTACATTTATTAATATAAAACAAATTTTATTAGGTATATGTAAAATCTGTTGGCATTTTCGTAATTAGGAGTCTAAGTGATAGGATGTAGGTAATATATTAATACTGCCTTGTGTAGTGCTCTGATTTAGTGATCACTTTTAATAGTTTTAAGAATCCAACCATAATTACACTACAAATAAGTTATGGAGCTATAATTTATTCTTCTCTCCTCAATTTCTGTTAGTGCCTTTTCCCTTTTTGCTGCATGTTTTGGCTTCTATCTGAAATGTGTCGGCAGTTCTTGGTAAAGTATTCATTTTGTCCTGTGCTCAAATGCTGAAATTTTTGTGAGTGTTGTATTATTAATAACTCAGTTACTCTAATGTGTATCTTTTTAAAAATGTGTATCATTCCATATAAATCACACTAGATAGCACCTGAAATTTAGACACTGGCTATGTGTACATGCTTGCTATAGGAATGTTTCCAGGAACTCTTCTGTCATCATTGATGAGTATATATGATTCTGAATTAAAACCACTTGGCTCAGGTGTCTGCCCTGCCTTAAAGATAAACTATGGGAGATTGGTTTGACCAATCTGGTTCTGGAATCATTTGCTGCCATGCATGTTAGACAAAGCCATGAACTTTGGTTCTCAATAAAAAGTTCTCTCCAATTTTCCAAGATTTGTAGCCTATTTACCCATATCTCACATTTTCAACATATGCTGTGACTTTATAAAGCAAACTTTATAGCTGCTTTCATCAGCTATTGATCAATGAAATGAGTGTCGATTATGCTATTAATAATGAGTGCCTTAAAACCACTTTCTGTTTAGAAAAAAATTGTATCAATTTGAACCATATACTTAACTAAGTTTGAAATACTGACTTCTGAAAGATTGATAGCCATTGCTATATAATAAATCTAGCATATACAAGTTGTTTTCAAGGTTTTTTATATTTAATAATTGTTGACTGACTCATTGAACTTTTAAAGTCAGAAGGGACAACTTTAAAGATCAAGATAGTGAAATACTCTAATTTACCAATAAGGAGATCTTGGGCAAGTTATATAATTTATGAACCTCTGTTACCTTATCCATGGAATGGGTAGACTGGTCTACATAGATTGGGATTTTAAAAATTAGTTCTTTCATTTAGTATCATAGAAATTATCTAGTTACAACTAGAATTATTTTTTAATGTATTTTTTACAGATGTTGAATATGTGTATATATATGATTTCCCCCTTAAAATTTGAGTGAGTATAAGGTAAAAGTTGGTGGCCAATGACAAACCTTATAACCACCCTATTAGGTACTTTAAGAATATATTTCTGGATTATCAGTGTTTATGTTTTTGGCTTTTATCCCCAGGAAATCGAAATGCTAATCTTTTCTTTTTTGAAAAAATTGAAATCGAGAAGGTAGATGAACAGTCATTTTAAGTTCAGGATACTTGTTTTATATTCAGTATCACAAATTTGGGGGTTCAGAATGTCTTAATTTCCACTGGAACATCTTATTTCAATATTTCATCATCATTATTATATTTATATCACATCGCAAAGAATTTCAGTAGAATTGTCAGTGTGTACAAAGTTAATGTAGTTTGTTTTCATCTATATATCAATACTATTTCCCAACTTGAATTCCTTGCATTTTGGTAAATCGATAGTCTTATACTTATTCGTAAATTATTGCACTTACTGTATAGTTTGAAAATAGTTCTTCCATTTGTTTGCAGTTACATTGTTCTGAGACTTGTGTTTCAGAGCTTCCTTGCACTATTCATGAGCATTAGCATTTAGCTTTGCAGTTTTTATATGTAACTATATATGATTGTTGAAACTGAATGGTCTAATGCAGACTCATTAAGGTAGTCTTTTGCTCCCTTCATTCTTGAAATAATAATCTAGACCAGATTGTTCTGATTTTTCTTCAGGATCGTTTTTATAGGTCTGAATATGATTTGGGGTTGCAAAGTACTTAAGAGATCATCATGTGAAAAATCGTGTTTAACTGGCTATTCAAGGAAAAAAAATGCTAACCTTGTCACTTTAGTATCAAAAAATGCACAAAATATACCATTAACAATAATGCCTGCGAGATTTTGCCACACCAAGTAGCACACACATTAAGGCTTTAGTAAATTATTCCAAGTAACCTCTCAATTCAGTTTCATTTTGCATTTCATTCATGCGAACTCAAGTGTTTAAAGTTGTGAGGATATTTAATCAAATTAAGTAATATTGACTCTGTTTATGTTTTTCCTGCCTCTTTTTCCCCTATATGACCTTTGTCAGACTGAGTATATCTTAGCTATTGAGGATAATCTGTGCCTGTGTGTTTTGTTTAAATGATCTTGAATATCCCTCTGTATATACCTGGGCACATATGTGCACAAAAAATTAAGTTACTTTATAGTAATTCTAAATTTTTAAAAGTTTTTATCTGGCATGTATATACTTTTATATACAACATTATAAATGTAAAGGAAATGAATTCTAATTTTTATTGGATTATTTATTCATATAGCTACTGTTCAGTCTTTAAAATACCAATAATGTAATCATTGAATATTTTATATATTCATAGTGGGTTTTAGTGGATACACTGTTTTTCAAGATACATTTTTCTGTTTGACTTAAAGTTCATTATTAAAGGTTAAGTTTCTAGTCATTAAATAACATTTCATCTTGCATTTATAAAATATTTTTAAACAATATTTTATTTGTCCATGGCGGTTCATTCAGCCAGGTTGATGGTTGGACAGATGTTTTGTGTTTGTGTGTAAACATTGTTCCTGTTTTTTGTTTTGTAGAAGACAAGAAATTAAATAGAAAATAATCCAAAATATTTCATAAATATGGATGTGCAATATTACTGGCCATAGTGCAAAAGGTGAAAGGTACTATTGTAGCAACATATACTTTATTTTATAAAAAATTATAATAGCTCCAAAATGAAGTTACTTGAATATTCTGTTGGGGTTTTTTTTTTTTTTTTTAAAGGTTTACTAAGGCGTATTTTTAAAGAATAGAAAATTGTGTTTTCAGCTCTTTGACCACAGTAGATAATAATGGTAGGAAAATGATAATCCCCTCTAAATATTCCCCTTTGACAAGGTTAGCATTTTTTCTTTAAGGCAAAATTGATCTTCTTTTAGGTAAGTATTTGGACTCTGAAACTGATGCAGATGGCAGGATTTTCAGTACTCGGTGCATTTTAAAAATTATGGTCCATTTTGATATTCCTTTTCTTTTTCTTTTTTTAACTTAAAATTTTCCAAAAAGTTAGATCTCACAGTAAATATTTCTCAAATCCTTCCAGTGGGATTCAATTTGTACACGTGTTTCTGATGAGGTCACTGCTTGTTGTTATGATACAGAAAAGCCTGTGTCTATTTTAGGCATTTACTGTACATTTCTCCCGAGAAAAGAGTGAGATCGTGTCATCTCATGCTCCCCATCCGCAGGTCACTTCCTGTAGAAATATGGACTAACTTAAACCTCGTGAGTACTGATCTGAGCATCTCTTGCAGCCTCTAGTATAAGAAACACACCCTGGGATTTTATAATAGCTGTGGAATTGATAGAAGGCGGGAAATGAATTTTTATTTCCTGAATTTATGTGTGCATTATTTTATAAAAATTTAATTCTGATCCTTTTATAATATTCCTTCTAGAAGGAAGAATGGGGTACTTTTCAGTCATCACATAATAAAAGCCTGGGGTCTTCAGCTTGGCCATAGCAGCCTTGACCTCCAAAGAATTTGATAACAATATATATACATAGTTATAAATGGTATCAGACCATCCTACGAGTTTTAGATAAAGTAGCACTCTTTGCTTAGCATAACACATTTAAAAGTCTAATACAATGCTTTCCATTCTCTCGTGTGTTGATACATGGCTTTCTACTCTTTGCAAAAATATTGATCTTAATTCCATTATTTTCCAAATAAATGCAGGACAAGAATACAGGGGATCTTAGCTGTTTTAGTTTTAATTACTTTAAAAAATTGTTTTAATACATTTTTCTTAGGAGTTTAGGGGGGCTTTATTCTTACAGAAGTTAATTGAAACGAAAAGTACTGAAAATGCAATACTACAGGTATAACTCACTTAATGAAATAAACATTTTCAGCAGGTTTATTATAAGCAGAATTTTTCTGTTAATCTGGTTTTTAATTGGTTTACATTATCAAATGGAGTCTTAGATGAAACAAAACTTCTAAAATTGCATTTGAATTTTTTTTAAACTTTCTAATAAAACACTAGCCACATTACTAACAGTATGACCAATATATTAGCATTTGGCTTTAACTGACTATGGAACTATATTAATTCTTATTAACGAACATGTACTCTAAGATTGTTTTAATGTTTCACTGGGTGTTCAGAATATTAATATAAATTAACATATTATCAAAATGTCACAAAATTAAAATGTGAAATAAAAAGGCCATTTCTAAATTGCGGGGACCCAATCCCAAAATGTTTGTGTTTGTTTTAGAAGTAGTAGGAAGATATATTTAGCTTTGGCTAACCTCAAATTGCCATATGATGTATAATTCTAAGTTAATGATAAGATTTTTCTCTCCATTTGTTTCATTTCTTGGATTAATCAATTATATATAGAGATAGATTTAATTAGCTTAATAAATGTCTGCTTAGTTTATTAAAATGTCTTTGGTTAAGAGAAAGTGATAGCATAAAACTCAAGGACCTGAGTTTGAAGTGGTAAAAGGCCAATAGCTAAACACCTGTGGATTATGCCTAGCTTCTTTATCTAACCTAATGGTTTGCTGGTAGTTAGGCTAGTGTCTTTATTAAGAGCTAACTCTCATTGTTGAAAGAGTTGAACCAGAACAACTATAGTAAACATAACTTAACTGATAATAGCAATTATATAGGGATAAGATAACATTCTCTCACTTACCTAAATTTTAATGTGTCTCCTGTTACATAGGTTAATTTAGCGTGGAAATGAATTTTAGTTAAGTGAGAAATACCTGTTGTTTGCTTTCTGACATTGTTTATTAATAAGTAGAGATGATAGTTTAAAATTAGAATTTATGGGTCTTTAAAAAATTCCTAGTAACATTTATAAATATTTGTTATAATATTTTAAAGTTTTATATATTTATGGGGTTTTTTCCAGCCTCAAATTGGAGAATTTTGTGACTTGGAAGAATATTATGGGCAAAAACTTTACTACTGAGTTTTTACTTTTTAGAAATATAATTTTTGTTAAAGAAAAACTTCAGTGTTCATCTTCTTTTCAAATAAAGTATAATAAATTGAATGAGAATTTTTACCTAAGATAAGCTGTTTTTTAAAAAAGTTTGGTATATAAGGGGCAGGATGTGGTCACTCACACCTATAATCCCAGCACTTTGGGAGGTCAAGGTGGGAGGATCACTCGAGGCAAGGACTTTGAGACCAGCCTAGGCAACATAGTGAGACCCTATCTCTACAAAAAAAAATTAAAAGTTAGCCAGGCGTGGTGGTGCACAGTAGTCTTAGCTGTTCAGGAGGTTGAGGCAGGCAGGAAGATCCCTTGAGCCCAGGAATTGGAGGTTACAGGGAGCTATGATGATGCCGCTGCACTCTAGCCTGGGCAACACAGCAAGACCCTATCTCTTAAAAAAAAAAAAATTTGATAGAAGGATTCCAAGTTTTTTTTAAGTTTTCAAGATTAATTAAAAAGTAAAGAGTTTTGCTTAACTTATGATTTCTACAGAATGATTAATAAAAACCATTGCAAGTAATGCAAGATATATCATTGGTTTATGCTGCTTAGCAGCTTTTCAATAATAAACCCTTCATCTTGCTGCACAGACATTTAGCGAATACAAATATTTAAGTTTGGAAAAATAATAATCATTAAATTGGAGTTTGACCAGAATATTAATGTCTGGTTGCTTTAAGATATAATTTGGATATCTGTAGTTTCACTTTTTCACTTAGAAAAATGAGGTTCAAAAGAAGAAAAAAAATACTTTGTATCTTTGTTCTCAGTTAAGCCAGGCCATACAAGAAAAATATTTAAACTGGTCTAATAGTTTTCATGTTTTTATTTTCTTTCCTTTTACCAAGAATATATGCATGAAAAGAACCTCTTACTTAAAAAGATGTTCCTGGCAACCTGTTCAACACTTTAAATATTTATTATTTTCAGTACCTGCTGATGCTTCCCAAATTGGTCCCATTCTAGCACTAAAATTAGTAAGGATACTATTTATCTTGCTAAGTAGATTTAATTGGAGCATCCAATTAACATCTGGCTATTTCTACAGCATTAAAACAGGGGATAAAGGGAGTAAAATTTGAGGTAGCTAATTATCTGACATCACAGAAGGGAAAAGAACCTTGTAAGACCAAATTCAGCTTTGTAAACAATTCAGTAAAATTATTTTGCTTATATAGAAATACCCATACTATTTTTGAAAGTCAAGAAGGTTTATGATTGGTTCTGCACTATATATTAATTTAAAAAGCATATTATTCTTAAGTACATTACAGCCTTTCTGTTGTATTTTACTCATATCAAGTGTGCTGTTTATAATTCACCTTGTTAAAAATAATGTGCTTGACCTGCTAGTGTGTGATAGGAAATATTAAAACAGTTAAGATCCTTAGACATTTCTGCCTGTAAGTTTTCATTGGATTTAAAGACCAATTGAATCAATGCAGCTTGATGTAAGTAGTTCTATGAATTTAGTGTAACTGATCTTAAATGTAAAAGCAATATATTAAAACCCCGTTTTGTGTAGATGAAGCAATCTTTTTAAGTGCCCATCATCAAGATTGCATTTTGTGTGCTATTTTTCCAAACCTAGGAAGATGGCAAGTGAAAGATTAGCACTAGCCTAGAAACATACTATTCCAGTTAGATCTTAATTTACTACCTGGAATGAACCATCTTAGGTGACCACCCTTCCACACTAATAGTTAGTACATAGTACTTCAGTTTTAAAGTCAACTAGAGCTACCTTCTATCCCTAGTTTCTTTGTTTCATGTCTGTAAAAGTAGGAGGAAAGTTCTAATTTGTAACTTTTTGAACCTTTGAGTTTTTGTCTGTGTTTAAATAGATGACTATTAACCCTAACAGACCTTACCTCTGTGATACCATTATTTTAACAGTATTAGTAAGTATGTTTATAGAAAGTATTTGTGGGGTCAAACAATAGTCTTTTCTGTTATACAGTCAACTAAAGATCAAAATATTAGTAATTGGCATTTATGTAGAATCAATTTTGAATATAGTGATTTGTGATGCTAATCAGACCCCAAGTAGCTGTCGTAGAGTACATGCTTTTTTAGCTCTAGAATACACAAAATTTCTGTTTGTCTGTAGAAATAGGTTTCTGTATTCAGCTTAGACAGAGAGCACCCTAGAGGATATTGTAAATAGGTTGGGAAAGCAATTTATATACAATTGGATTTTGCTCTTAAAACAATCTTTTAGTTAAGGTCAGAATTTGAGAATTGATGTAGATTGCAAGTAAAGACAAATGTTCATGATTATATGGATTTGTAAAATGAAAGAGTAAAGCATACATTAATAGTTTAAATATTTATATATTTTCTTTAATGTAGATTCATATAATTTTAAAAACCTTAATAGTGTGTTCTTCATTTTTACCAGAGTTCATTTTAAAAATGTTTGTTTAGGTTTTACCGCAATCACGGCAACCAACCCCATTTGGCTTATAAAAACTCGGTTACAGCTTGATGCAAGGTATGTTAATTTCTTAAAATAAAATTGGTTAAGTGGGTTTAACTGATTTATTTTTATAAATTTATGTTAGTAAGATTTTAATGTCAGCTGTCTAACGCTGTTTTTCTCTACTTTTGTTGCTGGATTTGTTTGTTTTTTTACTGTTTTGTTTTGAAACTTGGGTCTGCCATCAGAAGCAAAAGTGATAGGTGAAGAAAGTGTATTATGTGTTGTATTTTATAAAAAACAAAAAGGGTATTTTGACCCCGCCCAAAAAGTAATACTTTTCTACATAAGTGCTTACAATTGGCTAAATAAGCCACACGGTCAACTAGTCTAGACTGAATCTTTGAGGATCGTTGCTCAAAGCTAGTGACCTTATGTACAGAGAATCCTGGGCTGGGAAATAACTTTTATATATGCATAGACTTCATCTGTTACCACTGACCACTTTACAATAGCAAGATTCATTCATTCAGCAAATCTATATTGAGCCGATACTGCTATGTTCTAGACTCAGAGATATACCAGGAAACAGTAGAGACCAATTTTCAGTGCAATAATCAAGTAATGGCTTTTTTTTGAGTCCATTATAAGCAGAGGAAACAGTGCAGACCCCGGAGGTCCTAATTATATGGCCTTTGGTGTCCTAGGAACTGGGAGGCCAGAAGCAGTGCAGCTGAGGGTCTTGCTATCTCATTTCCTGTTGGCTTTAGAATGGAGAATGGGGAAAAGTAATATTTTTAAGTATTGAGATAGATGATCCTGTCTGGTGTGTTATAATAATGTTAATAGTTTTGAACTATTTTAGACTTGCAGTCTGGAGTAGGTTTTGTGTATAGCATACTTCCACTGTTTTTATTTTGAGGGGATTGGAAAGTAGTGTTATATCCTATAGGCTATAAATAAAACTGATCTAACCAATCATTAACCGTTAATTTTGCCTGCCTAAATATTTGTTTTCCATGTTCTGTTGTGTTGAACTAGATGCTATTTGGAAACTTGAAAAGAAATGCCTTAATTGTTTCATCTGGATTAGCCCTTTTAGTGAAATCTTAAGTGTCGTAGCAAAGCTCAGAGTTTATTTCTTAAAGCCAAATATCTGAAAAGTAATCATAGCTAAGACTTAACCCCAAGGGTTAAAAAGTGTGAGATGCCAGTCCACATTATACTATTATTGTAAACTACCAGAGTTATGTTTTACTGCGTTACAGGGCTGCTCTGTAGGGAATCCAGGAAAGGATGGCTTAAAACTCTTTAATATCCTTTCCTTCCATTTACAACTGTAACATAGCTAGCACAATTTTAGGCTTATAGGGGTGGGGAATGGGATAAGGATAAAGTAATAGTGAAAAGTTGACTTGAGGATTCTAAAACACAACATAAGAGATGAAGAATAGGGCTGATATATCTGCATGTCACCCTTCCAGCCTTAGATCTCTTTTAACTTTGTGTAAAGAAGGATCTCTAGTGGTAGAAACTAGTTACAGTAGGTTACATGGATCATTCATCTAAATAAGGTATTTGACAGCTAAAGACAATCATTAGTTCATAAAACTGGCAGAATTTATAGGTTATTAGGTGGGTGTTTTAGTTTTGGTTATATTTTCTGTCAGACATAGGTATAATTTATAAATAGATAAATTTTCTATTACTTTCTCTACAGGTAGCGTTTAAACCCATTTTTTACAGATAAGGTTCTATTGGGGAAATCATAGTGTGAGGTAATAAATACTGTTACAAACTCAAAATTATATACATATGTAACAGATCTCATACTCGATAAGAGTAGGTGCTGCCCCCTTGCGTAGCACTAAGGAAATTGTCTTGGGTACAGTACTGAATAAATACTTGCTAACTGCACAGATTTGCATTCACTATTCACTGGGGATACTAATAGGCCATTGCCTTTAAATAATCAAAGGGAATTTGAGTTACGTTCACCTGTCACTTCTTGGGGAGGATCTGGGTGGGGTTGAAAGAGAAACCCCTCAGGTGCACAGAAATTTAATCAGTCATACATATTCCTTGCTTTATGATATACTATCATCATTAGCATCCCAGTCATTGTTTTTGTGTTATTAAATGCAGAGGAAATTCAACTTACTGAAATTAATAAGATGTGAGAGTTTTGTTTACTTTGTTTTATTTTTATTTTGAGCTGCAGAGTGTATAATTCCTAAAAGATTTTGTTGCTTATCCCTACTACATGAACCCCAGTGAGAATGCGAAACTGAAGATTGAATATAGCGCATTTTGCATTCAGTAAAATAAACTAGTTACATGTTACCCATTCAATATGACAAATTTGGGACAAAAGAATAGGAAATCTAAAATAGGAATGGTTTTTTAAATTCCAGTTTTACTTCATGAGTTAAAGAAGACCATTCCTTAGTAGAGTGACATATTTTTACTGTATTTGATTTACTTTAATTAAAAACTTTAATTACACTCCTTTATTTATGTCAGTAAGATCTTTTCTTTTTGCTTTTCAGGAACCGTGGGGAAAAGCGAATGGGTGCTTTTGAATGTGTTCGTAAAGTGTATCAGACTGATGGACTTAGAGGATTTTATAGGGGCATGTCTGCTTCATATGCTGGCATATCAGAGACTGTAATCCATTTCGTTATATATGAAAGTATAAAGCAAAAACTACTGGAATATAAAATTGCTGCTACAATGGAAAATGAAGACGAGTCTGTGAAAGAAGCATCAGATTTTGTGGGAATGATGCTAGCAGCTGCCACGTCAAAAACTTGTGCCACAACGATAGCATATCCACATGGTAAGAAGACTTGAGTTTATTTGAGTGATAATCTATTAAATCAGAAATATCTCCCACCCAGGCAATAACAAACTTAATTAGAGCATTTATAATTTTATTGCATCCTGATATAACAAAATAACATTTCTTAGGAGCTCATAATGGGATTAAATCTGGTTAAGTAACATAAGGCTGTAGTAATAAGTTGGTATAGGCTATCAAGTTGCATGGTGGTGACTGGGCATGATCTCTGAAGTCAGATAGTCAAATTCCAGCCACACTTTCCCCGGCTAGCTGACCTTTGGGCAAGTTTCTAATTTTTGAAAACAGTACGTATATAGGTGCTGTGGTTGATACTTTACATACATTATTGCTAACTACATAAAAATCCTCTAAAGTACTTATCTTCCCTGTTATGCTAGAACATAACCAGAATTGTGCTCATCTTCAAATGGGACACAAGTAACTTGCCCAAGGTCACATAGCTACTCCGTGATGAAGCCCAGATTTGAATTGAAGTCAGTAATCCCAAAGACCAAGCTATTTTATATTACTTCATGTTGGCATGCCTTTAAATTTTGCAATATTAGTCTACTTTATTAATAGCTAAATAAGTCATTTAAAAATTTGTCTGCCACATGCTGAAATTTTTATTTTCTTTTTTTAAGACAGGATCTCACTCTGTTGCCTGGGCTAGAGTGCAGTGTTGTAATCATAGCTCACTGCAGTCTCAAATTCCTGGGCTCAAGAGGTCCTCCTGCCTAGCCTCCTGAGTAGCTGGGACTACAGATGTGTGCCATCATGCCTGGCTAATTTTTTAAAAATTTTTTGTAGAGACAAGGTCTCACTATATTGCCCAGGCTGATTCTCAAACTCTTAGCCTCAAGTGATCCTTCCATCTCAGCCTCCCAAAGTGCTAGGATTACAAGTAGCACACTGAAGTGTTTGATAGCTTTTGTTGTTGTTATTTAAATGTAGCCTTTGATTTTGGGTGTGTTTAAGATTTCTTTTGATGTTTTGGGTTTTTTTCTTTGTTTTGAAATCTAAGTGCTTCATTTTGGTTCACTGATTAACATTTACATTCTCCCTTGTATATCACATCTAGAAAAATGAAACTGGGCTAGGAAATGTGTATTTATGTTATTTATGAAACCCTTTAACCAAGTTGCATTGTGAACTTACACGGTTTCCTGAGGGAAGTTCCCGATTTCTGTGAAAGAAAACAAAATAAGACAGTATTAGCAACATTGTCGAGGTTCTGGCTTCCTATGAATGGATTAGAATGGTAGCCTGCTAAAGTGTAAAGGGAAGAGTTTTGGGGCTGAAGCAGTCTGTCCCTTTAGATGAAATGAAGTCATTACAAGAAGAGGTATAATTGTAAACAGGATATTTTGGAGTTAAATGTATAAATGGCATGAATCTTTATGACAGGACAAGACCTTTCAAATAAATATTTACAATTGCTGTGGGCTGCTTTAGATTATTTTCCCCAGGCCCATCAGGAATAATTTGTTGAAAAAAATTTGAAAAATAATGAATGTAGAAAGAGCAGGCACATTCTTAAAATAGGAAGCTCTGAATTCTTGTCCCAGCCTTCTCCCAACTGGCTAGAACCTCTCAGTTGCCTCAATTTCTCACCTTTTAAAGTGAAGAAAAATTGGACTAACTAATCTCTAAAGTCCATTCAGCTCTTAAAAACTTAAGATTTTGTTCTTAAGTTTGCTTCTTTGTCCACATGTTTTCACATTGGTATATGTGGGTCATTGTGAGTAGATTAATCATTCTATTTTTTCTTTTTATTGTATACTTTTTAAAAAATGTTTTCTGCTTGTTTCTCACTATAATCTTTTTACATGCATTTGTGATAACCACCTATACTCCCTTACCTGCTTCTTTACCTTTTTCTCCCTATCATATCTGCTCTCCCTTGTATCTGTTTATCTAGTGTACAGCTGATACTTTCTTTTGTTTTTTCACATTCAAGACCTGTGACGTCTTCTAATTAGCGTACATGATTTTGGCTATAGTAGTTTGGTGTTACCATAATGTGACTGGTTTCAATAAGCTACACATTAAAAGTCACTCCTTATGTGAGCTTACCCTTAGAGACTAATAGGATGTGCTCTGTATAAGTAAGAGGGTATAAAGACACCAGTAATGTTTAAATTAAATGATTTTATTTCTTTCCTAAACAGAAGTTATAAGAACAAGACTACGTGAAGAGGGAACAAAATATAGATCTTTCTTTCAGACACTGTCTTTGGTTGTTCAAGAAGAAGGTTATGGATCTCTTTACCGTGGTCTAACAACTCATCTGGTGAGACAGATTCCAAACACAGCCATCATGATGGCCACCTATGAATTGGTGGTCTACCTACTCAATGGATAGTAGCACATAGGGCTGCTGTACTACAAAGAGGGAAGACCAAAAGATTACAGTGGACCATGGAGTATCAAAGCCAGCCTGGTGGACAGAAGAAAAATAGTTTGGGAACACATAACTGTGCTTAAGTGGAAGTTTGGTTGTAAGAATTAAAGTAATCATACCACATTACTTGGTCTTTCAGTAATGTGAATAAAACCTCGGAGCCTCCAAGGAAATGCCTTTAGAAGCACTCCTTTCTCAAAATTGCCATTTTCTCTACCATGTCTGCTAGACACAGTTGCGTTTATTGATTTATAGCAGTGAGATTATAGTATTGTTTATTCCATGAGCACTTTTCCAGTCTTGTAAACAAAGCCATCCCTAATTATATACTGTAACTATCCAAAGATAGTATTGGCAGTCATAAATTTCTAACTTCTGGCTTTTAATTCCTGTGAAATTGTAAAATAACAATAACAGTGAGAACCTCAGTATTATTTTCACATTTTCCTGAGAGGACCTGGAACAATATTTTAAATTACATAGTATTAGTAGTCACTGTTTTTGACAACCAATGAAATAGTGTCTAAATATCTTGCGTATTTTTAGCATTAAAATGTTTTGGTTTCCACTGCTAAAAGGTGCTTAATGTTTAGCCTAATGTGGACATTTAAGTTGTTTGTTAACATGTCAAACTCACATGATAGTAGTTTGAGACAAAATAAACTAGTAAAATGTTGATCCTTGGCCATTTCATTGACTTGAGCGTGTCCTCGTATCTTCTCTAATTTGATGGTACATAAATGAATGTAATTATCTTTTCAGTGACTTACTAGTGATAAACTTGAATTTTTACCTGTTCATCATACCTAGGTATCATTTACTTAAAGTGGAAAAAATTTACCACTTTTGAATCTTTTTCTACTTACTTTCACATTAAGAATTTGAACCTTTGAATTATTTCCAGATCTTTGTAGATTACATTTATTTTGTAGAGAAAATGGTAATTTTCAGTTTGCCCTTACAAGTTTTTTTAAGGTAATGTTAATATTTGGAATAGTAGAAATATTACAGAAGAGGGGCCCCTGCTATCTGATCCAGCAGGTAGTAATCTTAATTGACTTACAGTTTGATAAATGAGCAAACTGCTTTTGACAAGAAATTTATTGTGTTCTAGTTTCCTGAATGGTAAATCATAGAAATATAAAAGTTAATTTGGGTTAAATGTGCTAATAGGATATAGCTTTTAAATTTTGCAATTGAGTTAACTGTAACTTTTAATACTTTAAATGTATTATATGTATGGTCCTTATAGAAATGTTTGCTATAATTCTGTTAAGAGACTTTGCCTATGGATGTTGCTATACTGGTGTATACAATTTCCACAATTAAACTGTAGTGTGGTACTCATTTCAATACACCTGAACTGTACATTTTGTGCAATGGCTTTATCTTAAAGAATGATCTTTGTGAATGCACTTTGTGGCCTTTTTTGGGGGTGAGAGAGGAGAGAATTCCTGTTAAGATTTTTTTCTTTTTTGAATTCTGGTCATGTATTAGGCAGAAACAGTGTTCATAATGTTTTTCTGGGTTTTAGGTATGTTATTTTGGAGATAGTCAATATGAATGTTTTAAGTAGTCCATGTACCCTATAGTGTCCCCAACATTACAGAAAATTGCATCGTGTCATTGCAAGCTTTCTCTGCTGTCACCAATGAAACATAGTTCCCTCTTAAATTCCCCCACCTTAACTTCCTCGTAGTCAACAGTAACTGGATGTTTTTGAGGTGCTCAATTGGGATATTCCAATCTATTTGGAGACCAAAGGCAAACTCAGTTTTCTTACCTTTGGAATTACTAATGCTTTTTCTGGTAAATTTCAGCTTTGACATTTATTGTGAGGAGTGTAACCAACACCCCCAACCCCCTCCCAAAATGGGGTTTCTAACTTAAAATCTGTAGAGAAGGTCTCAATCTATAGTGTTTGCCTTTTCAGGTGCCATTTATACTGCCTAGTATAGTGCCATTTGCCTTGTGAAGATCCATAAACATTTGTTGTGTTGAATGTAGGGCAAAGACTCTCCCTAGTCTTACTGATCTCAATACCCCACAAATGATTAAGAATGATGAAAACCAGCAGCTAAGAAACGTCTTATTATTTAGTTGTAGCAAATTCATAAGTGTCCTTCAAGGATGAAAATGTATTCTATTTGTATTTAGAAAGTAAAATTTATGTTGACCTTTAGTGCATTATATTCAGCTTTTAAAAGTGAGTATTACATATGTACTGGAAAGAAAAGAGATCTTAGTTAGGCTTTATTTGTGTAACAACCGGAAAGAAGCAATGAGGTTTGGTTTTTTTTCCCCTAAGCACAATATGCCATAGTTTATGTATAACAGAGATAATTCAAAAAAGAAAACTGTCTATAAAAATTGTATATAAAGTTTGTCTCTGAAATACTTCTTTCAGGGTTTTTTAAAATTGATTCAAATATTTGAAAAGAAACGCACATTCAAAGCATTAGACTTTTTTTTTTTTAAACTGTTTTCATGTGTTGTCTATCAGATAACTTTTATTTCTGGTATAAAGGTAGTTATTCTTCAAATTGATATGTACTGTTATTGTAGAATCTTCACAGAAGGTTGAATTGAATTTACCTGTAACTTATGGAAATGGTTTTCTAAATTTTGGAGTCCAAATCTGGGAATTGCCAACCTGCAATTATAGGATACCATACAGTGCTTTTAATGCCAAGGGAAAAAAACTGTTATCACCAAAGCTTTGTCTTGATTCTCATTATGTTACTTTATAGAATCAACCTTACTAAATGGGCTCCCACAATGGGTTTGTCTTTTTTTTTTTAAATAGAGATAGGGTTATGCTATGTTGACCAGGCTGGTCTGGACTCCCTGGCCTCAAGCAGTCCTTCCCAGTTCAGCCTCCCAAAGTGCTGGGGTTACAGGCATGAGCTACCACACCCGGCCCCACAATGGGTTTGCAACTTTGAAACCATGACAGAATATTAGATTATTTAATTCAGCCTTTTGTCTCCTAAAACATAATGCCCGATGTGGAGCAGCAATATTATATTAGGACCAGCAGTTTGGGTTGTTAAAAGTAAAAGTTTACTCTTTTACTGGAATATAAACATTTCAGCATTTTTTTGATTTGTTTTAAATCATTAAAAATACTGATTTGAATTTGAAGGATTTAAGTGCTATTCCGGAATTGTTCATGCCTGTCTTTTGTTGTTTACGTGCTCTTCTGCCCAGACTGTTAGTACTATAGGGACCCCTTTTGGGCTAAGTACAGTTCAGCCTTTTTCTCTAATATTTGATCATGATGTCAGCATCCCTCAAGAATACAGACATTTCTGAATGATTTAAATTGAAAGGAAACATCGAGGGGCCTGGCTAGCTCAGTCGGTAGAACATGAGACTCTTAAATTGAAAGGAATTTTAATATATAAAATACAGTGTACAAACTTCCCACTCAAATCTCTTCTCCATCATGCCCTTATATTTCCCATCAATCTATATACTGATTTTTATGCTACTCCTTTTAGAAACTAAATATTGTAGTTTTCCTCAGTTTTTGTGTTAATAGACTTTTTGAATGTGTACTCTTGTGTATATGTGAACAATTAAATTATGACCTATCAGTCATAGCTAAATAGTCAACTTCAAAAGAGTTAATAACTCTTGACCATTCATGTGAGGTTTTGCTATTTTTGCATTTATGTACATGGCTGTAAATTATGTGCATTTACTCTGTATTTATGTTAACTAGCTGACTTTTACTTGAATTGTCAGAATTAAAATATGCTTATGAAAATGTGGCTTTTTATATATCTTAATATTTTCGCATGGTGATCTTATGTGTAGAACAAAAGTGCATTACCATTTTCAAGCTGAATGTTAGGCTCATTTATTGATTCATTTTCAGGTTTTCCCAAATTGTAGCTAACATCAGACATTGCCCAAACTTGTAGGTGAGGAAACCAGGACAAATTTGTCATGTCCATGTTCCCTATCTCAAGGTTAACAAAGCTGCAGTTGTTTGCTCTAATAATAATATTCATTGCACTGAAGACACTGGCAAAACAATGGTTCAGGTTGATGTAATTAAGCTCAGGTATCCCGAGTTTACATTTGTGTGTGGGTGCACGCATGCATTGCTGAAGCATGCATTGCTGAGCTATGATGAGGGAATTTGTGAGTTCCCGATTTCTTAAACTTCAACTTGATATTTATACAACTGATAAAACTCAGGCAAATGTGCGAAGTGTAGTTAAATGTTTTCACTTTTTGTTTCCTTTTTTTGTACTGCACAGACCAGTTGGCTGCCTTAATATATTGAATCAATTCAAAATTTATATCAGGGCTAAGTTTATACAATGGTTTCATGTGATTTCTCAATAGCCTATAGATACAGATACTCAGAATGTAATAGGGAGGGATGAGAAAGAGAGCTGAATGTGTAAATTGGAAGAGTCTGAACTGTCTTACCAGGTAACCTACCTAGGCCTTAGATTATCTCCCGAGGCCACTGGAGAGCCTCTGGGTTTTTTCCTGGAAGGATGATTAGTGATACTGCAGAGTTAACAAATATTAAGTTCAGTTTATCTTATGTGAGCTGCTCTTAATTTATAATCTTTGAGCCACAGGAATGTCTTGAAGATGATATATGTTCTCCGAAAGTGTTAGGTTGGTTAACTCTTTTACAAAGATCTAGAAAGTTTCCTTGGAGAAAATAATATTTTAACTGGTCTTTGAAACAGAAATTTTATAGGCTAATACGGGGAGGAGCATTCTTTGTTAAAGCAAAGAGCAAAACATTTTTAGTAGCTGAAGTTGGAAGAAATTACCTGTTTTCTTTTATACTCTTCTGGGAGTTGATTTAAAAAGTAACTTTCTTGAGATTTTGAACCCAGGGATAGACCCAGGATTCTAAACCTAGTCTAACTCAGGAGCTCATCACATCAAACCAAACCCATCTTGCTGTTTCCCAGTCCTCTGTTCTTCCAAAACACCTCCTAATTCCTCCTTGAGTCTTTTATTGTTAAGTATAAACAGCCCTAACATCCTTCAACCACTACTTCTGAACCTTAGTTTTCAATGTTCTCCAATATGATTGATCTTTGTGTGAACTTAGGTGTCTTATTGGCCCAGTTTATTTGATCTACACCTTCCTAAATGATACACTCATTTTTAGTTTTGTTTTTTGCCTTCCTTACCTCCAAAAAGTGTGCTAGAGCAACTGGGCATCAACGTAAGTGAAAATGAACTATTACCTTGCCATACACAAAAGATGATAGACCTAAAGAATAAAAATTGCAAGCCTAGAAGTAAACAACATCTTTGCAACCTTGGCTAGGCAAAGATTAGAGATCACAAAAGTATTAACCAACCATAAAAGAAAAACACGAAAATTAAAAGGTGCCATTAAAAGGAAAAATACAGGCTAGGCACTGTAGTGCCCACCTGCACTCCCAATTACTTGGGAGGCTGAGGCAAGAGAATCACTTGAGGCAGGAGTTCGAGTCCAGCTTGGGCAAGAGCAAGACCCTGTCTCTAAAAAATAAATAAAAGTAAAAAATGCTGCCACAGACTGGGAGAAAATATTCACAATACATCAGACAGGATCTGTGATTTTAAAAATAGGCAAAGACCTGAACAGGCACTTCGTAAAAGAAGAGAGAATATACATATGGAAAGATGCTTAACATGATTATAATAAATTGGAGCCAAAATGAGGTGACGCTACACGCAATAGAACTAACAATACTAAGAATGTATGAACAAGCAGACCTCTCACAGCTCTTGAGAGTATAAAATAGTACAGCTACTTTGGAAAGCTGCAGTTTTTAAGAAAGTTTGAAACTACATCCACCCCTATAACTGAAAATACTTGGGGCTTAGGGGGTTGAGGGCAGAATGTTCCCAAGTGAAAATATGTCCACAAATGTTCATAGCTTTATTAATAAAGGTGAAAGAAATTTCAGAAAAATTAAAACTGAAAGTTTGCCACCAGCAGAAGCTCACCAAAGAAAATTCTGAAAGATATACTTTGTGCAGAAGGAATGTGATACCAGAAGAAATGCAAGAAATTTCTTGCTGAAAATGCAAGAAAAAAGAGGTAAAAACAAGTAAGGTGGACAAGTACAAAAGTGATTTGCCATATAAAAGAGTAATAATAGTGGGGTTTTAAAAAGCAAAAGATGGACAATATATACAGTATTAACAATTTTACGAAAGTAGGGAGGGAGAGAAAAGGAGCTAAGTTTCTATAAAACTTATGTTAAACAGGAAGAAATTTTGATTGATTTTAAATTTTAAGTAGACATGTAATAAGTAACCATAAAACAATAGAAATAGTATAACTAACGTAGAAAAAGAAACCATGAAATAACTTTTAAAAATCAGTTTCAAAGAAAGCCAGAAAGGAAAAGCAAACAGCATGAAGTAATACAGTTTAAATCCAAATAGTATCAGTGCAGTTGGCCCTTGAGTAACATGGGTTTGAACTGCATGGGTCCACTGGTACCCAGATTTTTTTCAATAAAATATATTAGAAAATATTTTGGAGATTTGCGATAATTTGAAAAAACTTGGAGACAAACCAAGTAGCCTAGAAACATTAGGAAAAAATTTAGAAAAAGCTAGGAATGTCATGAATGTATAAAATATAAGCAGATACTAGTGTATTTTATCATTTACTACCCTAAAATATACACAAATCTATTATAATAAGTAAAAATTTATCAAAACTTATGCTCACACTTACAAATCATACATGGTATCATTAGAAGTTAAAAGAAATGAGACAAATATAAAGATGCAGTTAAATCGTGACTGTATAAAACTAACCATAGCACATACTGTACTACTGTAATAATTTCATAGCCACCTCCTGTTGCCATTGTGGTGAGGTCAAGTGTTGCAAGTACTCGCTTAAAATGCCCTGTGACACTAATCATCTCTGTGTGAGCAGTTTATCTCTTTAGTAAATTGTGTACCACAATAAAAAGTGTTCTGTGTTTCTTGCGTGTTTTTCATCGTTGTTTAAGGGCAATACAGTAAACCTTTAATAACACCACGAGACCCATACGAAATGTGGCTAGTGATGCTGGAAGTGCTCCCAAGAAGCAGAGGAAAGTTACATTACCAGAAAAAGCTGAATTGTTTGATGTGTACCGTAGATTGAGGTCTAGCTGCAGCTGCCGCTGCCCATCATTCCAAGATAAATGAATCCAGCATAAGGACCATTGTAAAAAAAAAAGAAAAGGAATTTTGTGAAGCAGTTGCTGCAGCTATACCAGCAGGCGTGACATCCTTGAACTTTTTGAAAAATACTTTTTTTTTTTTTTTGAGACAGAGTCTCACTGTGTTGCCTGGGCTAGAGTGCCATGGCGTCAGCCTAGCTCACAGCAACCTCAAACTCCTGGGCTCAAGCGATCCTCCTGCCTCAGCCTCCCGAGTAGCTGGGACTACAGGCATGCGCCACCATGCCCGGCTAATTTTTTCTATATTTTTAGTTGTTCAATTAATTTCTTTCTAATTTTTAGTAGAGACGGGGTCTCGCTCTTGCTCAGGCTGGTTTCGAACTCCTGAGCTCAAACAATCCGCCCACCTCGGCCTCCCAGAGAGCTAGGATTACAGGCGTGAGCCACCGCGCCCAACCTGCAAAATACTTTTTTATCTTGTATTGAACATGCAGCTTTTATGTGGGTTGAGGATTGCTGTAAGAAAGGTATACCTGTAGACTCTAATATGATTAGAGAAAAAGCAAAGTCATTATATGACAATTTGACAATTGAAAGCAAAAAGAAGATGAAGGATCTAAAGCTGGAGAATTTAATGCTAGCAATGGATAGTTTGATAATTTTAGAAAGAAGTTTGGATTTTTTTTTTTGAGACAGAGTCTCACTCTTTTGCCCGGGCTAGAGTGAGTGCCGTGGCGTCAGCCTAGCTCACAGCAACCTCAAACTCCTGGGCTCAAGCGATCCTACTGCCTCAGCCTCCCTAGTAGCTGGGATTACTTACAGGCATGCACCACCATGCCCGGCTAATTTTTTTCTATATATTTTTAGTTGTCCGATTAATTTCTTTCTATTTTTAGTAGAGACAGGGTCTCGCTCTTGCTCAGGCTGGTCTCGAATTCTTGAGCTCAAACAATCCGCCCGCCTCGGCCTCCCAGAGTGCTAGGATTACAGGCGTGAGCCACCGCGTCCGGCCAAAAGAGGTTTAGATTTAAAAATGCCAAGATAACATGAGAAGCCGTTTCTGCTGACCAAGAGACAGCCAATAAATTCCCTGATTCCATTAAAATCGTTGAGGAAAAAGAATATCTGCCTGAACAGATTTTTTTTTTTTTTTTTTTTTTTTTGAGACAGGATCCCTCCCTGTCACTTGAGCTAGAGTGTAGTAGCATCATCAAGGCTCACCAAAACCTCAAACTCCTGGGCTCAAGAGATCCTCCCACCTCAGCTCCCAAAGTGCTAGGATTGCAGGCGTGAGCCACTGCGCCCAGCTTTGAACAGATTTTTAACACAGACAAAAGTGCCCTAAACAGAACCCTTTTGCTGGATTTGTTCTTGAAGTCAGTAAGTACTTTGTCAATAAGAAACTGCCTTTTAAAGTTCTTTTGATATTGGACAATGCCCCTGGCCACCCAGGACCTTATGAGCTTAACATTGTTGAATGATTTTAAGTGGCCTACTTGCCCTCATACACTGCATCTCTAGTTCAGGGTGTCATGAGAACTTTAAGGCTCGTTACACATGGTAATGTATGGAAAGGATTGCCAGTGCTATGGAAGAGAACCCTGATAGAGCATCATGAAAGTCTGGAAGGATTACACCATTGAAGATGCCATTGTTGTTATAGAAAAAGCCATGAAAGCCATCAAGCCTGAAATAATAAATTTCTGCTGGAGAAAACTGTGTCCACATCTTGTTCATCACTTCAGAGGATTTATGATAGAATCAATCAAGGATATCATGAAAGAAATTGTGGATATGTTTTATACACACACAAAAAAAGATGTAGGATGAAGGGTTGAAGCGTTTCAAGTTATGAATCTTGGAGAAATTCAAGAGCTAATAGACATCACACCAGAGGAATGAACAGAAGACAACTTGGTGGACATGAGTGCTTCCAAACCAGCGCCTGACAATGAGGGAGAAGACATGGAAGAAGCAGCGCTAGAAAACAAATTGAAGTTAGAAAATTTGCAGAAGGATTCTAATTATTCGAGACTGCTTCTGACTTCTTTTACAATATGGACCTCATATGCTATGGGCACTGAAACTACAGCAAATGGTAGAAGACAGATTGGTGCTGTCTAGAAACATTTTTAGAGAAATGTAAAAGCAAAAACGGCAGGCAGCAATTAAGACGTATTTCTGTAAAGCTACACCAAGTGTGCCTGCCTCTCCTGCCTCCCCTTCCACCTCCTGTCCCTCTTGCCTCTGCCTCCCCTGACACAGCAAGACCAACCCTCCCCCTCCTCCTCCTCAGCCTACTCCACGTGAAGATGACAAGGATGATGCTCCACTTCCACTTAATGAATAGTAAATATATTTTTCTTCCTTAAGATTTTCTTATTAATAATATTTTATTTTATCTAGCTTACTTTATTGTAAGAATATAGCACACAACACATATATAATTGACATACAAAATACATGTTAATCGACTATTTATGTTATTGGTAAGGCTTCTGATCAACAGTAGGCTATTGGTAATTAAGTTTGGGGAGACTCAGAAGTTATATGTGGATTTACAATCGTGTAGGGGATAGGCACCTTTAACCTCCACATTGTTCAAGGGTCAATTGTACTTACATTAAGTAGAAATGAACCGAATGTTCCGGTTTAAAGATTGTCAGATTGGATTTTAAAACAACAACCAAAAAAACTATTTGCGAGAGACCTCGCTAAAACCTAAGGGTATGTTAAAGTTGAAAATAATAGAATGAAAAAAATAAGGCATGAACATACTACCCAAAGGAAAACATGTATAAACTATATTACTACCAGATAAATTCAACTTTAAGGCAAAAAAGCATTACTAGATGTCAAAGAGGTCACCTCATGATAATAAAAGTTTCGTTTTACCAAAGATATCATGATTTAACATTTTCATACATCTAAAAATATTTCCTCAATATATAGATCCAAAATTGAAATTAGAAAGAACCACAAGAAACACACAAATCCACAATCGTTTTAACAGACTTCTCTCAGAAATTGATAGAACAGGCAAACAAAAATAGTAAGGTTATAAATTTTAAAAATGTAATTAACCTTAATCCAATGGAAATGCCTAGAACACTGCATTCAACATCTGCAGACTATGCATTTTTTTCAAGCATATATAGAATATTTATAAAAATTGACCCACGCAGTCTCAACAAATTTCAAACTATTGAAATCATACAGAGGATATTCTCTGACCACAATGCAATTAAGCTGTAAATCAACAAGAAGATAATTGAAGTACTTTGTATTTATGGAAATTAAGGCACGCTTCTAAATAACCCATGGATCAAATAAATCAAATGAAACAAATACTGTGAATTGAATAATAATAAAAATTCTAAATGTTGAAAGTAGTGAGTGGGGTGGAGTGGCACACTCCTATGTCCCAGCTACTCATGAGGCTGAAGTGGGAGGATCACTTGAGCCCCGGATTTCAAGGCCAGCAGCCTGGGCAACACGGTAAGACCTCAGCTCTTAAAAACAAACAAAGACACACACACACCAAAAAACTGGTGAGATACAGCTTGTATTAGGGTTCTCCGGACAAATAGAACCAATAGCATATGTTAGGAATTGGTTCATGTGATTACGGAGACTGACAAGTGCTGAGATCTGCAGGGTGTCAGCAAGCTGGAGACCCAGAACAGCCAATGGTGTAGTTCCAGTCCAAAGGCCGCAAGCACAGGACTCAGGAAGAGCTGATGTTTTCGTTTGAGTCTGAAGGCAGGAAAAAGCCGATGTCCCAGCTTGAAGGCAGTCAGGCAGGAGGAGTTCTTTCTGACTTGCTCTTTTGTTCTATTTAGGCCTTCAACTGATTGGATGAGGCTCACCCACTTTAGGGAGGGTGATCTGCTTTACTTGATCTACTGATTTAAATGTTAATCTCATGTGACCAAAATGCTTGTACCACCATAATATTCTGAAATTTAATAAATAAATAAATAAAAATAAGTGTTCATATCATCCAAAAACACCCTCACAAACACATCCAGAATAATATTTGGCCAAATATCTGGCACCCTGTGACCCAGTCAAGGTGATATGTAAAATTACCCATCACACAGCATAAGTCGTCTTTAGAAAAGCTTTTAAATTTTAAGTCCATATATTAGAAAAGAAAAAAGGCTGAAGATTAATAAGATAAGCCATTTATCTTATTATATTATCTTATCTATTTAGTTAGGGCTGTTTAGGGCACAGTAGTTTAGAGACGCCAATGCCTAACGGCTCAGCCCAGTAGACATTTATTTCTTACTCATGTAGCAATCTTGGACAGAGGAGCAAGTTTTCTGCTCCAACAGTCTTTCAGGAATTCAGCTTCCAGAGGTGCTGCTATTCTTTTTCTTTATTTGTAACTTCCTTCTCTGACAGTGAGAAACCTGGTTCTTATTGTTCATGATGAATCCTAGAATACACATGAAGCAGTTTAAGAATTATTGACCCATTCTCCTGTGAAAAACAAATCTACTAACTAGCATATAATATTGTACACTTAATAGTCAAACTACTGTTTTCCAAAGTTACCTAGGTTTGTTTTTTCTTTCCTGTCCTCTTCAGTTTGATCACATTAAGCAACTCATTTTAAATATAAAGACATTGGTAGATTAAAAGAAAACAATGGAAAGATATACCATGTAAATACTAAGCATATGAAAGCTGAGTGGCTATATTAATATCATGCAAAGTAGACATGCTACTAATATTATAGCAAAAATTTACATCTGAAAGTAGAAATAGACAAATCCATAACAATTTTAGAAATGTCAACATACCCATCTCAATAATTAATAGAAAAAGTAGATATAAAATCAGTAAAGACTTAAATTTGAACAATTTAACTTGTTTTAATTGTTACTTACATCTGAAAGTAGAAATAGACACATCCACAACTATTGTTAGAAATATCAACACACCCATCTCAATAATTAATAGAAAAAGTAGATATAAAATCAGTATAGACTTAAATTTGAACAATTTAACTTGTTTTAATCTAACTTGATTTAATTGGCATTTGTAGAATACTCCATCTAGTAAGAGCAAAAAACGTTCTTTTAAATACAAGTGGTACACCGATATAGGCCATATAAAGAAATCATAAAAGAAGTCTCAGAGTGCAATGCGCACCACCCGAAGGATGGACATATTTGAAACTCGGACTTAGGTGGGGAGGGGGGGGCAAGGGCAACATACATAACCTAAACATCTGTACCCCCGTAATATGCTGAAATAAAAAAAAAAAAAGAAAAAAAATCTACTCTCATAACAATTTTCAAGTATACATTGTTAACTATAAAAAAAAAGTCTCAATAAATTTAAAAGGATTTATTGAGTATGGTCTCCATATAAAATGGAATTAAATTAGAAATTAATAGCAGAAAGATACCCGGATTCCTCAAATATTCAGAAATTAAATAGCATACTTCTAAATAACCCATGGATCAAAGAAGAAATCATGAGATTCATTGTCATGATAACGGTTGCACGACTCTGTGACTAAACTAAAAACCACTGAATTATATACTTTAAATGAGTAAATTGCATACATTAATTATTTCTCAAGCTGTTCTTTAAAATTAAGAAAAGTTTCATTGGAAAATATTTTGGACTGAAGGGTATTGGAAACACCATATCAAAATCTGTGGGACGTAAATAAAGATGTGCTTTAATGGGAAATGAATGACTTTAATGGTTAAAATAGAAAAGAAAGGTATAAAATCAAAGATCTAAGCTTCCACCTTAAAAAGCTAGAAAAAGAAGAGCAAATTAATCTCTAAGTAAAAGAAAGAAGAAAATAAAAGTAATAAAAAAAATCAATGAAATAGAAAGTGAAACACATCCATGACACTAAAAGTTGGTTCTTTGAAAGATCAATAAAATTGATGCAATGCTAGCTAGACTAGCAAAAAGCATAAGACACAAATTAGTGATCAAATATAAAGAAGAGACAAATAACTACAGATACTGAAAGGTTAATAAGTAAACATGAAAAACTTTATGCCAATAAATGCAACAACTTAGAGGAAATGAATAAATTTCTTGAAATGGGGATCTGTGTGATGCCTCCACCTCCCCGCCCATCACAGTCCACCTGCTGCACCACTCAGATCTGCCTACAGATTTTGAAAGCAGCTCCAGAATTGCAGTGGGCTGCTCTTCCAGAGGGCAACTAAAGAGGAAGGCTACTGAGATGAATTACAGGCCCCAACACTGCAACTGGTATTGGAACTACTACGAATACTCATTGTTTCTGAAAGGAGCAACCTCACAAATATAATAGGAAAATACCAAACCCCACAATTTCCCCAGTAACAGTCAAAGAGCGATCCTATGAGTTCTCTTACTAACAGGCACCCCGCAGGAGTTCTGTTTTGCACAACTTCTGAAAAGAGCTGAATGGACAGACAAGAGATGTAAATCTCTCTTTCAAAATTGTTTTTTGAGAATCTGCTTTGACTGAGTTCCTGAGTAAACAGCAGAAGAATGAGCTACAGCCTCAACCATATCTCGAGGACAGAGTCACATCTCCTGTGATAATCCCTTCTCCGAGGAAAGGCAGAGAAGCCAGCTCTCGGACTTTGACATCCTGCAGTTTTGTTATCTACCTGCTGCCAAGAGAAAGGAAGGAGCAGATGCAGCAGTTTCTCGACTACACCCTGCCATTTTTACAACCCCCTTTAAAAGCCTCAATAGATGGTTTTCAGGGCCAGCACATTCTTCCTCTTTTCACCTCTGTGCTGGTCCTTTTTCCCCTCCCCAGGGAAAAGTAAATAAACCTCTTCTTTCTATCCTAATCTCTGTGTGAGAAATCTTTCTCCACTCGTGCCGTGAGCACCTACTGGGCTTTCCACCCTAACAATTTCCCTCTTCCACTGTCCATTCTAGATCTCCCTCAGTCTCAGGTCGCACTTAACCCTGGTCTCAGCGGTTTAATGGTGGCATGACCCAGACTCTCATCTCTGACGGGTCTCAGTGTCTGGTCACCATACCATTTCCAGGACAAGTCTGCTGCATTTGTCCAGTGACCACCAAAATTGGGTGAGAGAGTGCCAAGAGGCACCCAAAGTGGGTTTTCTGGGTACCCTCCTATTCCTCCCTGCCCCCATTGTGCAACAGAAATGCTAACTTTCTCCTAATGATTCGGGTCAATTCCCCTTGACAAAATGTCACCCCTCTTTTTGCCTGCTGGTCTCTGGACATGAAGAGCTTAAAGTGCATAGGTGGTAGATGCAGCTTATAGTTCAAGTGGTTTCTTGCTATGTATGCTAGCAGAAGTGTTCCTCCCTTTGGGGACCATGGCCTCTAAGTTTGCAGAACCCAGAGTTCTGAGAAGATGAAACTCACTAGCTGGAAGTGATAAGTGGAGTCACCCTTTGAACCCATGTATTCTTCCCACTGGGGACGCAGAACTATTAATATATTATTGTCTTTGGTTTGTATACAACATCTTAGAGGATGGTGTCCCATCCTTGATTAAGTGTCATCTGTAAACTGGAGTTTCGGCTGAGCCTTCAGCAGGCCATTGCAATGTTCTCTGAGGCCAGAAGCTTCTGGATGGTACAACATATGACATAGCCAGTGAATCCCACAGTCACAGGCCAACTCCCACGCCTCCTTCCCTGGCAAGCGGGCCCCCTGGTCTGGTGTGATGTGCTAGTGGATCAGACTCTCTAAGCTCTCAGTTGGTGGTGCCGGCAAGACTATGCAGTCAGGAAAAGCAAACCCACCCCTGAAATATGTCTCCAGTTCTGTCAGAACAAATTGCTGGCCCTTCCCAAATGCAAGAGGCCAAATATAGTCAACTTCCCACTTAATGGGGCTGCTTGGTCCCCTCAAGGAATCGTGCCACGCCAAGTGCTTAGCATTGGTCTCTGTTGCTGGAAGGCTGGCCACTTGGTGGCAGCAATGGCTAGATCAGCCTCCGTAGGTGGGATCCCACGCAGCTCTGTTATCGTGCCACTGCCAGCACTAGGGCAGGAATTTAAGATTTTCAGGGGCATCAACCCAGATAACCCTGTCATATAGGTCAGGGCCCCGTTCTTTCCCAATCACAGCCCTGCCCTGGGCATAGAGGTTGGGAGCTCGGTCTTTGGAGCTTGACCACTCCCATGATTAGCTCCTGGCCCTAGTCCTCTGTTTTTGTTTTTGTTTTTTGGGGTTTTGTGGGGTTTTTTTGCCCTCCCCCTGGCTTTCAATTACCTGTTAATTACTCTCAGCCTTTTGTTAGCTTTTTCTAGAGTAGTAATAGAGCTTAGCTATATCCACCCAATGCCATTTCTTTGTGGTCATTAGTTCCCCCATATTTTTCAAATGCATGATATGTTCTATCGCTTAGTGCATTGGCCACCACAGTTTCAGCAATGGGATGGAAGCCTTGTGCCAGAAGTCTGTCTCTACTTGGACCACGTCATATGTCTTACTCCCTTTACCTTTTTACTTCATCTTGCCTGGAATGCAGTCTCATGCTTGAGGCCAACCAACTTGTGACAAGGTGCTCACAAGCACACAGGTTATAATAAGCAGAAGGACAAAGGAATCGTCCCAGATAGCAATGTGGAGCAATTATATCACTTGGGACAACCAACCTTTGATCTCATCATTACACAAGAAAAACAAAACCTGCTTAAGCCACTAGATTTTTTTTTTTTTTTTTTTGAGACAGAGTCTCACTGTGTTGCCTGGGCTAGAGTGCCATGACGTCATCATAGCTCACAGCAACCTCAAACTCCTGGGCTCAAGCAATCCTCCTGCCTCAGCCTCCCGAGTAGCTGAGACTACAGGTATGCGCCACCATGCCCGGCTAATTTTTTTCTATATATTTTTAGCTGTCCGATTAATTTCTTTCTATTTTTGGTAGAGACGGGGTCTCGCTCTTGCTCAGGCTGGTCTCGAACTCCTGAGCTCAAGCAATCCACCCACCTTGGCCTCCCAGAGTGCTAGGATTACAGGCGTGAGCCACCGCACCCGGCCTAAGCCACTAGATTTTGAATTTCTCTTACAAATAAATGTAACTCATCTTAACTGTGTGATGATCAAAATATTATACTAATAAATTTCCAAATTTAGATGAAATGAGCAAATTCATAATGAGAACCATTTATCAAAACAATCAATACTGACTTACAAAGAAAAATGTAGTTTTAAATTTTCTCACGGCACACCCACAGAAATCCCAGAGGTTTTAACCATCAAGTTCTCTCAACCACTGTGAACTAAAATAAAATCTTAAGGCCCCCCTGCCACTGGCTGACTGAATGGACCCCCTCTTGGCCAAGGGGATATCCTAAAACTAAATTGCCTGCCACAAGGAGGGAGGTCAGACTTGCCTCATCATGCCCCCACTCTGTTCTTGGAGACATCTTTTGTAACCCATCAACAGGCCTAAGGGTATGCAAGACACACCAGCAGGTCCTCAATTTATATAACAAGTATATGTCCAGTGGCTTGTCTCTGACAACAGCTCCTTATCTTAAAACATTTCAAGCTTTTAGAAAAAGCTGCATGTCTTTGACCAATTACAAGTCAAAGAATCTTTAAACCCACCTATAACTTGTAAGCCACACCCCCCCCCCGAGATGGCCCACCTTTTTGGGCCAAGCCAATGTATACCCTCCATGTATTGATTTATGACTTTACCTGTAATCCCTGTCTCCCTGAAATGTATAAAACCAAACTGTAACACAACTGTAGTCAGTCCACTTGCTCAAGGCTTCCTGGGCATGGCTCCAGGTCATGGTCCTCGAATTTGGCTCAGAATAAATCTCTTTAAAATTATTTTACAGAGTTTGGCTTCTTTTCTGTTAACACACTTAAGGGACAGAATAGAGGAAATGAACATATATTTTTCCCAAAGAACAGAAAACAAGGGTACACACTTTATTTCATTTTAACATATCCTTATCGTAAAAGTAGGCAATAAGAGAAGAGTATGAAAAATTGCAAGTCAAGCTCAAAGCAAAATGAATTCATTAATGGTATTTTTTAATAAAAGATAGTACATTATGACCAAATTGGATTAATCCCAACAATACAAGATTAGTTTAACATTAAATAATTCATCAGTGTAAATTTATCCCATCAGCAGATTAGTGAAGAAAAACCATATAATCCTTACAGTTGTGGAAAAGCATCCATCATTCATTCATGATAAAACTCTTTGCAAATCAGAACTAGAGGGAGAACTCTTTAACCTGATAAAATATCTTTAATAAACCTATAGTGAACATCGCATTTAAAGCAAAATGTTTAAAATCAAGAACAAATCAAGAATGCCTGCTACTACCTCTTTTATTCAACATTATACTTAAGATCCTAGCCAGAAATGATTAAAAAGGAAGAAACTAAGCTATTATCAACAAGCAAAACTCAAGAGAATCTATAGATAAATCATTAGAATTACTGTATGTTTGACAAAATTGCTTGATATATAGAAACTACTATTTTATATAAGCAACAAGCAAAATATAAATTTTAAATAATGCTTTAATAGCAATCATGAAAAAATAATGTAGCTAGACATAAGCTCAGAAAATATATGAAGAAAATATGGAGGAAATTATAAAACTCTTTTGGAAAATCATTAACAAAGTTCAAAAATAACTGGATAGGAATTGTTATGGATAGGAAAACTTGATATTAGAATGATACCAATTGCCTCCAAAAGAACTATTGGTTCTACACAATTTAATCTCATCAGATTTTTTCTTAGAATTTGTTAAAATAATTCCAAAATGTACATGTAGAACAAGGGACCAGAATAGCCTAGATACTTCTAAAGAAGAAGGACAGAATAGAGTCACATATTATTGTAAAGTTAGAGTAATTAAGACAGTATGGTTTTGGTACAGAGATATACAACCAATGGAACACAAGACAGAGCCCAGAAACAGACACACACCTACACAGAAACTTGACTGTGTCGGAAAGAGCATTGCAAATCACTGAGAACCAGCTGAACCACCCAGCAAAATGGCGATGGCTCAAGGTTATCCATATGAAAATATATGAAATTGAATATTCATATTCAGTTGGTAGATACCTCACACCATATTAAAAGAATCCATTTCCAATAGATTAGCTTAAATGTGAGAGGCCAAACTTTTACAACTGTAAGGAGAAAATATAGAAGAAAGTCTTTATAAACTAGTAAGAGAAAAAGTTTTCTAAAGCAAGATATAAAAAGTGCACATCATACAGGAAATGATGGATAAATTAGCCTACATTAAACTTTAGAACTTCTTTTCCTCACAATACTTCAAAAAGAATTAAAAGATAATCCAAAATCTGGAAAAATATATTTGCAACTCATATAACTGACAAAGGATAGAATCAGAATATATAGAGAACATCTATGAATCCATCAGTTAAAGACAACCCAATAAAAACTTGGACAAAAGTCATAAATGAGAATTACACAGGAGAATAAAATCTAATATGCAATAAGCATGTAAAAAACTGGTCATCTTAGTAGTACAGTAATTAGGGAACTGCAAATTAAAATCACAATGAGATGTCATTTTGCAACTATCAAAAAGGCAAAAATTGGCTAGGCACAGTGGCTCATGTCGGTAACATTTGGGAGGGAGAGGAGGGAGGATCACTTGAGACCAGGAGTTCAAGACCAGCCTGGGCAACATATCAAGACTCCATGTCTACAAAAAATTTAAAAAATAGCCAGGCATGATGGTACACACCTATAGTCCCAGCTACTCAGGAGGCTGAGGCAGGAGGATAGTTTGAGCCCAGGAGTTCAAGGCTGCAGTGAGCTATGATCACACCACTGCATTCCAGCCTGGGCGACAGAGTGAGACCCCACCTCAAAAAAAAAAAAAAAAAAGGAAAAATTAATAAATCAGACTATATCCAAAGAATGTAGAACAAAGGAATTTTTATACACTCTAGTTGGGAGTGTCATGTGGCATCATCACTATAAAAAATTTTATATTATATTATAAACTGACTCCTGGAACATATTATCACACAAGAATGTCCATAGCAGCCTGGTTGCAATAGCAAAATACTGAAAACATTCTAAGTGTCCAAGGACAAGAGAATGGAGAAATTCACATTAAGGAAAATGAATGAACTACATGCTTAATGTGACTCAATCTTAGGAACTTAATTTTGATTAAGAAAAGCAAGTCACAGAAACATACTACAGCATGATTCTGTTTATATAAAGTTCAAAAACCTGCAAAACTCAACAAAAGTTGATTAGGCAAACAGCATACATGTTATTATAAATAAATAAATAAATAAATAAAATGATAAAACCAAGGAAGCAATAAACACAAAATTCCAGATGATGGTTACCTCTGGCAAGAGAAAATATTTTCTTATTTATCACTGCATAACAAATTATCCCAAAACTTAATAACGTAAAGCAACAAATATTTATTATCTCGTAGTTTCTATGAATCAGGAATCTGAGTCTTCGGTCTCAGGGATGCTCACGGGCTGCAAGGTGTCAGCTGGGTCTGCGATCAACTCAAGACTCTACTGGGGAAAGAACTGCTTCCAAGCTCACTCATGTGATTGCTGGCAGAATTCAGTTCCCCATGAGTTGTTGGACTGAGGGTCTCAGGTGCTTGATTGCTGTTGGCCAAAGGCCACCCTCAGTTCCGTGCCATGTGGACCTCGCTGTGGAGCAGCTCACAATATGGCAGCTGGCTCCATTACAGTGAGTGAGCGATAGAGCAAAAGAGTGAGCAAGGAAGCCAGAGTCTTTACAACCTCATCTTCGAATGACGGCCCATTACTTTTGCCATATTCTATTCACAACAAGCAAGTTACTAGGTCCAGCCCACACTCAAGAGGAGGGAATTAGGTAAAAGCATGAATACCAGGAGGCAGGAATTACTGAGAGAGCCATTTAGAAGCTGCCTGCCCTGTGTGTGTGTGTGTGTGTGTGTGTGTGTGTGTGTGTGTGTGTGTGTGTGTTGTATTAAATATTCCATAATAGACTGCGCACAGTGGCTCATGTCTGTAATCCTGGCAGTTTGAGAGGCCGAGGCGAGAGGATCACTTGAGGTCAGGAGTTCAAGACCAACCTGAGCAACATAGAGAGGCCTTATCTCTACAAAAATTAAACAATTAGCTGGGTATGGTGGCACCTGCCTGTAGTCTCAGCTACTCAGGAGGCTGAGCCAGGAGGATCACTTGAGCCTGGGAGTTTGAAGTTATAGTGAACTGTGATAGCTCCACTGCACTCTAGCCCAAGCTATAGAGCAAGACACTGCCTCAAAAATTTAAAAAATGAATATTCTATGATAACAAAATCCCCTCTGCAGTTCTCCAGGAATTTCAGGATTAAAAAGCAGGTAAGTCCATGCTAAGAAGCTCACTTCCATGGCCTGGCCTTGTCTTCTCTTCCAACCTCTGCTGTCCCTCCCATCAGATGATTGACTTAAATTTTCCAAATGGGAAAGCTCTCAAGCCCCCATGCATTTTCCTGCACTGTGGCAAGGTGGGGCATCCTCTCCTCGTTCATCTTCTCCACTCATCTGCCTAACATGCTCACATCTCCCAGAAAGCCTTCTCTACTCCGCTGCTAATCTTTCTCTATTCTCGGGCCGGGGCCAGGTCTGCTGATCCCACGGCAGCCTAGGCATTTGCTCCATTCCACACTGGGCTCTTGGAGGGCAGGGCCCTGCCTCCCTGTTTTGCCTCCCTGGTACCTGGCCCAGAGCCTGGCATACGAGCCACTCCAGGTGAAATAGTGCTGACTGGGTGATGGGACATCGATATTTCTGCAGCAAAGCTTATGAATAGTCATGGCAAGGAAGTGAATAGAGATGATAAAGAGCCTTAGGCTCAGGTGGGGCTTTGTTGACAAAGGAGTTATAAAAAAACTCATTTTTAGGGCTTTGGAACTTCAGAATTTCAGATAGGAGATTATAGATTTGTGGTTGCTTGAAATACACAGAACTATTGTAAGGTTTTTTAAAATTAGACTTTTTAATTTTGAAAAATTTTATTTTATTTATTTACTTATTTATTTTTTTGAGACAGAGTCTCACTCTGTTGTCCTGGCTAGAGTGCAGTGGTGTCATCATAGCTCACAGCAACCTCAAACTCCTGGACTCAAGCTATCTTCCCACCTCGACCTCCCAGAGTGCTGAGATTACAGACATGAGCCACCATGCCCAGCCTAAATTATTGCTAACTGTAGTCACCCTACAGTGTTATCAAACACTAGAACTTATTCCCCCCATGTAGCTATAATGTTGGATTCATTAACCAACCTCTTCTGATCCAGCGTCCCCCACTACCCTTCCCAGCCTCTAGTACCCAGTATTCTACTCTCTACTTCTGGAAACACAACTGTTTAGTTCCTACCTACGAGCGAGAACATGTGGTGTTTGTCCTTCTGTGCCTGATTCATTTCATTTAACAGAATGTCCTCCAGGCTCATTCATATTGCCAAAAATGACAGGATTTTCTTTTCTTTTTTTAGCTGAATAATATTCCATTGTGTGTATATGCCACATTTTTTATCCATTTATCTGTTGATAGACACTTAGGTTGATTCTGTATCTTGGCTATTGTGAATAGTGCTGCAATAAACATGGGAATGCAGCTATCTTTTTGACATACTGATTTCCTTTCCTTTGAAGAAATCTTCAGTAGTGGGATTGCTAGATCATACAGTAGTTTTTGTTTTTAGTTTTTTAAGGAACCCCCATACTGTTTTCCTTAATGACTATAAAAATTTACATTCCTACCGGCAATGCATGAGTTCACCTTTCTCCATATCCTTGCCAGCATTTGTTATTTTTTGTCTTTTTGATGATAGCCATTCTAACTGGTATAAGATGATATCTCATTGTGATTTTGATTTGCATTTCCCTGATGATTAGTGATGTTGAGCATTTTCTCATTTGCCTTATGGTCATTTGTATGTCTTCTTTTGAGAAATGTTTATTCAGATAATTTGCCCATTTTTTAATTGGATAATTTGGTTTTTTGCTGTTGAGTTATTTGGGTTCCTTGTAAGATGAATAATTTTCAAATATTTTTCCCACTCTGCACATTGTTTCTTTATACTGTTGATTGTTTCTTTGCTGTGCAGAAGCTTTGTGTTTGGTATGATCTCATTTGTTTATTTTTGTTTTTGTGGCCTGTGCTTTTGAAGTCTTATCCATAAAATCTTTGCCCAGACTAATGTCCTAAATCATTTCCCTTATGTTTTCCTCCAGTAGATTTCTAGTTTCAGGTCTTATGTTTAAGTGTTTAATTTCTTTTGAGTTGATTTTTGTATGTGGTGAGAGATAGAAGTCTAGTTTCATTCTTCTGCATATGGATACCCAGTTTTCTCAGCACCATTTATTGAAGAGACTGTCCTTTCCCCATTGTATGTTCTTGAGTTGGCTGTAAATGAGTGGATTTATATCTAAAATCTTTATTCCATTGGTCTATGTGTCTGTTTTTATTCTAGTACCATGCTGTTTGGGTTACTGTATCTTTATAGCATATTTTGATGTCAGGTAGTGTGATGCCTCCAGCTTTGTTCATTTTGCATAGGATTGCTTTGGCTATATGAGGTCTTTTGTGGTTCCCTATAAACTTTAAGATTTTTTTTTTAATTTCTGCGAAGAATGTCATTGGTATTTTGGGGGATTGTGTTGAATCTGTAGAGTGCGTTGGGTAGTAGGGCAATTTGGACAATATTAATTCTTCTTATCCACGAATGTGAGTTGTCTTTCCATTTTTCTGTGTGTCTTCAGTTTTTTTCATTAGTGTTCTGCCATTTTCATTGCAGAGCTCTTTCATCTTCTTGGTTAAATTTATTCCTAAGTATTTAATTTTTTGGTAGGTATTGTAAATGAGATTGGTTTCTTGATTTCTTTTTCAGCTACCTTATTGGAGATGGAAATGCTACTGATTTTTGTCTGTTAATTTTGTATCCTACAACTTGACTGTATTTATCAGGTCCAAGAGTTTTTGTTGGAGTCCTTTGACTTTTCTATGAATAAGATTGTGTCATCTGTAAACAGAGATAATTCGACTTCCTCTTTTCCAACTTGGATGCCCTTTATTCCTTCCTCTTACTTAATTGCCCTGGCTAGGACTTCCAGTATTATGTTGAATAAGAGTGGTGAAAGTGGGCATCCTTGTCTTGTTCCAGATCTTAGGAGGATCGCGTTCAGCTTTTCCCTATTCGGTATGATGTTAACTGTGGGTTTGTCATATATGGCCTTTATTGTGTTGAGACACATTCTTTCTATACCTAATTTGTTGAGAGTTTTTATCATGAAGGGATGTTGGATTTTAGCAAATGCTTTTTTTCTCCATCTATTGAGATGATCATATGGTTTTTGTTCTTTATCTTGTTGATGTGATGTATCACATTTATTGATTTGTGTTGAACCATCCCTGCATCCCCGGAATAAATCACACTTGGTGGATCCTTATGGTGCATATACCCTCATTTTGTTAACATCTTGACATGTTTGCTTTCTTTCTTTTTTCCTATGTGTATATGTGTTTGCGGGGCAGGGGAGAATAATGACTCCCCAAAGATATTTACATCCTAATCCCTAGAGCCTATGAATATATTATGTTACATGGCAAGGGGGAATTAAGGTTGCAGATGAAATTAAGGCTACTAATCAGCTGACTTTAAGATAATGAAATCATGCTAGATTATTCAAGTGGGCCCGGTGAAATCACAAGGGTCCTTATAAATGGAGGAAAAGGCAGCAGAAGGGTCAGAACCAGAGAGATGGCATTGTGAGAAAGACTCAAAGAGCTATTGCTGGTTTTAAAGCTGGAAGGGGGCCATGAGCTAAGGAATGCAGGCAACTTCTAGAAGCTGGGAAAGGCAAGAAGATAGATTCTTTCCCAGCGCCTCCAGAAAGGAATGCAGCCCTGCTGACACGTTGATTTTAGCCCAGTGAGACCCATTTTAGATTTCCGACTTCCATAACTGTAAGATAATGAGTTTGTGTTACTTAAAACCACTAAGTTTGTAATAATTTGTTAAAGCAACAGTAGGAAATGAATACAATGTGCATATTATTTATATATTCTCTCAATTTTCATCTTTTAGGATTTTTTTCAGTTTAAGTTGCAGAGATTAAGGACATTCTCTTACATAACCACAGTGTACATGATTAAATTCTGGAAAATTAACATTTTTGCAATACTGGTATCTAATGTACAGTGTATATTCAAATGTTGCTGATTGTTGCAAAAAGATCTAGTTCAGAATCACAGGTCGCCTTTAGTTGTAATGTCTCTTTAGTTTCTTTTAATCTGGAGCTATTCTCAGTTTCACTTTCAAGTCATTAATATTTCTGAAAGTACAGACCAATTCTTTCATAGAATGATCTGTAATTTGGGTTTGTCTTATTTGATTCTTATAATTAGATTGAGGTTATGCACTTTGGGAAAGAATACCATGGAAGTGATAATGTGTTGTTGCAAGGTTAACCTTACTCCTGCAACAACTAGAAAATAATTACCACTGCAATCCAATTTTCAACTTAGGTGAAAAATATTTTAGAAAAAAATTCACCTCAACATTTCTCCCAATCTAAACAGGTTCTTAGTTGAAAAGGCTTTAGAAACAGAATTGGCCTGAGACTTAAATAGAAATAAGGCATTGTGCCCTTTCAGAAGCCCACACAGCGTGTCTGGCAAGGCTGAGGGGCTTGGAGCCACTGTCTGGGGATCCGCAGTGGTTCTTCGCCTCTGAGCTGAGGAGCAGCCATTGAGAAGCTTCAGAACCCGGAAATAGCATCCACCCACAGAGGAACACCCCTGAAAGTCTTTTAGATTAACATTTTAGGAAAATTCATGAGATGCCCGAGAGCCTGATAAATTACAAACGTTAAAACATGTAGAGAACTAAAGACTGTTTTTATACTCTTCTGTGATGAAAAGGGGCAAATTAAATGTCATTTGAATGAACCTATTTACAATTAGGTACTTGCCCTTTAACATACTATTTAGTCCTGTAACATATATCCAGATTTGTGCTGCATATTAATAATTTTATGATTGAATGGCATAATATAGCTAGAATGAGATTATGAACGTGAAAACAGCAGCTGGGTACTCCCAGATTACCTACTCCATAAGGGAACAGGCTGCAAAATATTGACATTGTATCTTTAAAACAATTTGATTCTAATTCTAATTGCAGTTGTGATAAATGCCCTCTTTTAAATCTCTCTCTGGCCCCCTCTCCACTTTTTGGGGATGGAATTTCATACTAACTTGAGTGGGCATTTGAGCAAATGCTTTGCTATGCCATTCAGGAAATCAAGGATTTAAAGTAATACTGTGTTTATTGGTGCAATTTCCTCTTTGTTCCCGGAGGGTTTCACTTTAAAGCAGGTGGGCCGAGGAGAAGCGCCCAGGCCTGCGGGAGGCCTGTTCCAGCCCCTCCCCTAGTCTCACTCATTGAGAATATATTTTCAGGCTATGGAAGCACAGAATACAGTCATCAGTTTTCTTGTTTATTCGCTTATTCATATTCAGCAAATGTTAATGAATTACAGTGAAATCCTGGCAGCGCTTGCTGGAATAGAACTTCCTTCAACAGTTCTTCATCGTATGTAGTGAAAGACCATTAAATTGTGCTCATGGCTCTATCTGTGAGGAGACAGAACCGGAAGGAGAAAGAGCTGCTTTCCAGAGGACCCTGTAGGTAGAGTTTGCATTTACAATTGTGCCCCTGGAGTCTCAGATTTGAGAGTTGATCCAGATTCCAAGGGCGGAAAGTCCAGCTCATTGGGCCACACAAAGAATTATGTCCAATGGGGTAATGAACGCCCTGCCCCCGTGGGAGATGGTAGAGGAGGGCAAAGTTATTCAAACAAGTGATTACCAAAGGCTATGATAGAATCACCATGGTTTCCTAGTTCAGACAGATCTAGCTTCACATCCTGAGTCTGGCACCTGCTTGGGAACTTGAGCAAGTTATCTTCTCATATTTCTGAAAGACAGGAATTGATAGTAGGAGAATGTACTTTGTTTTGTGTGAAACAAATTGTCTGAGATTAAAAAAATGTGTTCTCGTTGATTCTAACTGATGCCATTTGCTTCTGTAACCATGCTCGCTTTTAGTTGTTTGTTAAATATAGGAGTAAGAGCAGGAGTGACTCCATGACAAGCTGAATTTCCTGGAATAGGCCTAAGTTTCAGTTTCCCCGAAACTGAAATGCGGACCACAACTGGCACCGGCGCGAAAATTGAAAATCCCGGGGCTTGGAGCCAACCAATCAGGAGTCAAAACAATCAGCCACTTTCAAAAGAACCAATGGACTAAGGGGAGAGGGGGGATGGTGTGCCCAACGTTGTCGTGTGGAACCTGCGTGTCGTGTGCCACCGGTGTGTCGTGTGCAAAAGAAAGTATAAAAGCTTCACTTTTACCCCAGGGCGGGGTCCTGGTTCATAGGGAGGCCACTGCGTTGGTGCTCTGGGACTTGGACCCTAGCTCGAGCTAGCCAATAAACTCCTTTGCCATTTGCAGCCTCGGTGACTCTGCCTCTCTGTTCCTGGGGCCGAGGGGAACCGGTTCTAACATCTCCCCATCTGTAAAATGAGAATTGTGATCCACTAACAGGGCTGCTGTGGGCATTGAATTTGATGTGCACTTCTGAGAAGGGCTGGTACCCAGTAGAAGGCAGTAAGCGCAGGATCCTTCGTGCCCTCCACCCAGCCAGTCAGCGGACAGCAATCACTCCGCCTTGAGTTAAACCCTGCATCTGCCCAACCTATGCTTAGAGAAACTTCTGCCAGCCTTGTCTTTTTCTCTTTCAAGAAAAAGCAAAAATACACATGGGAAAGAGAAGAATTGAATAAAGAAAACGTTTTTCTTTATTTTAGAATGAAAATACATATATGAAAACAACGAGAGGGACTGGTGTCTATGGAGGAGAGAAATCACACTGTAAATTCACGTTGCCTCAAGTTCTGCCAAGCCAAGCCAGTGTAGGAAGATGAAAAAATTGGTCAGCTTTTGGGTAGAAGGAATATGGAATTCTGTGTATTTCCTATTGATTCCTCTCATGTCATTGATCCTGGGAACTCCTGTAAGTCCCTTCTTGCTGCTGACTGTCAGCCAAGGGCCAGCTGTGGGCCCGTGCCTGCGGAGAGCTCCTGTTCATCATGTCGCATTTCAGGCTGAGCGGTTCTTAGTGGAAAAGTGTCACAGAGGCGTTTCCTCTCTGCTCTTATGATAGCAGCAAAGCAGCTTAGATTATGATTTCGTATTATCCAAGGATTCATTACCCAACCCAAGTTAATTGGCAAGTGTCTTATGAGAAAAATGTGCAGCATTGGCTAGGCGTTTCTATGTAAAACAAAGACAGTCGTGTTAGACGTTCTTACTCTCTGTTAGTTCTCTTAGAGGTTTGGAATTCCATTTGTTGAGGGGCTCAAGGCACGGCTCTTTTAGCATCAGTAATTTCTCATCCAAATGGGGACAATGACACCTGCCCCCCAGAGTTGCCCTTGGGATCTAGAAGCAGCGTGAAGGAGAAAGCACTCTCATCTGGGGGAGTTTGCCCTCATTCTGGAGGCTGCAGAGAGTTTGCATTTCAGAGAGCTGCGCTCTGCCAGTGATTCCCAGCCAGGACAGGACCACGCATGAGGGGGTGCTCAGGAAGTTTGAGGGGTGCTTTTAGTCATCAGGCTGATAGGAGAGGAGGGCACCTGGTGGGTATGAGCTGGGGTGCTGGCGGCCTTGCCAGGTGTGGGACAGTCCCACATAACAGAGTTGTCCTGCACCCCACAAATTCTCTGTATCCTACCAGAAATTCAAACTGATGAAGAATCTGCTCATAATTAGCTGATCCTAAAACTCTCTGTTGTATATATAAACACCAAGTATTTATGTGCGGTTTTAATACACAGTGTATTTTCTAGAAATGCATCTACTGTGTAAATCAAGGCAAGATTTGCTTTGTTTCATTTGATTGAAACTTTACCAAGAGTTGTTTGCCGTTTCAGAAAGTCATAACGCCAATGACAATACAAGTTCTGTATTTGAGTCACAAATAAAACATCCTTGTTATCAGCCTGCATTTGAAGCTACCACACTCATGGGGAGTTTACCCATTGCTTTTGACATCTGATTGCTTCATTGTGTCTGTTGGTGTAATTGTGCCCAAGCATTTATACATTGAAATATATATTATTACAAATTACTTTTATTTCTCCTTTATATTAGAATTAGGACATTATATTGATTTGAACATATTACATGTGAATTTTATTTCAAGATGATAAATACTTGTCATACAAAGGGGAAGTTTTATCAGGAAGGCTAAAAGCCTCTATGCTAGGAGATCACTGAAGTTCCAGAATTCTGCATTGCTTCTGTTTTTGATGCCGTCATTTCTATCTATTTAGATTAGGCTTGTCTGCCTTGAACAAAATACCTGAGTAAGTGGCTTCAACAAGAAAGAGGTCTGTTTCTCTCTCTCACAAATGAAGTCCAAAGATAGGCTGCTGGGGCTGGCGTGCCCATCCAGTGGTCACCAGCCACCCAGCCTCCTTCTGAGTCTCTGTTCTATTATCCTTAGAGCCAGGCTTCCATTCTCAAGGCTGTTTCATGATCCAGGATGACACTGGAGCTCCAGTCGTCATGGCCAGGAATGGGAGAAGGACAGCACCCTGCAGCTGTCTGTCCCCGTGCAAGGAGCTTATGCATAAGTCCCATCCCACAACTTCTACTTTCCCACAACTTCTACTCATGTCCTGTTGGCTGCTCCTCACTGCAAGGGAGGCTGGGAAATGTAGTCTTTCAGCTGAGCACATTGTTCTCCATAATAAAGTCAGAATTCTGGTAATAAGAAAGAAATGGAGAAAGGATATTGGGGTGGCATTTAGCAATTTCAATTGCTGCTGCTGCTAGTGTTGTTGCTATTGTAGAAGTTCCTCCCTCTCTAGGCTTAGGGAGCCCATTGTCACGAAAGAAACGAAGGCTGTGAAGTCCAAGAGACCTGGGTCACGTTATAGCCCCTCCACTTGTTGTGTGGTGACCTTAGCCAAGTGATTTCATGTCTTTGAGCCTCATTTTCCTCGTTTGTACAGAGGGGATAGAAATGGTGCCTACCTCCTAGGCTCATTGTGAGGTTTAAATAAGAAACTGTTTGAAAAGCCCCTTAGTAACCATTCACCTTTCCTTCCCTCCCCTCCCCCAACACACACACACACACACACACACACACACACACACACACACACACAGTTACACACTTAGCAGTAGCACTGCTGGGTCCTCTGTGAGGAAGCCCAGCACACTTTGTTTCAGATATCAGCGTGGTGAGCAGAGAAAGCAGATCTACAGGAAAACACCAGCCTCACACCTGTCAGCTCTTGGCCGGTTGCTCTGCGGGAAGGATGCGAAGACAGCTGGGCTTGGTTTTTCTGGGCTTTTCTCCATGATCCTCTCTGGCAGGGCCAGCCAGAGGCCAAAATCTTGAACATAGTAAAGCCGCTTTGCAGCATCTGCCTCTCCTGGCTGCACCATAAAAGATCTGACCAGTGATTGTGTGAGCCACTCATCTGCTTCACTTCCAGAGGGGAAGTGCTTTCAAAATGACTGTGTTCACTTACCACCAAAAGGAACCAGGGCTCCTTGGAGAAATGACTGATTCCAGGGCTAGGGCAGGATATGTACGAGATAAGCCTGGGATATCTTGTTCCAGAGGACAAGGAAGCTCTCAGGCTACCGGGCCATAGCGAAAGGATATAGAGTCCAACTTGAAGGAGCTTTCAGTGGCCAGAGATGAGATGAGACAATTTGAGCATCGAAATGAACAATGATTACAATTTACTGAAATATATATATTTGAAATCTTCTTTAAATGATACTCAAAAATTTGTGGATTTCTTTTTTTGGCCAATAAATTTATTTTTAAAATTTATTTTCTTTTTTAAAAATTGACATATAATAATTGCACATATTTATGGGGTATATGGTGATGTTTCGATACATACAATATACAGTATCAGATCAGGGTACATTGTGGGTTTCTTTCTTTGCTTAAGATTGATAGAGAATAAGTCATTATTCCAAAAAAAGGTAAATGAAAGGAAAAAATCAAGCATTAATCCTGCCTTTACTGAATGGATTATATTTCAGAGTAATCAAATAATTGATGGGCAAAAGTTATCTTTATAGAAGAGTCACAGCCTATAAAAGCAAGAAACATGATTGATTTAGAAAACCATCATTTTGCAACCCCAGTTGAAATAATGGATATAAGCCACAGTCATTAATGCTGCTCAAGTCATTCGGTGAAAGGTGATGGCACTTCTTTGTGGTGGATAAATCAGGATAATGCCACCTGAACCCTCTGATCAATTGTAACATGGCCAGCAGCATAGCATTCAGGTGTAATGTTCCTCCAGGTGTAATGTGCCTCCATAGAAAATACACAGCACCACCACGAAATATTCTTGCCAAAAAAAAAATATATTGAATCTGAATCAAATCTGGCTTCTAGACGGTCCTGCCACTTTACAGGAAATACAAGGGATAGGGGAACATGTTAACAAACACTGTGAGGATACAACTGCCAAGTCCAGAATTTGGAAACTCCACAAGATAAATGACTCTGTTTCTTTAATAAACAAGTGATTTGGGATTTAAAAAAAAAAGTCAAGGAGGATATTGTTGTAGGTTAAAAGAAATGTAAAAGACATTAAGACACATAAGCCATATGTAATGTAAGGAACATAATTGGATTCTGATTTGGGCAAATCAACTATGAAAAGACATTTTAAGACAATTGGGGAAACCTGAACATGGATTGGGTATTAGATAATTCTAAGAAATGACCATAATTTCATTGAGTGTGATAATAGTATCGTGGTAATGTTTTTAAAAATTTTTTTATCTGATGGTAAAAGAATATGATGTATAAGTTTACTTTAGAATGTTCCTGGAAAAACAAAAAAGGTGAGGGGAGAACAGATGGAACAGATGAAAGAAGAACGGCCAGACTCAGCCACAAGCCTGGGAAGTGCAGTCTTCCTGTGTGCCATCCTCTGCCCCCCAGGCCTCCCAGTGACGATGATTGTAAGTCATGATTGAGGAATACGATTCCTGTACTTAAGGTTAAAAAAGAGGAGCAGGAGAGCTGGAAAAGGAAAGTGAAAACAGTGGAAAAATAAACCTAATGGGCTTAATAAAGATTGGGTATTGCTTCACTCAGATACCCCAAAAGCTTTAAGCAATGCAGGACTCAGAGGACCCCAGGACTGAGTCTCCCTCATCTCCTCGTCCTGTTCTCAATAGGCTCCCAAGGTCTATCACCCACTTATTTCCACCATTCCAGTCAAGAGAGAGCTACCCCTTTTTAGGAAGCCAGCAAAAGTCCAGGATGGAATCTCCCTGGCTAACTTGGGTCTACGGCATGGCCCTGAGCCTGTCACTGTGTCCCAGGGATTGGATATGACGAGGGGCCAGACAGGGTCAGGTGCCCATCCTGGGAGCCAGGCAGCCTCACCTGAATCACGGTGGACTGTGCGTGGGCAGGGAAATTGGGCTGCTATTGCAGAAGAAAGAGGACTTGATCCGTGGCAAGGAAGACACAGGATGTCCCTCTGTCACCTCACCAGCCTCTAGTTCCTCTTCTGCAAGATGGAGATGATGCTGCCTACCTGAGGAATCAACAGGTCTATAAAATTCCTGGCACCAGTAAGATGATAAATGTCACTATTCCTTCTTCCACCTCTGATGGCTCTATTTCTATTCCCCCCCCTTTTTTTTTGAGACAGAGTCTCACTCTGTTGCCTGGGCTAGAGTGCCGTGGCGTCAGCCTAGCTCACAGCAACCTCAGACTCCTGGGCTCAAGCGATCCTCCTGCCTCAGCCTCCCAAGTAGCTGGGACTACAGGCATGCACCACCATGCCCGGCTAATTTTTTCTATGTATTTTTAGTTGTCCAGATAATTTCTTTCCATTTTTTAGTAAAAACGGGGCCCCACTCTTGCTCAGGCTGGTCTCGAACTCCTGAACTCAAGCAATCCACCCGCCTTGGCCTTCCAGAGTGCTAGGATTACAGGCGTGAGCCACCGCGCCCGGCCTATTTCTATTTCTTTTGTGGAGACAGAGCTTGTACTACAGGCTCCCCTCAAGTCAGCCTGTGTGTGCCCACAACAGCCACCTCTGCCTTCAGGGAGCCCTAGGATGGCAGGATACCAGGGGGAGGGGGCCACCTCCAGATGTTTGCAAAACGTGTTCAGTGGAGCCAGCAGTGGTTCAGATTGGTGGTGCTTCAGCACAACTGTGTGGTCAAAAACTCTTTTTAAAAAACAATTATTTTAAACATCTAAATACATACTTTTTGTTTTAAGGACGAGGTCTCACTCTGTCAGCCAGACTGGAGTGCTAAAAACACACATTTTATTGTGACATGAATATCTCTAATCAAGCAATCTGGGAGCTTGATTCATTTGTCCCTATGAAGAATTCTGATATTTCCCGGCTTTTGACAGTATAGGTTGAGGAGTTTTTAGTGTTTTGTCTTCCTGACCTTGGATAGGAGTCATGTGCCAGAGGCCAAGGGCTCCACATTCGCCATACAGAAAGAATCCGGCCAAGGAGATCGAGAATACGGCCTTCAGTCTACACATCTGATAAAGGGCTGATAACCAGAATCTATCTAGAACTCAAAAAAATCAACAAGAAAAAATCAAACAACCCCATCAACAAATGGGCAAGCGAAATGAACAGAAACTTTTCAAAAGAAGACAGAATAATGGCCAGCAAACATATAAAAAAATGCTCAACATCTCTAATCATTAGAGAAATGCAAATCAAAACCACAATGAGGTATCACCTAACCCCGGTGAGATTGGCCTCGATCAAAAAAACACAAAACAACAAATGTTGGCGAGGATGTGGAGAGACAGGAACACTTCTACACTGCTGGTAGGACTGCAAATTAGTGCTGCCTCTGTGGAAAAGAATTTGGAGATACCTCAGAGAGCTAAAAATAGAAATACCATTCGATCCAGCAATAGCACTATTAGGCATCTACCCAAAAGAGCACAAAACATTCTACGATAAAGACATCTGCACCCGAATGTTTATGGCAGCACAATTCACTATTGCAAGAATGTGGAAACAACCCAAGTGCCTGTCAATCCATGAGTGGATTATTAAAATTTGGTATATGTTTACAACGGAATATTACTCAATTATAAGAAACGACAGTGATCTAGCACCTCTTATACTTTCCTGGATTAAACTTAAGCCCATTATCCAAAGTGGGGCACCAAAAGAGCAGAAGAACAGGATCCATTTGTACTCACCATCAAATTGGTACTAACTGATCAACACTAGGTTGATCACATGGCAGAAATACTCTCTAGGGATTAGGGGAAGGGGGGCAAATCTGCAACTAAAGGACACGGGGAGCACTAAAGGGAGGGAAGGGCATGCCTTTAACCCGCATTTGGGTGAGGCAAAGACATAAAGTGTAACTATAATGTTTGTACCCTCACAAAACCCTGGAATAATAAATAAAATAAATAAAAAAAAAAAGAATACGGCCTTCGGAAGCAGACTGCTTGGTTAAATCCTGAGTGCGACCTTGGACAACGTTTCTGAGACCCAGTTTCCTCATCTGTGAAAGGGAGGTTTTTAGAATTTGGCTGTGAAATTTAAAAGAAGAAGCCAAGCTGGGCTGTCCCCAAGCTCAGGGCAGGCCGGCCGCAGATGGCAGCGCAGGCCAGCAGGTCGGGCCCTAGACGGGGTCTGAGCTGTGCGGCTCTGCCTCCTTTGTGCGTCCCCTTTGTTCACCGTCTGCCATCTGGGCCCGGCGCACTCCGCCCCCCGAGCCCCGGGGCAGGGGGGCCTCCCTCAGAACAGTGCCAGGAGCCTTCCCGCCTGGGGCAGGCCTCCGCCCCTCGCCTCTCCCCTGCGAAGCCCAGATGGGCCCGTGGCCCAGCCCCTGTGGGGGACTTGAAGGAGGCCTTTGTGGACAGCGGCGACCACAGGCAAGCGCAGCCTCCCGGACACCGCTCGCCCGAGCCTCTTTCCCCCCGGGCCGCGGCTCCTTTCCTCCCAGCGGCGCCTCTGACCCCGCGCAGGACCGGCCAGGCCGCGAGGCACAGTGTGTCGGATTTATGAGAACTTTGCCCAAAGTCAGTTCTGTCTCCTGCAAATTCTTCTCCTTCTTCCTCCGTTCTGGGCATCCACCCGACGCCGTGTTTAGGTGGTGTTCGTTAAGGGAGTTCTCTCTCACAGAATTTTCTTGCAGTGACTGTAGTTTTTTGTGACTTAGGCTCTTACAGGGAGAGCTTGCGGGCTGAGGGTGTGCGATTGTGTACCGGGGGCCAGGGAGCGACAGAGGAAGGGAAGAGGGAAACAGTTCGGGGGAAACAGTTCCATTTTTATTTGCAAATATAACACCAGGCTTTGAACATTTAGATTTTAACATTTCAATATAAAACGGAAGAAAGACACAAAAAATCACAAATTAGTAGATTTGTCTTCACCGAGGAAAAAATCAGATGAGTTCCTTGTATTATAGAAGCATTTTACCTGCGTTTTGCATTTGATCATCATCAATAGCCCTGTGACGCAGGGGGTATTATCACCACAGCAGAGCGTAGGAAATGAAAACCCAGAGAAGTTAAATGACTTGCCTAAAGTCACACAGCTGACAAATGGCAGAGGCTGACTCAGACTCGAGTTTCTCTGGCTCCAAAGCCTGTGCTCATCTCAGCGGGCACAGTCCCCTGTGAGACACGGAGCACTGCAGGTGTAGGTGCTGTGTTACTTGCTCACTGATGGGCGTGTGACCTCAGTCTCCTTCCCTATAAAGTGGGTATATTGTTCATCTTGTTGCACAAGGCAATCATAAGTGTTAAGTGAGATAATAGAGAAGGAGGAATTTAAAAAAGTATATGGAGCAGCTGTTCTGTGTGGATGCTGTTTTCTATCCCAAACCTATGAGCCCTGTTCTTTCTTTTAATTGGCCGCATTTGCAGTCCTGGCATGCTCTGCTGTGGCTCAGGGATCTCCCCCAGTGGAGAGGGGCAGAAACAGGACAGCTCTGGCCAGGGAGGCTGACTGTGCTGGCTCCAAAGAGGAGGAAGGAGGCCGCGGTGAGGAAGATGAGGGGATGAAGATGAGGAGGTGAAGGTAGCCACAGGCAAGGGCAGGAGAGATGACTTGGACCTTGGAGGCAGAGCCAGGGAAGTGGAAAAACACATATGAAGGAAAGAAAGAAAGCCACAGGAAAGAAGCCATCTCCGCGTCCTGGACTTCCAGTGATTTTGGGTGCCCCATAACACACACATAACCCACTAGCTGCCCCCAGCGCTTTCCCCCCGCCCAAGCAGTGAGGGGCTCCAACTGGGGAATTAAAGAAGAATTTAATTAAGAAGAATTAAATCTGCCAAGACCCCATTTTGTTCTCCCTAAAGTGTAAAAAAGGGTACTTTATACTTTTATTAATGTTCTATATTTTTGTATATATATAAATTTCATTGCCCATTTTTTAAATTGACATATTTGTTGTCTTATTATTGAGCTGTAGAAAGTTCATCATAAATTCTGGAAACAATTCCTTATCAGATACGTGTTTTGCACATATTTTCTCCCCACTGTGGTTTGTCTTCTCATACTCATAGCAGAATCTTTCAAAGAACAGAAATTTTACATTTTGATGAAGTCCAATTTATCAAGTTTTCTTTTAAGGTTTATGCTTTTTGTGTTCTCTTCAAGAAATATTTGCCTAAACTAAGATCAGAAAGATTTTGCATTAACTCTATGATCCATTTTGAATTAATTTTTGTACATGGTGCAAGTTAAAGATCAAGGTTCTTTTTTGTGCGTGTGGATGTCTAAATGGCCTAACATTATTTTTTGAAAAGACTATGCTTTCACCATTGATTGATCTTGGCACCTTTGTTGAAAAGCAATTGACTATATATGTGTGGGTCTATTTATGATTTCTATTCTGTTCCATTGATCTGTATGTCTATTCTTATGCCCATACCACACTGTCTTGATTATTTTAACTTTATAGTAAGTTATGAAATCAGGTAGTGTGAGTCCTCCAACTTGTTCTTCCTTTTCAAAATGATTTTGGCAATTGTTGGTTCTTTGTCTTTCCATATGAATTTTAGAATCAGCTTGTAAATTTTGAAAAGCCTCCTAGAATATTGACTGGGATTATACTGAATCTATACATCAATTCTGGGGAATTGGTATCTTAATATTGAATCTTCTGATTTATGAATATGGTATATCTGTGCATTTATTTGGTCTCTTTTTATTTCTCTCATACAAATCTTGCACATACATATTGAGATTTATCCTTTTATATTTTATGTTTTTTGTGTTCTTATAAATGGTACAATTTTATACATTTTAATTTTGAATCTTTCACTGATTATATATAAAAATACAGTAGATTTTTTAATACTGACTTTGTATCCTCTGGTGTTGCTAAACTCACTCTTAACTGTTTTTTTTTTTTTTTTTTTTTGAGACAGAGTCTCACTGTGTTGCCCGGGCTAGAGTGCCGTGGCATCATCCTAGCTCACAGCAACCTCAAACTCCTGGGCTCAAGCAATCCTTCTGCCTTAGTCTCCCAAGTAGCTGGGACTACAGGCATGTGCCACCGTGCCCGGCTAATTTTTTTTTTCTATTTTTAGTTGTCCAGATCATTTCTTTCTATTTTTAGTAGAGACAGGGTCTTGCTCTTGCTCAGGCTGATTTCGAACTCCTGAGCTCTAACAATCCACCCGCCTCGGCCTCCCAGAGTGCTAGGATTACAGGCGTGAGCCACCACACCCGGCCTCTTAACTGCTTTTTTGCAGATTCTTTGGAATTTTTTACCTACATGATTAGGTTATAGAAAAATAACAACTTACTTCTTTTCCACTCCGAATACCTTTTATTTCTTTTTCTTGTCTCATTGCACTTGTGAGGATCTCTAGTATGATGCTGAATAGGAGTGCTGAGAGTGAAAATTCTTGTTTCCATTCTTGGGAGAAAGCCTTCAGTCTTTCACTAATGATACGAGTTTAGCTGTAGGTTCTTAGTAGTTACCCTTATCAAGTTGAGAAATTTCCCTTTGTTCACTTCTATTCTTAGTTTGCTGAGTATTTTTTTTTTACTTAAATGGGAATTGAATTTTGTCAAAAAAAAAATATTTTTTTGGTAACTATTGATATGATCACATAGTTTTTTTAGGTTTTTTTTTAGGCTTTTGATATTGTGAATTACATTGATTGATGCAATCTTATATCCCTGGGATACACCCCACTTGGTAATGGTGTGTTCTCTTTTTAAATACATTGTTGGATTAAATTTGCTAAATTTTTAAGGAATGTTTGTATCTGTGTTCATAATGGTCTGTGGTTTTTCTTTTCTTGTCATATCTTTGGCTTTCATATAAAGATAATGCTGGCCTCAGAATGAGTTGGGAATTATTTGTTCCTCTTCTATTTTTTGGAAGAGTTTGTGTAGAATTGGTGTTATTTCCTCCTTAAATGTTTGGTACAAATCACAAGTAAAACCATCTGGGACTAGAATTTTCTTTGTGGAAAGATTTTTTAACTCTGAATTCAGGTGTTTTTTTAGTAGACCTATTCAGGCTATATATTTCTTATCCAACGAGATTTGGTAATTCATACCTTTCAAGGAATTTGTCCATTTTATCTAAGTTATCAAATTTATTGACACAAGATTGTTCATAAAGTTGTTTTCTGTTTGTCTCCTCTTATAAAGTTGTTCACAAATACAGCATAACATTTTTCTATTATTATCCTTTTTATGTTTCTATAGGATCTATAGTAACATCTCCTCTTTCATTCCTGATAGTGATAATTTGTGTCTTTTCTTTTTCTTCTTGAATAGTTTGGCTGGAGGTTTATTAGTTTTATGTATCTTTTCAAAACAACTAATGTTTCATTGATTTTCATGATCTTTTTCTGTTTTCCATTTCATTGATTCCTGCTATTCTTTTTTTATTTCCTTCCTTTTACTTGCTTTGAGTTTACATTATTCTTTTTCTAGTTTCTTAATGTGAAAGAAGAGATTATTGGTTTGAAGTCTTTTCTGTTTTGTAATATAAGCATTTAATGATATAAATTTCTCTCTAAGCATTACTTTAATTGAAAAATCACAGATTGTGATATGTTGTGTTTTGATTATCATTCAATTTAAAATATATTTAATTTTCCTTATGACTTTTCCTTTGACTTATTAGTTATTAAGAAATGTGCTGCTTAATTTCCAAATATTTGTATATTTGCAAATATCTTACTGTTTCATGGTTTAATTTTGTTCCAACATTGAGGTTTGTTTCATAACCCAGAATATGGTCTATTTTCATGTTTGTTACATGTGTACTTGAAAAGAGAGAGTATTCTGCTCTCTGAGGTAGAGTGTGCTGTAAATGTCAATTAGGTCATGTTGGTTGATCTCTGTATGATTTCAATATATTGAAACTTATTTTATAGCCTATCATATGATCTATTTTGGTGAACATATCTTATAGGCTTAATATATATATATATATATATATATTGTAATTACTGATTTTTTTGTGTGTGGTTATTCTATCATTTTCTCAGATAGGTGTTAAAATCTTTATCTATTATTTTAAAATTATCTATTTTTTCCTTTATGTATATATAAAGTATCTGGGGACTACAGATGTGTGCTGATTTGTTTTTGTTTTTGTTTTAAGAGATGGGGTCTCGCTGTGTTGCCTAGGCTGATCTAAACTCCCGGCCTCTAGTGATCCTCTCAACTTGGACTCAGGTATATATTTTTTAATATACTCTGACAATCTCTGCCTTCTAATTAGAGAGTTAGTCAAAACATTTGATATAATTATTTATATAGTGGGACTTAGATCAATAACTTTATGATTTGTTTTCTATTTGCTTCCTCTTTTTTAAATTTTTAAAGAATTTTCTATTCTTCCTTTCCTGTCTTCTTTCAGATTAAGTTCATTTTTTCAGCCATTCATTTAAATTTATCAATTGGATTTTATCTATACCTCTTAGCATTTCTTTTTGTCATTGCACTAGGGATTACAATATACATCCTTAACTTTTCATGATCTATTTGTAATTAATATTGTACCACTTCAGGAAAATGTACATCCTTGATGCCATAGTTGTCACATGTGTTACTTCTGTACACATTATAAATCCCATAAGGTAATATAATTTTTTGTTTAAACAGTTCTATATATTTTAAAGAAATTGAGAGACTGTAATAATAACTTTCTATATTTATACAAATATTTACAATTTCTGATACTTTTTGCTCCTTTCTAAATATGTGGGTTTTCATATAGTACCATTTCTCTTTAGCCTGACAAATTTTCTATGCATTTTTGGTCATGTAAGTCTTCAGCAATAAATTCTCTTAGTCTTCTTTTAGCTGAAAATATTTTTATTTTGCCTTCATTTCTTGAAGAATACTCTCACTGGAGATATGAGGGGACTTCAAGTTCATGCAAAAATGAAATTAAAGAATAGAAATAAAAATATAAACTATATTTCTCAACATTAGCTCCGTCAAGTTCAAGACCCTTTTGTAAGTGTTGATACCAGCCATTTGGTTCATCCCTAAAGAACTGAGGGTCCTGGGAATTTAACCATGTCAATGCAGTCTTTTTTGCAATATTAATTGCAGAAAAATGGATGCGCCTTACGGATTTTTTAAGGTTAGGAAACAAAAAGAAGTCAGAAGTTGCCAAATCAGAACTGTAAGGTGGGTCTTAAATGATTTCCCATTGAAACTCTTGCAAAATTGCGCTCATTTGATGCGAGGAATGAGCAGGAGCATTGTCGTGGTGTGGAAGGACTCTCTGGTGAAGCTTTCCCAGGTGCTTTTTCTGCTAAAGCTGTGGCTAACTTTCTCAAAACACTCTCATAATAAGCAGATGTTATCATTCTTTGGCTCTCCAGAAAATGCCTTGAGCATCCCCCCAAATTTCTACCATGACCTTTGCTCTTGACTGGTCCATTGGCTTTGACTGGACCACTTCCATCTCTTGGTAGCCATTGCTTTGATTGTTCTTGGTCTTCAGGATCCTACTTGTAAAGCCATGTTTCATCTTCTTTTACAATACTTTGAAGAAATGCTTCAAGGTATTGGTCCTACTTGTTTAAAATTTCCACTGACAGCTCTGCTCTTTTCTGCAGTTGATATGGGCACAATGGTTTTGGCACCTATCCAGTAGAAAGTTTACTCAACTTTAGCTTTTCAGTCAGAATTGTGTAAACTGAACCAATTGAGATATCTATGGTGTTGGCTATTGTTTGTGCTGTTAATTGTCATTACTCTTTAATTAGGGCATGAACAAAATTAATTTTTTTCTTGCAAATTGATGTGGATGGTCTGTCACCGTGGAATTCATCTTCAACATCACCTGGTCCCTTCTTAAAACAAGTTATGCATTTGTAAACTGCTGGTTTTCTTTGGGGCATTGTCCCCATAAACTTTTTATATAACACCAGTGGTTTCGTCGTTCTTCTACCCAAGCTTCACCATAAATTTGATATTTGCACTTGATTCAATTTTAGCAGAATTTATCTTGCTCTGATAGGGGCTCTTTTCAAACTGATGTCTTATCCTTCATAGTGCCTCAAACTAGATCCTGTTCAGACATGTTATAACAAGTTTGAGTTTATTCTGGTGCAAAAAATTTTTTGAAATCCATGCATATAGTTCTTTCATAATACATATTTTCCATGAACTTTCTGAACACCCCTTGTAGAATTCTGAGATGACAGTATTTTTCTTTTGGTACTTAAAAAATGTTCCACTGTCTTCCAGCTTCCACAATTTCTGATGAGACACTGTTGACACCTGAAACATTATTCCTCTATACGTAATGTGTCATTTTTCTCTAGCTGCTTTCAATATTTTCTCGTTATCCTTGGTTTTATCAGTTTAACTGTGATATACCTAGATATGATTTTCTTCATATTTATCCTATATATGATTCTCTGAGCTTCTCGAACCTTCAAATGTGTCTTTCACAAAATTTGAGCCATTTCCAGCAATTATTTATTTGAATATATTTTTCTACCCTATTTTCTCTCTCCTCCTCTTCTGGGACTCCAACTACATTTATGTTAGGCCTTTTAATGTAGTCTTACAGAGCACTGAATCTTTGTTCACTTACCATCTTTTTTTTATTTTTTTCTCTTTCTGTTATTCAGGTTGAATACTTTTGTTTAAATCTATCTTCAAGTTCATTGGCTTTTCTTTTTTTTCCATTTCTCTGTTAAGCCCATCAGTACTTCCTTTTTAAACTTCAGATATTGTACTTCTCATTTCTAGATTTTTCCATTTGGTATATGTTATGTATATGTCTGTATGTGTTTGTGTGTGTGTGTATCTGTATGTATGTTGAGATTTCTTTTTTTTATTCACTGTGAGTATAATTTCCTTTACTTGCTTGAGCATAGTTATAATAGTTGCTTTAAAATCCTTTCATTTGAACATCTAGGTTATCTCAAGGTTGGTGTCTGTTGATTTTCTTTTTTCTTGATGATCTGTCAGATTTTCCTGATCTTCATATATCAAATAATTTTTGATTGTATCCCCAACACTGTGACTATTATGTTGTGGAGACTCTAGATTCTGGTTTGTATGTTTGTTTGTTTCTTAGCAGGCAATTACCTTTGTTGGATTCAAACAGCAAGTTCTATTTCATGGGTGGCAGCTCAAATCTCAGTTCACTTCTTCTTTTCCTAACTAGGCTGCTCATAGTCTGCCCAGGCATGCACATATCAGGGGGATTATACAGATTTGAGTAGAGATTTTGCACAGAATTTGGGACTTCCCCTCTCTGGATCTCTTCTTTATGAGATCCCTCCTCACTTTTCAGTGGCTAAAATTGCCCTGAACTCTGTTCTCTAGTTTTGCAGGCCAGAAAGCCTGCAGGTTTTCTAGCAGAGATTTGGCTGCCTTGCATGGTACTAACTTAGAACTAGCCAAAGGCTAAAAGCCATAAGTATGAGTAACTCACACTGTGCCCTTCATTTTTCCCAAGTGTAGACTACTCTCCAGAATTTGCCTGCTTTTGTTCATTCTTCAGGGCTTTCAAGTCATTGTTTTTTGGTATGTTTATCCAAAGTTTATATTGTTCTGTCTGGAAAAGTCAGGTCCATTGGCCATATTGGCAGTGGAAATCTCCTTTTGCCTTTGTTTTATTTGTGTAGTTGCTTTTGTTAAATTTGTTTTAAGCCTGTTGACAAATGTTTTATGAAATGTTATGCAACATAAAATGGATTTTATTTTGCTATGTTCTAGCAACAATGACATCAACAAAAATCTAGGATTACTAAAATTATGCCTATTGACACCTCCTCCAGTTTTCTGCAAGAAAGTATTCATTTTTGTATGTTCCAACACTTCCGAAGGGAAGCTCTTGGCAGAATACTTTTCTACGGTGAGGGCAAAGTCATTAGCTCAAGTTTGGAGGCCATTGGGTGGGAAGAACTTGAAAGGGGCCACGATGGATAAACAATGTCCCTCTCCAAGTTGGGAGACTTCTCCCTTAGTTGATTCATTCGCTCATTACTATTTAGAGAGCCCTAATATGTGTCGGACACTGTGCTAGATGATAGGGATATGATCATCAGAATTTACTAAAGGAGTCAGCCATGAAACAACAGCCCACAGATAGGGAATTTTCACCTGTGATGAGTGCCACCCATTGAAAGCACTGGGTGCTGTGAGAGTGCATAATGGGGCACTCGGCCCAGCCTGAGCAGTCAGGGAAGGCTTCCCACAGGAGCAAGACATCAATTTAAAGAGGAGTCGAAGTCAACCGAGTGTGTCGGTGCTGGCGGGGTCAGTGCCAGCAGAAGGAATCGCATATGTAAAGACCCCGGGATGGGAGGAGGCTTGAAGACATGAAGAACCGGGAGCAGACTAGTCAGCTAGAACCTGAAGAACAGGGAGGGCAAGTAGCATAAGACAAAGCGGCAGAGGACAGGGTCCTGGTCATGCGCACTTTGTGTCCAGTGTGGGAATTGGTTTGCCCTGTTTCACTCCTTCCTCATTTTTCTTCTCATCTTACTCCTTTGTTAAACTATTATGAAAATGACCCATGGGTTTACTTCGAAGAAAACTCAGTGACGCCCCTCTCCCTGCCTCATTTCTCTCCCAATCCATAGAGACAACCACCAGCAAGCTTTCTCGTATATCTTTTCAGAACTATTTTACAAACAAAACACATTTAAAAATACATAGCTTCTTTTAAAAAAGCTTGATGCGCAGAGGGAAAGGGAGATGGGATACTAGACACAATATTTTTTCCTTCATTTGCTTCACTTGGCAATATAGGTAGAGACTTTTTCACATCAGCGCAGTTAGATGTACACTAGTTTGTTGAAGAGCTGCACAGAACTTCAATGTACAGATGGGCCACGATTTATCTACTCAGTCCCTGATTGATGGATATTTTAAGTTCCTTCTATTCTTTGTTGTTACAAACAATGTGGCAATGAACACTGTTGTAAAGGCATATTTGGGTACACATGTGAATGTATGTATAGGGTACATTCATTTCAGTGGAATTTGTGAAAATATATGCTCATTTATCATTTTGATTTACATTGCCTAATTGTCCTCCGGAGATGTTTGTCCAGGGCCCTTTCCCTATTAAAATGTTCTATGGGCATAGCTTATCATCAGGGGTCTAGAAACATGTTTGGGCACTGAAAAGTGCTTCCTAACACAAAAGGAAACTGCAAATTTGAGATCAATAAATATTTAATTAAATGTCTCTACAATATATTACTTGTAATGTTATTATTCATAAAAAGTTCATTATATTTGAAAACAATTTATAGGTTATATATTTTGCTCATTTTGCAAGAATCCACAAGTATGAATAATGACTATTGAGAAATAGCCTATCATAAATCAAATAGCCTATTATAAATTAAATAGCCTATCATAAGAATTACTTATGACCAAGTCATTTCACAAGCAAAATTATAAAAACCCTTTCAATATTTCAGTATCAGCAAAAATTATATTAAATATGGATGTGTGTGTATTGAATATATTTGACATGATGTAGGGTGTGGCTTCCAAAGGTAAGAATTCCTGAGAACTGTGAAGGTTTAAACATGGCCTTGCTTGTACCAACCATGCAGGAAATTGCCTGTTTCTTATCCCTTCATCAACATTGTGTATTTTCAAAACTTTAAACCTATACCAATATGATAGGCAAATTTTTTGCTTGTTTCTTGTTTATTTAATTGTCACAGTTGAGCATCTTTTTTGTGTATTCATATTCCATTTTTCTCTTTTACTATATACTGAATTTTTATATTCTAGGTTCATTTTGCTATTGGATGTTGATCACATTCTTGTTGATTTGTAAGATCTTTTTATATAATGACGAGCATAGCTCTTTGTCAGTCGTGGGGAGTTACAAATATTTCCCTCCAATTTGTTATTTGTTTTCAGCATATTTTATGATTATATATATGTATATATATTTTCTTTTTTGCCTTGGAAAGTTTTATACATTTTCTCAATTAATCTTAACATTTTCCTTTATGGCTTCCTGAAGGAAATCTAAGACCAAAAGGAAGCCTCGAATGGTTCTGAGCACAGAAGTGTTATGCCCTGATTTGTGTTTTCAGTGTGAAGAACTAGAGAACGCATCTCAGGAGGACAAGACCATACACAGGGAAAGCGGTTAAGAGTGAAAGGTGATGGTGGCTGAGGCTAAAAGGGAACAAATGAGGAATACGTTAGGAGGCAAAATCCACATAACTAGTGATGGAGAGTAAGGGAGAGGACACCTCAAGGGTGACTCTTGGATTTCTGGTTCTGATAATGAAATGGGATGGAGCAGCCACTCTCTGATATGGTAAACATTAGAGGAGAGCTAGGTTATTTTTTGTTTGTTTGTTTGTTTTGGTGGGGGGTGAGGCTCAAGGAGGTGAGAATGTGGATTTGGTTTGGGAACTGCTGTGAAGATACAGATCCTCTGAGATACCCAGTGGAACCGTGGTAGTAGAGCCCTGACGCAAGCCATTTTGATAGGCATGTTTCCATTAGATGAATCCTGGTTCCACATTGAGGATCAAAGCTCAGCAAACCTCTTCGTGGTCTTGACTCATTATGTTTCACTCAGAGAGCTCAGCTTGGGGCCCGAGATTGGCACAGACTTAAGAAATTATCAAATGATTTTCCTGCTGGGAAAAAAGAGCTTTCAGTTTAAGCAGAAATATACCCCCATTTTAGCCATTAATTTATGGCTCTGAATTTTTTTCTTTTAATTTTATTTATTTTTCTGATCTGTCTGCCTGTCTTTTAATCTTAAAATAACACCAAACTTTCAAAAAATTTGAAAGAATGGTACAAAAAACACCCTTTTTTATCAATCACATATTTTTGTATAAAAAACAACTCAAAAACTTTATGGCTTAAAACAACAACCATTATATTATCCGTCATGATTTTCCATGCCAAGAATTTGGGTAGAGCTCAGCTGAGTGATTTCGGTTGGTTCAATGTGGTGTTGACAGAGGTCAAGGAATAGCATTTGGCTAGTGGATAGACAAGTCTGGAGAATCCAAGACAGCTTCTGGCACCTTGGAGAGGAAGAGTGAAAGGCTGGATTCAGCTGGAACTTCCGACAGGAGCACCTACACATCTTCAGCGTGGTGGTCTCAGGGAGCTGGACATCTTGTAGAAGTTCAAGCTCCCAGAAAAGCATTCATTCCAAGAGGCCCAGGTGGAAGGTGCTAAGCGTCTCATGACTTAGCCTTGGAAGTCCCAGAGCATCATTCCACCCATATTCTATTAGCCAAACAAGTCACTAAGGCCAGCTCAGTTTTAAAAATGGGAAATTGGACTCCATCTCTCAATTAGAGGAGTAGCAAAAAACTGTGGCCACCGTTATTGTACCACAATTGACCAGTTGTTCACATTTTGTCACATTTGCTTGATTATTCTTCTATCTGAACTGAGAGTAAGTTGCATGCATCATGTTCCTTTATCCCTACATACTTCCTTATGTGTTTCCTAAAAACGAAAATTCTTTTACATATCCATAAGATTGCAGGAATTTTAACATTTATAACTACTATTATCTATAATCCATATTCCGATTTTATCAATCATCCAAATAATATCATTTACAGCAAATTTTTTTCTGGTCCAAGGTCTAATCCAGGTCATATATTGCACTTGATTGTTGAGTCTCTTTTGTCTTCTTTAATCTAGAACAACTCTTCATATTTTCTTTTTCTTTTATAACCTAGCTATTTTGAAGAGTACATTCATGCCGATTGTTTTATAGAATGTCCGTCAGTTCGAATTTGTCTGCTATGTCCTCGTGATTAGATTGGGATTACGTACTTTTGGCCATAATACTACAGAAGGGGTGTACTCTTCTCAGTGCATCACATCAGGAAGCACACGATGTTGATTTGTTCTGTTACTGATGATGTTAATTTTCATCGCAAAGTTAAAGTGGTGCCTGGCAAGCTTCTATTTTTCCTTTTCTAAGTAATAACTATGTTTGCAGAGAGATTTGTTGAGCCTGTAAACATCATGTTGCTCATCAAACTTTTACACACGTTTTGACATTCCTTGATGATTCTTGCCTGTATCTATTAGTAGGATGGTAGCAAAATGGTGATTTTCTAATACTGTCATTTCTTCAGCATTTATTAGCTGACATTCTACAGAAAGGAAGAGCTGTCCTTTCTGTATGCATGTATTTGTATGAACCTATGGATTCTTACATTCCATTGCTTATAATCCATTACTGCCATATATCTGGATGCTTAGTGCCTTCAGATGTCTCCCGTGTGCTTTTGATGTTCCTGTTCTTTCTAACTTGCTTTTACAGCATCATGTTCCAGACTTATTACGTACTTTCCCTTCCCCAGTCCTTGAACCAGCCATTTCTTCAAGAATCTCTGGTTCTTATGAGTAGAAATTTTTTTTTAGAAATCAAGAATTGTGTGTTAGAGCAAGCTCATTGCCACTGGAGTGTAAGTGCTCTGGGACCTTTCGCTGGACAAAGCCGGAAATACTGAAATCCCTAATTCCAAGCCATCTTTAAGGTTCTGCTGGCCTTGCCCATTTATTGTTGTATCTCCTTTCTTCCACAGTAAGAACTCTGAAAAATAGTATATGTACTTATTTTTTTCAGACCTAAAAATCATAAAAAACAGTTTCAGAGGTCTTATACTCCTACAGAAAACCAGATCTATTAAGTTTAATATGAAATTATTTATTTATTTATGCACTTCTTTTTGTTGATAAACTGAAGATTTATAGTCAAAATACTGCGCTCAAAAATCACATAAGGCCAGGCACAGTAGCTCACGCCTATAATCCTAGCACTCTGGGAGGCCAAGGCAGGAGGATCGATTGAGCTCAGGAGTTCAAGACCCCGTCTCTACTAAAAATGGCAAAATTAGCTGGTGTCGTGGCACCTGCCTGTAGTCCCAGCTACTTGGGAGGCTGAGGCAAGAGGATTGCTTAAGAGCAGGAATTTGAGGTTGCAGTGAGCTGTAATGATGTCACTGCACTCTACCCAGGGTGACAGAGTGAGATTCTGTCTCAAAAAAAAAAAAAAAAATTACTTCAATTAGTTAACTTTTTTCCCCTTCATTGTGGCTGTTTTTTAAAATACAGTTGGGTTCATTTATCTGTTTATATTTCATTAGTCTCTCCCCACCCTCCATTATTTTAGGTCAGTTTGAATATGTAAAACACTAACACACTTCCAAAATCCAAGACTACACAAAAAGTTAAACTCAAGTGCAGTGTTACTTCTTCTCCCTTCTCCTTTTCTCTACATTCCCTCTCATCTGTGTAAGCGACCAACGTCAGTGGTTTCTAGTTATTCCGGTATTGCTTTTTAAAAACAAGGAGCAGATACATGTAGATTTTCCTATTTACCCTTCTTTCCCACATGGAAGGTAGCATACCCTTTTGTACTTTGCTTTTTCCTCTTGATAATACATCTTGGAATTTAGCCCATATGAGTTCATAAAGAGCTTCCACATTCTTATTTACAGCAGCATAATGCTCTATTGAGTGGATGCATCGTAGTTTATTCAACCAATTTCCTAGCATTTTGATGGTGTCTCATAATTTATAATCCAGAATAATACTGCAACAAATAACCCTGTACAGATGTATTTTCATATTATTTGAGGTATATCTTCAGGGTAAATTCTTAAAAGAGGGATTATCTGGGTCAAAGCATAAATGTTTACGAAATTTTGTTAGATGTTGTCAATTTCCCCTCCATAGGGGTGGTATTGCTTTGCATTTCCACCAGCAACATATGAGAGTAGCCTTTCACTTCTCCTTCTTTTTTTTTTTTTTTGGTAATTAATGAAAATAATTTTTTTCACCTCTCATTCTTATTTAAAATAAGTTTGACAAGTTTTTTTGTAGCCAAATTCTGTTTGCATATATACAGGAGAGCCTCTTTACTTTAGATTCAAGAGAATTGAGAAAAGGAGTTAAGTCAGGGGTAGAAAATTCATTCTCATTCATGGAGGACCTTTAAGTCAAGTCAAGAGGTTTGTATTTTATTCAATGGGAAGCCAATCAGGAGTTTTTTTTTTAGCAAGGTAGTACCATGGCTAGATTATGGAAATGATCAGGAATCGTTTTGACTGCAAACAATAAACTATTACACTGTCAATGGCTCAAACAGAAAAAGTTGTAAAATTATTCCTCTTCTAAGAAGAAGTCACAATAACAAAAATATTGCTGCAATAGCCTCCCAGTTTTGCTCCTATCCTTGTCCCCCTGTGTTCAATATTCCAGTGGAGGACCAGACATACTGATCTCCTTGCTGTTCTTGAACATGATATACAATACTCAGCTGAGGGCCTTGGTACTAGGTGCCTAGGAATTTCTTCTCCTGATGCCTGCATGGCTCACTCACTCACTGCCTTTAGGACTTTGTGCCAACGTCACCTGCTCCATGATGCCCCAGTACTTTCAATCTCCCTCATGCTTCTCTGTCCTTTTTTTCTATAACACTTATTACCCTCTAACATATATATTTTCCATTTATGCTGTTTATTGTCTGACTTCCTCCCCCCACTACTAGAATCTAAAATCTAAGAAATTAAAAATCATTGTTCTTTGATATATCTCTAATGCTGGGAACAGTGCGTGGCACATAGTAGTGCTCAATGAATGTTTGTTGAATACATGAATGCAGTCACGGTGTAGGTGGTTCCCCAGTTGGTTTAGTGGCTCAACAACATTAGGGCACTGAGTTGGAATCTCCAATTCTCTTAGCGTTGTCTTCATGGTTGAGAGAAGTCTACCACTTCAAACATCATATTCTCACACGGTAATGTCTCAAGCTGGAAGGAAAGGGTGAGAATAAGCAGAATTTTCTCTTCACCCCAAGGTGGATATTCTAGAAAGAGAGAAAATCTTCCCCATGAATCCCCAGTAGACTTCCCCTTAAGTTTCATTGACCAGAATTGGGCCACTTGCCTACTCCTAGAACAATTGCTGGTAGAGGGAAATGAGGTTGCCAGGAATGGCTGAGAAATATCAGAATTCGTCTTCTAAGGCTGGGTATATTGTTACTGGACAAAATTTAAAACTATCATTCTGTTAATGTAAAAGAGATGGGGGAGGATTTTCAGTGGGCAACCAATAGTGATTGCCACATCACTCTGGGTGTTATTTGGAGAACACTGGTAGGGCGGGGGAATGAGGAGAGGCAGAGACTAGACTGCCAAGGTCCAGTGTAGAGATGGTAAAGGCCTTAACCAGGAAGTCTACTTGAGGCATGTTGCCCATAAAATCAGCTGAGCCCTTCTAGAGTCTTGCACACTCTAGTGAGTGTCAGATAATGCATTTCAAACATGCATTGTCCAGTGTCAGGGGAGTATCAGCTGTGTGACTTAGGCAAATTATTAACCTTTCTGAGCCTCACACAGGTCACTTTGGCTCTAGGAGAAAGGATGTGAGCCTGACCATGATATTACTCAGAGAATTTTTCCAGATTTACTTCTAATTAATGGTTTGGGCCAATAGCATGCTTTTCTTTAATTGGCAATTACATATTCCTTTTAACACTACAGGAATCTGAGATCCATTTAATAGATGGCATTGTAATTGCAGTTTTCTTCTTAAACCACTTTATTTTCAGAGGGAATGAGTGACTATGTCAAGGACATATGAGATAATTCGATGAAAAAGATGAAATGCTTGACTACCACACAGGTAATAGCTGCCAAAAAAGTCTCAAGTGGCAATAGATCAGGTAGTGTGGAGTGGGGAGCTTCCACTTGTGTGGTGGAATATATCTACAACTATTCATTCCTAGGTGCTCGGGGCCAATCATCTTCACTGATGGCTTCACCTGGCTTCCTCTCATCAGGGCAGGTGCTATTCATGTTAGTAGTGGGGTGTGGTAGCAGCAGTCAGGGTTATAGAGTCAGCTGGACTTGTATTTAAATTCCAGCTCTGTTATTTATTGCTGTGTGATGCTGAGCTCTTAAATGAGGATAAGAAATCCTGCCCCCAAAATACATTGTGTGCCTTTGGTGAAGTGATGAGTGATGAGAGCCAGGCTCACAAGCACCCAATAAGTGTGAGTTCTCTTCTCTCTTCGTGTCTTCCATGGACTTACTTTTGTGCCCTGACAAAGCCCTAGTTATCTATGGATTTTCTCAGCCCCACAGCGGCCTCAGCCTAATACGCCATCAGCCGGCTATGAAGATTAGACCACCAGAGGAACAAGAGCCAAGAGAAAAAAACTTTTTCCAAGCCCACACCCAGTATTTCTTTCAGGACTCAAGGAGCACTGAGCCACCTGCTTCTCTCTTTACATACATACACACACACACACACACACACACACACACACACACACATATATATAACTAATAAATGTGTTTGAACACCTACCCAGTGCCCAGACTTAGTGTTGGATTTTGTGGATGATTCAAAGAAGTATAAGATATGGTCCCTGCTTTCAAGGAATTTAAAATCTCCCTAAGAACCCAAAATAAGTACAATGCAAAGCAGACAGAGCTGGGTTTAAACCCCAGCTCTGCCACTTACTAGCTG
>NW_012136080.1:17126302-17127627 GCF_000956105.1 Propithecus coquereli
GCTAATTTTTTCTATTTTTAGTTGTTTGGCTAATTTCTTTCCATTTTTTAGTAGAGACGGGGTCTCTCTCTTGCTCAGGCTGAGTTCAAATGATCCACCCACCTCAGCCTCCCAGAGTGCTAGAATTACAGGCGTGAGCCACCATGCCCAGTCATGATGACATTTTTACAAAGGGTCATGACCATATTTCATATGTTAAGAAGCTAGAATAAAAATGAAACACATTAAATAAAGGCATAGAAAACATAATAAAGGCCCAAGTTGAATTTTTAGAGATAAAACTATAATGTCTGAGATGAAAAATACATCAGAATGGATCAATAGCAGATTAAACATTGCAGAAGAAGGAAGTGAACTTGAAGACGTAAAAATAGGAATTGCTGAAAATGAAGCAACAGAAAAAAGATGAAAAAAATGTACAGAATAACAGTTAGCTGTGGGACAACTTCAGGCAGCATATGTATGTGTAATTAGAGTTTTTAAAGTAAATGTAGGGGGTAGAAAAATATTTGGAAAAATAGTGGCCCAAAACTTTCCCAATATGATAAAAACTGTAAACCTACAGGTCCAAACAACTCAATGAAACCAAGTATCAGAAACATAAGGAAAACTATACCAAGGCACATTGTAGTCCCATTGATTAAAAGCACTGATTAAGAAAAAATGTTAAAAGTCGCCTGGGGGAAAGGGGAATACGTTACAGAGGAGCAAAGATGAAGAAGACAGCAGATTATTCATCAGAAACAATGTAAGCTGAAAGACAATGAAAGAATATCTTTAAAGTGCTAAAAGAAGAAAAAAATCCATCAACTTAGAATTCTATACCAAGGGAAATTATCATTCAAAAATGAAGGCAAGATAGCACTTTTTCAGACATCCAACAGCTATTGGCACTATCAGACCTGCACTGTAAGAAATGTTAAAAGGAAATCCTTCAGGCAGAAGGGAAATTATGCCAGATAGAAATGTGGATCTATACAAAGGAATGGAAAGTATTTGAAATGGTAACCAGGTGGATAAATATAACAACTTTAAATTATTATCTAAATCTCTTTAAAAGATAATGGACTGTTCAGATCAAAAATAACAATGTATTAAGTGATTTATAACATATGTAGAAACAAAATATATGACAACTATACACAAAGGTCAAGGAGGGAGAAATGGAAATATGTTTTTGTAACGTTCTTATATTATACATGAACTGGTATAATATTACCTGAAGGCAGACTGTGACAAGTTAAAGATGTATCCTATAAACCCTAAAGCAATCAGTAAAATAACACAATGACTCATAGCCAATAAACCAACAAAAGAAATAAAAT
>NW_012136080.1:17127677-17132067 GCF_000956105.1 Propithecus coquereli
ATATATATAACTAATAAATGTGTTTGAACACCTACCCAGTGCCCAGACTTAGTGTTGGATTTTGTGGATGATTCAAAGAAGTATAAGATATGGTCCCTGCTTTCAAGGAATTTAAAATCTCCCTAAGAACCCAAAATAAGTACAATGCAAAGCAGACAGAGCTGGGTTTAAACCCCAGCTCTGCCACTTACTAGCTGCGTGCCTTAAATTGTCGCTGAGCCTGTCTGCATGTCTACTTCCTCGCCCGTGCAACAGACCAACCGCTACCTATATCATTAGGTTGTCTTGAGGTTGAAAAGTGCACTACGTGTAAGGGAACTAATGCACAGTAGGCACTTGGAAAATCTGAGTTCCTTCGTCTTCAAACCACATGGTAGTTAAATAGCAAAACATAAGATCTATTACAAGACAGCCTATAATTAATTGCCAAGTGAAATGCCCTGAAATAAAGGCTTTGGAGTTCAGTGGAGGACACAGCCATTCAGCCTAAGGTAGGTGGGGTAGATTCCTGGGTGAAGAAGCGAAGTGACTAGCCTTTCAGGGATGGGCTGATTTTCTCAGATGTGCCATGGGAGCCTTGGCCCTAAGCCCTTGTTCTGCACCAATGATAAGGAATAAAGACTTGGGTACCCAAGATAGAAGTGGCACATCGAAGACTGAGAAAGTAATTTAGATATCCTCTCAATGCTCAGACCACTGATGCTATTCATTCTCAGTCTATGTTCAATCAGCCTGACTCAGTGGCCTTCCTGCTCCCTGTGAATGAATGAATTGTCCCTGCTGCACTGTGAGGAACCAGACTCCACTGGCAATAACAAACCAAGTGGAGGACAGATATATGCTTGGAATAAAGGAAATGCTGATGGACAGAGATGCGTTCACCCAGTACTCCTAAGAAAGTATTGCTTTCACCAAAAATGTACAGGGAAATTTACCTGCAGAAATGGCTTTTAATAATAATGATCAGCTGTGGTAGATTATATTATTATTTCCAATTATCAGGTCCCTCTTCTGTAAAAGACTCATGCATCCCTTTCCCGTCAAGATTCTCTGTGGGTGAAGTACCGTGGCATCCCATCAACTTTCATGATCATGTGACTTGCTGTAGCCAGTGGAATATGCCAGGATGCAATAGTCACCACATTAGAGCAGAAACATTAAGTGCATTTTGATAGTTTATTTGGCTTCCTGCTCTTATATTTACCATGAGAACAGCATATCTCAGAGGATTCTACTATCAGCCTGGGTCGCAGAATGAGAAAGCTGGGTGCTCAAAGTGAGCCAAACAGAGCTGAGCTACGACAGACACAGTTACACAAACCAATAGACCAACAGATCCAGGAGCTAGAAATGTTTGTTACTGTAACCCACTGAGATGGCTGATATCTGCATTAATTAAACACTTGCTCTGTGCTGGCACTGTCCTAAGCATTTTACATGTGTTCTCTTATTTAATCCTCATATTAATCACGCAATGTAGTGTTTCAGCCATGGTTATCCATTGTAAACATCAGAAAAGCACTCTGGCTGTGTGCAAAAGGAAGTACAACAGGAAAGCTGCTGCTTCTGGCCAAGATGGAGCAACAGAATCTGGATGTCCCCTCCGATCTGAAAGAACCGAAGACCCAGACAAAATATGTGAAACAATGTTTCTCAAGATGTTAGATGATAGGCAATGAAGGAGAGTGATCTCTGAGAGATGGGAAACAAACATAATGAACCCTGCAACTGACACAGCTTACCACCTGCACAGTTTCCAGGCCATGGTGCAAAACAGCAGAAACCAGAAAGACCTTGCCAATCTGCTTGATTTTGGAAAATGGAACTGAAAGCAGAAAGGCCAATGTGACTCAAACTTGCAGGGCAGAATACTGGAAAGGAAAAAGCTTCAGAGAGAGAGGAACATGAAGATTTGCAGAGGATCCCCCTTGAGGATTCAGCTTAGTACAGATCAGCACATACATGACAGGAAATTACTCAAGGCCTGTTAAAAAAAAAAAAGATTAGAGGAAACAATCCATGGGGCTCACATAAGACTAGAAACAGTGCCAAGTCTCACCAGTCAGAGTGGACATTGGGTGGAATACTAGAAGGATCTTGCCATAGTGGGAAAAAATTACCGGACATACAAAGAAGCAGGTATATATAACCCTAAATGAAGAGAAAAATCCATCAATTGAAACAGACCCCAAACGATACAGATAACAGAATTAGTAGACAAGGACATTTTTTCTTTCTTTCTTTCTTTCTTTTTTTTTTTTTTTGAGACAGAGTCTTACTCTCTTGCCTGGGTTAGAGTGCTGTGGCATCAGCCTAGCTCACAGCAACCTCAAACTCCTGGGCTCAAGGGATCCTCCTGCCTCAGCCTCCCGGGTAGCTGGGACTACAGGCACGTGCCACCATGCCCGGCTAATTTTTTCTATTTTTAGTTGTTTGGCTAATTTCTTTCCATTTTTTAGTAGAGACGGGGTCTCTCTCTTGCTCAGGCTGAGTTCAAATGATCCACCCACCTCAGCCTCCCAGAGTGCTAGAATTACAGGCGTGAGCCACCATGCCCAGTCATGATGACATTTTTACAAAGGGTCATGACCATATTTCATATGTTAAGAAGCTAGAATAAAAATGAAACACATTAAATAAAGGCATAGAAAACATAATAAAGGCCCAAGTTGAATTTTTAGAGATAAAACTTTAATGTCTGAGATGAAAAATACATCAGAATGGATCAATAGCAGATTAAACATTGCAGAAGAAGGAAGTGAACTTGAAGACGTAAAAATAGGAATTGCTGAAAATGAAGCAACAGAAAAAAGATGAAAAAAATGTACAGAATAACAGTTAGCTGTGGGACAACTTCAGGCAGCATATGTATGTGTAATTAGAGTTTTTAAAGTAAATGTAGGGGGTAGAAAAATATTTGGAAAAATAGTGGCCCAAAACTTTCCCAATATGATAAAAACTGTAAACCTACAGGTCCAAACAACTCAATGAAACCAAGTATCAGAAACATAAGGAAAACTATACCAAGGCACATTGTAGTCCCATTGATTAAAAGCACTGATTAAGAAAAAATGTTAAAAGTCGCCTGGGGGAAAGGGGAATACGTTACAGAGGAGCAAAGATGAAGAAGACAGCAGATTGTTCATCAGAAATAATGTAAGCTGAAAGACAATGAAAGAATATCTTTAAAGTGCTAAAAGAAGAAAAAAATCCATCAACTTAGAATTCTATACCAAGGGAAATTATCATTCAAAAATGAAGGCAAGATAGCACTTTTTCAGACATCCAACAGCTATTGGCACTATCAGACCTGCACTGTAAGAAATGTTAAAAGGAAATCCTTCAGGCAGAAGGGAAATTATGCCAGATAGAAATGTGGATCTATACAAAGGAATGGAAAGTATTTGAAATGGTAACCAGGTGGATAAATATAACAACTTTAAATTATTATCTAAATCTCTTTAAAAGATAATGGACTGTTCAGATCAAAAATAACAATGTATTAAGTGATTTATAACATATGTAGAAACAAAATATATGACAACTATACACAAAGGTCAAGGAGGGAGAAATGGAAATATGTTTTTGTAACGTTCTTATATTATACATGAACTGGTATAATATTACCTGAAGGCAGACTGTGACAAGTTAAAGATGTATCCTATAAACCCTAAAGCAATCAGTAAAATAACACAATGACTCATAGCCAATAAACCAACAAAAGAAATAAAATGGGCTTATAAAAAAAATCAAAAAGAAGGTAGAAAAAAAGAAGGGAAAAAAGCAACAAAAAACAGGACAAATACAGAACAAATAGCAAGATGGTAGATTTAAATCCAACCATATCAATAAATCACATTAAATGTAATAGTCTAAATATCCCAAGCAAAGGGCAGAGATTACTCAATCAGGTAACAAAATCCAATCACAAATATATGCTGTCCACAAGAAAACCATTTTAAACATAATGACACATATAGGTTAGAAGTAAAAAGATGGGAAAAGATATACCACGCATTTTAATTTAAAAAAAAATCCAGAGCAATTATATTAATATCGAACAGGGTAGATGTCAGAGCAGTATTAGCAGCACAAAGAGGGTTATTTTATAAATGGATGTAAAAAACCGAAAGTGTGTGCATCTGAAACAAAGCTTCAAAATACCTGAAACAACACGGACAGAACTTCAAGGAGGAACAGACAAATCCGTAAGTACAGTAATAGATTTCAATAACCTTCTCTCAATAATGGACAGAACAGATAGAAAATCAGGAAGGATATGGAAGACTGGAGCAACACAACCAACTTGACCTCGTTGCCATTTCCAGAGCACTCCACCAGCAACGGCAGAATACATGTTCATTCCAAGTGCACCTGAAACATTTGCAAA
>NW_012136080.1:17132207-17132557 GCF_000956105.1 Propithecus coquereli
TTCTCAAGATGTTAGATGATAGGCAATGAAGGAGAGTGATCTCTGAGAGATGGGAAACAAACATAATGAACCCTGCAACTGACACAGCTTACCACCTGCACAGTTTCCAGGCCATGGTGCAAAACAGCAGAAACCAGAAAGACCTTGCCAATCTGCTTGATTTTGGAAAATGGAACTGAAAGCAGAAAGGCCAATGTGACTCAAACTTGCAGGGCAGAATACTGGAAAGGAAAAAGCTTCAGAGAGAGAGGAACATGAAGATTTGCAGAGGATCCCCCTTGAGGATTCAGCTTAGTACAGATCAGCACATACATGACAGGAAATTACTCAAGGCCTGTTAAAAAAAAAAA
>NW_012136080.1:17135742-17152627 GCF_000956105.1 Propithecus coquereli
AAAAAAGTCAATGAAATAGAAACCAGAAAAACAGAGAGAAAATAAGTGATACCAAATGCTGAGTCTTTGAGGTCAATAAAATTCATAAACTGCTAATCATATTGTACAGAAGAGAGAGAGACAGAGAGAGAGACAGAGAGAAAGAGAGACCCAAATTACCAATATCAATCAGTTTCAGGAACAAGAGCGGTGACATCACTGCAGATCCACATGCAATTAAAAGATAATAAAAAACTAGTATGGACAACTTAATGCCTGTATATTCTGCAATTAGATGAAATGGACAAATTTTTTGAGAGGCATAAACTACTCTAGTTCACTCAAAAACAATCAGATAACCAGAATAACTCTGTATTTATTAAAGGGATTGAATTTCCATTTAAAAAGCAACACCCCTCCCCGCCAAAAGAAAACTCCAGGGTCAGATTACTTCACTGGTAAATTCTGTAAGACATTTAAGGAGAAAATAACACTAATTCTATGCAAACTCTTCTAGAAAATAGAATAAAAAGAAACACTTCTTAACTCATTTTTTTAAGGTCAGCATTAGTTTGATGCAATAGCCAAAGATGTTACAAGAAAAGAAAAGCACAGACCAATATCCCTCATGAACACAGATGCACTGGCCAATGGAGCCAGCTTCCTTCCTTCCCATCTTTGTCGTTCCTTTCTTCTGCTTTGCCTTTAATCATTCAGTCCACAAACATTTACTGGATGTCTACTGTATGCCACGCCCAAGGCTGGGTGATAGAAGCATTGGGATGAATCAGACACAGTCCTGCCCCAAAGAGTCACTGTCTGATTCAGGAGTCTGACAATTCCCAAAAAGTTTACAAGGTGCTATGACAGACGTAAAGCAACAAGGTGCGGTGGGGCTCAGAGAAGGGCCCCCCACCCAGCCTGGGCTACTTGGGAAGACTATGACGCTTTCTGCTTTGAGAAATTATCAAAAAGAAAATGTAGATGGGGGTGCAAAGACTATAAGGATGAAAAAGACAGCCTTGCTCTTTAGGTGCTCATATCTTGGGGTGAGTGACAAAAGAAGAATCCACAGCAACACTGGGATTTGGAGCCCTGAGAGAGGGAAGCACAGGCCTGAGGATGCACACAGGAGGGCCACATGCTGAGGCTGGGGTGCCAGAAAGGCTTCCTGGAGGATACGACGTGCATACAGGCAGGGAGGTGAAGGACGAATCATAGTTACCTGGGGAAAGTCTGTACCAGGGAGAAAGGAACTTATGTGCAAAGGCCTGTGTCAAGGAGAAACAGCTCGGCACACTGGAGAAGCTCAGAGGGCCCCAGCGTGGCCAGGCCTGGGGCACTGACCCAGGGAGGTGAAGCTAATGGAGCGGGCAGGAGCCAGATTCCATTAGGGAGTGTGAAAAGCATCCTGTGGGCCATGGGGTACCTCTGAATGGAATGGTGGGGTGATCTTCCCTTTATGAAGACAGCCCTGGCAGAAGAGTAGTGAGGAGCTTGCCGCAACTATTGGGAAAAGAGACAGCGGTGCCTGAGCTGTAGAGAGAAACAGGATGTGAGAGCTGAGCACCTGACGGGCAACACCACACTGTAGGCTGGGCTCAGACAGGGCTGCTCCTGAGGGGCAGGCAGAAGATCTCACGTGCCACTGTTCTGTTGTCCTGGCACGCACCTCCACGGAGCAAGCTTTAAGCTCCAAAATTTCTCAGAACTGAGGGTTTTTCCTCAACTTCTGTAAAACCATGGTAAGTACTTTTGCAAGACAGAGAAGGAGTCCAAGATTTTGATAGCTGAACACTGGTAAGTGGATTGTAAACCAAGCCCTGTGGGAGCAGAGGCAGGAGGAGGTGGGCTTCACAGCTTTGCTATATAAAAAGAGGTCTGGACCTCTGACTGCAGCAACCCCCTACTGGACGCAGGCATGACTCTGCCTTAGCCCAGGAATTCCAAGAATGCCGCAGATCTTCCTCTACTACTGAGAAATAGAAGGAAACAGGTTTATTGAGAGTCTGAGCTGAGATTCAAGCCCAAAACTGCCTGACTATGCCTGTGCAATATTGTGCATTCTTCAGAGTGATACTGTGGCTAGTTTTTTGAGAGTTTATTTTTAGAATCACTCTTGGACAGTTAAGAACATCTTCTATTAGTTATCTATAGTGCATAACAAATTACCCCAACATTTAGCAGCTTAAAACAACAAACATTTATTATCTTACAGATTCCATGGGAATCTGCGTGCAGCTTAGGCGCCTCTGAATCAAGGTCTCTCATGAAGCTGCAGTCAAGGCATTGGACAGGGCTGCAGTCTCATAAGAAGGCTCAGCGGGGATTGGGGGGAGGGCGGGATCTGCTTCCAAGTTCACTCACATGGTTGTTGGCAGGCCTCAGCCCTTCACATGGGCCTCTCTCTACAGGGCTACCTCAGGACATGGCAGCCGGCTTCCCCTAGGGAGGCAATCCCAAAAGAGAGTAAGAGAAAGAAAGAGCGCATGCTCCAAACAGAAGCCACAGTCTTTTTATAACCTAATCTTGGAAGGGACATCTCACCACTTCTACTGTATTCTATGTATGAGAAGCAAGTCAGTAAGTCCAGCCCACACTTAAGGGAATGCCAATTGCCTGGGCTCCTTGGGAGCCATCTAGAGGCTGCCCACCTCAATCTAAAGAGTTTTTTTTTTTTGAGACAGAGTCTCACTCTGTTGCCCTGGCTAGAGTGAGTGCTGTGGCGTTAGCCTAGCTCACAGCAACCTCAAACTCCTGGGCTCAAGCGATCCTACTGCCTCAGCCTCCCGAGTAGCTGGGACTACAGGCATGAGTCACCATGCCCGGCTAATTTTTTCTATATATTTATAGTTGTCTGATTAATTTCTTTCTATTTTTAGTAGAGACGGGGTCTCGCTCTTGCTCAGGCTGGTCTCCAACTCCTGAGCTCAAACAATCCGCCCGCCTCGGCCTCCCAGAGTGCCAGGATTACAGGCGTGAGCCACCGCGCCCGGCCAATCTAAAGAGTTTTAATAGCCAGGCTATCCTGGCTTCTCCCCAACTGGCAAGTTGTTTTCCCATCATCCAGGGGCTGGAGGATTTGGGAGCCTACAGGGACACTTGGGCTGTGCCCACTCCTTTGTGCGTTTGTGCCTGAGGCATAGTCTCATTTGGAAATGCCAGTGTGGTGAATGTATTTAGAGCCCCCAAGGGAGGGGGGTTGTTCTCAAATTGTGGCCACTGCTCCCCTCCCCCATCCTTGAAGTTGATGTGATGTTTCCTGGCAAGGAGGGGAAGCAATGGCATCCTTCACAGCACCCCACACCCTGTCAGCCAGATTGCGTTGGGGTCCAGGTAAGGAACCATCAGCATGAACATCTTTAAACTTCTCCTTGCTTCTGATCTTCTTTCCTCAACTTTTCTTTTCTTCCTCCCCATACTGTGTCCATAACCCCCACAATAGCTCTCAGAGTAGGTGCTCCCAGAACTTGTTGATGGAGGTAGGAGGGAAAGACCAGAAAGAGAGCAAGTGTGCGTGCAGGTCAGCACCACCACTCAGGGCAGTTCAAATCACATTCCGTGTACTCGGCGTCTATTCTGTGCTAGTGCAGAGCTTCTAGAGATGGACGAGATACAGACACTTGCCCTCAGCGGGCTCATAGTTTCAGGAAGGAGACAGAGGTGCAAACAGGCAATAATGAAACATTAGGATAAACACCACAAATATTTGGACAATACACCCTTTTCACCACCCCACCACGGCTATCTTGGTTCATAAAGCATCATCTTTTGCTTGAACTATTACAGTAGCTTCCAAGCTGGTTTTCCTCCATTTATTCACCCACTCTGCTGCTGAGAGATCTTTCTGGAATGCAAATCCTACGAGGCCACCGCCCTGGTTAAAGGCCTTCCCAACTGCTGTGGGGGAAAGCCAAGCTCTTCAGTTGGTCCCCAAAGCCCTAGACACTGTCGATCCCTCCAGCTTTATCTTAGCCCTCTCTGCTCACACTCCAGTCACACAACAGGCTCTGTGCTGGGGCAGGTACCTACGCAGGTGACCATGCTGTCCCCCTGCCTCCAGGAGCTAATTCACGTGGCCACATCCACTAGAAACATCTCCACATTGCCCTTCCCAGTCTGGGAAATTAGCCCCAGAGCCTCTTAAAAACATTTCCCTCACATCTTTTGTGTCCCCTAACGAAATGGGCACATGGTATCTAGACTCTGCCTGGTGCCTGGCACAGAGAGGGATTGGGTCAGTAAACGACTGTGGAAAGGACCTGAAGTCAACTTTGGGAGCACAGCGAGGACACCCAGACCAGGCACTTTCAATTCCCCAAGGAAGCACGGATACCAGAAGCACCCTCCCCGCCTCTGCTCTGTCCACGCCCTCTCCCTGCTCCTGGGCTCGGGCTCGCAATGAAGGGCCCAGGATAAGCGCTGGTAGCCAGCTGAGCAGAAACCGACCTCTCTGCTCCTCGGGTGGGCGGGGAAGCTCCGTGAGGTAGATGTGGTATGAAATTGGACTTTAAAAAAAGAGTTGGAGCCTGATGTCAATAATCAAGTGTGGACATGTGAGGAAGGGGGATGTTAAAGCATCCTCTTTCCCCCGGCTGCTATTCCCCACGTGCGTTGAGTAAAGGAACCAAAGCGGCCCGGTGACTGTGGGTGTCTCCGCCCCCTCAGGGGCACCCACCCTGGCGCTGCAGGCGCGCTTGAGTGAATGGGAGAGGACCCGCGCGCATGAATGAGTGCGAGAGTGAGGGAGTGCGCGGGCGAGCGGGTGAATGGCGACCGCGCCGTCGCCTCGGCACAGGGGCTCCGGCGCGGGCTCCACTTCCCTCTCCCGCCAGCTGGTGGCCTCGAGTAGGTGGCGGCGCCGGCAGCGGCCCGAGCTGGGACGGCCGAGGCGCGGGATGGTGGGGGAAGGGGCGTTCCCAGCGACCGCGCCTTCCGCGGCTATTGGATTAGTGGCCTTCAGGGATGAGCTCAGCCAGATCGGCTTTCAGCTGCAGCCTCCGGGCCGGCCGGGAAGGCGGGGAGCGGGCGGCGGCGGAGGAGGAGGGGGAGGCGACGGCGGCTGCAGCATCCAGAGCTGGCCGCGGCGGCCGGCGCGCCCCGCGCACAAAGGCGCCCAGCCCCTGGGGAGGGTGATGAGCGCACCGCAGCTCGGGCCCGGGCCCCAGCTGCAGCTACCGCTACGTGAGCCCAGGGCGCTGGGGAAGACGCCGGGCTCACCCGGGGCGGGCGGCCAAGGCGCGGCCCGTGCGCTCTGAGCGCGGGACTCGCCGCCCTCTGGGTCAGGCGCCAAGCTTTGGAGCGGCTAGAGCGCGGGCCTCGGCGCGCCCCCAGGATCCGCGCAATAAGGCGCTTCCCCACTCCCGGCCCGACCCCCCGCGTCCTCTCGCCGCGCCTGAGCACCAACTTCGCCAAGAACGCTCCTAACTCTAGGCCATCCTGCCTGGCAGAGGGGGCGCTGCTGCTGGGTATCAGCCTTAAGGACGCACCCCTGGCGCTGGGGAGAAAGCCGGCATCTGCGGGGTCGCTCGGGCGCCCCTGAGTGGGCGGCGGCTGCAGCAGACGCCTCTCCGGGGAGTCCGGGACCTGCCAGCGCTGGGGATTCTTCCCGGGCCGGCGCTCGCCCTCTCTTTTATGGTGAGTACTCTCCAGCTCCCGGCAAGGGGCGCCTTGGGGCGCGCGGGGGCCAGGAGCCGAGATCCGGCCGCATGGACTTGACGCGGGCCGGCACTCGTCACAGCTCGCGCTCCTGGCGTGGGTCAGGTCCCGGTCCCGGGGAATTCCTCTCTGCAGATAGTGGCAGTCTGAGCTGATTGATTTGCGCACAGTCCTGGGGCGTTTGGGGGCCGGCCCCTGGTACGTTGGGTTCGAAACCCCCTGGTTTTCTGCGTAGCGGAGACTGCATGAGAAACTGCCTTTCGACTCACATCGCCTGGGTTTGGGTCCAAGATCCGTCACGCTCTGGCTGGGTGACCTTGGGCAAGGCGCCAAACCTCGGTTTCCTCATCCGTAGGATGGGAATAATAATGGTACACGTTTTACAGGGGTACTGGGAAGATCTATGGGACGGTGCTTGTACGTAGACCTGTGCCTGGCACTTAGGAAGCACTCTGTCGTATGTTAGCCAGTATTACTAGCTCTGGGAGCCCAAGCGTGTCATCCAACTCTCCGGAGCTGCAGCAGCTATCTCGTTTGTGTAATGGGAACAATCATTTCTGGGGAAGTCTGTTAATCGAGGGTATTCAGAGTGGCAGAAGTGAAGCGCCTGGCACGCAGTAGGCTCTGGTGAAGTGGTGGCTGTTATTTATTCCTGACACTGGGGTAGTAAGGGTGGTCGCCTGGCTGAGAACTCGGGGGCCAGTTCCCGGCCTTGCTTGGAGACAAACTTGGCGATGCTCAGGAAGAAAGGGAGTTGAGGGTTCTGGGAGTCCTGGGCGCGGGGCTCTGGGAAGGAGGGAGGAGGCCCGAGAGTGGAGCGCGGCAAATGTGTCGGCCGGGCCGCGCTGTACGCGCCAGCGGCTCTGAGCCAGGAGGGGACGCCGAGCCCCGACCTCTGACTGGCGGGAGAAGCCGGGGGAGTGGCTGCTCCAGCCAGGGCCAAGCGCGGGCTGCAGCGGACATGGAGGGAGAGGAGGGCACTTTTGTACCGCGAGGAGGTGGAGAGGTCTCAGCTCTGCCTCCACCACCAGCCCACGGTGTGACCTTGGGCCAATTCTCTAACCTCTCCCAGCTCAGTTTCCTCTTCTGCTCTCCACCCTCCTCCTTGAGGGTGGCTGGAGGGTGAAAATAGGAGTTCTCCTTTTCATGACTCTGAGCCCCTATCCTCCCACCCACCTTCGGGACCCCCCTACCCCCATCCCCCCTGCAATTTGATGAGCCTAAATCTGGAAGACGTGAAATCTGTAAAAGCATGATATAAACATGCTTTACCGGAGGGCATATTCCTCTGAGACATACCTTCTGATTGATTCCATTGTTAAAACTTCCTTTAAAAATGGTAATAAAGCCGCCACCTTTGGCAAACAACGAACAGAATCCAACTTACTAGCCATTCTACTGAAATATTTCCAGTTTGTATTTCTCTTTTACTTTAAAGATTGATAAATTTGATGACATTAAAATAAAATCTTCAGGGGAAAGAAATCGCCATAAACAGTCAAAAGACCTAGACAAATTAGGCAAAGAATTCCCACTCCTATCAAAACCGGCTCATCTCTTTAAATGTGTAAAAGATTACTCCAGTCAACAAGCAAAAGATCAAATGGACAAAGACTACAGACAGTGCACACACACAAAATGAAACAGAAATGACGTTAAAACGTGACAAGATGCCCTACCTCACTCAATAAGAAAAATGCAAGTTAAAACAAGATTCCGGTTTTTTCATGTATCAGATTAGCAAGTAGCAAGAGCCATTTATCAGAAGCGTCTTTTAAATGTAAATAGATCAAATTCCTCCCATTCCTCTCTCAATTAGGCCTTCCTTAAGGCTGCCTTAGAGTACAATGTAGACCCCCAGGGCCCTCCGGGTGTGGTTATTGCCCCTCCGCCCCTCTCAGGCCAGTTTCCTCTCTCATCGCCATCCAGCCCTCTGGCCTTCTCAGTTTTGCTCCAGCACTCCAAAGGCTTAGTCACTTGCTGTCCACTCCCCCCACTCCCCCAATACTTTCCCTCCTGGCTTTTCATAGGACTGGAACCCTCATCATTCTTGCAGGCCTGTCCTTGGTGGTTTTATTTCTATTCCAAGAAGTGGCCAAGGCCTGCGCCAGTGCAGAGTTCCTTGCCCTTTTGGGGAAAGACCCAGTACAACTCACCATACAGAAGTTACTTAATTTTTCCTGAGCCGCCTGCCCTGTTGTCACACATCCAGGCTCTTGAAAGTTTCCTTTTCTGTTGATACAGGAACGAAGGGTCTCAGGCAGTCCCCCAGCTAGAAGCAAGCCACTAGATATGGAAAATCAGGGGGGTGGTAGGATCTAACCTTGCAGTAATAAGTACGTAGTGTGTGCACCTAACTTATGTGAACATGACCGTACATACTTGGTGAAAAAGAAGAATAAAAAATTTAAAAACCAGGAACACATTTTTAATAAAACATGGTCCCTACATAAGCCAACTGATTTGTCTGCTGCTGAGCTTAAGGAATAGGGATATGTTCTGAGGCTGCAGGAAAAACAGTTGTCTCTGCTGTATAACATTCTCTTTAGGAAAGAGAATGGCATAGCCCAAATCAGTTATCATGAACTTTGTGGACATTTAGAAGAACTTTCCAGGGCAGTACTGGTTGCATGTGATTTTTGCTTCACACATTGAGTTCAGAATTTATTTCCCATTTAAAATGTATACTTTAATTATGAAAAAAATGTCTGTTGTTAAAAACACAAACCATACAGGAGATATAGAGTGAATACTCCTTCTTCAATCTGATAGGCTCTTCCTAATGCAGCCAGAAGTAGCAGGTACAAGGCTGTGTGCCAGTGTTGGAGATAGAGGCTGGTTGGGCACTGACTCTACCAGCAAGAAACGCAGACGTGGTGCAGGAGACATCAGCAGGAATTGACAGGTAGGGCGAGGACGCGGTGGGATGGAGGGGTGCCCGGCCCTGCTTCTGCTAGGGCAGCTGGGAGAGTGAAGGAGTGTCAGCCAGGCAAGGGCAGGTGGAAAGGCTCCCAGGCGCTGAGCTGTGAACGGGATATCCTGACTTGAGGAGAGTCTGGCGTGCCTGGTCTGTGGTGCGTCGCAGTGAGAGACAGAGTGTGGGAGAGATGAGCAAAAGCAACTCCCAAGGGCCCTTGGGTGCCAAGCTAAGGGGTGCTGCTTCTCTCTGTAGAAGCTGCCTGGAGGGTTGAAGAGCAGGTGGGTGGGCATCCTGGTCAGATTTACCCCTTGGCAGCATGGAGGGTGGGTTGGGGGCAAGGACTGGAGTCCGGGAGACCCGATAGAGACCATTGCAGTAATCCAGGCAGGGTCTGAACGAAAGGAAGGCTGAAGGCATTGAGTGATGGAGACCGAGAGGCGAGGATCCGTGGCAGAAACAGGGACATGCAGAGAAGACCCTGGTATGCAGGGAGAGGGAAGGCGCTGGGCTCAGCCCAGGCTGTGTGGGTTCTGAGGTGCCAGTGGACAGCAGATGTCTCACAGGGCTGAGAGTGTGGGTGTGTCCACAGTGGGAGGTTTATGATGCAAAGAGGCCTCCAGAGCTTTGCAAGGTCATTTGAAGGAGCACCCAGCTTGGGCTGGTCATAGGCTTCCAGTAAGTGCATCTGGTGCTGAGTAGAGAAGGCGGAACTGGAGACCCAGCTTGAGAGTGTCTGCAGGGGGCTAGGGATGCAAGTCGGAAGACAAGATGCATGGAGAGAGAGCGAAGCAGAAATGGAAGCCATGGCCTTGGGGGTGCCCCGTCGAAGGGGCAGGCAGGTGGACCCCAGAGCCAGGAGGAGGCAGGAAAGCTCCCATGTGCTGAGGGATAGGCCGGAGCAGTGCCAAAGTCACCCACCAGGCTTTTAATGCTATGAAATGTCATTTACTGTGAACTGGAGTTCTGCTTTCTCCAGAAGTGAGTGGGACTTGGCCCAGTTGGGCAGGTCACAGAGACATCCCACTTGTAGCTGCATTCTATGAGATATGCCAGTCACACGGATTCCTGGGGCTGGAGTGCTCTGCCCACGTCCTGCTCTGTCTCTCCTCTCCCTCAGGATCTCCTTTTCTCCTCCCTTCCTCTCTTTCTGTTTCTCTCCGGCCCCCCATCTCAGAAGTGCTCCCAGAGGTACCTTAGGCTTAATGGGAGGGAACTTCAAAAATCCCAGCAGGTCCCTATTATGATCTAGATCAAGCCTGAGGCATGAAGAGTCCTGCTTTTCTTTCAGGCGTCCTGTTTTCAGACAACCAGTTATACCAAGTGGGGAAGGTTCATCTTGAGAGGTAAATGAGGGGGTGGAAGTGAAGATTATTGTGTTTTCTTCGTGATTTTCCCCAGAGGGTCCCATTAAGGGCACCCTCCCTTCCCCTCCCTTCATGCTTTGTCCCAGCAGGGACATGCTGGGCTTCAAGGAGACCAGCTGTCCTGCAGAACAAGCCACACATGCCCGGGACAGCCCTCTAGGCACAGGGGCAGCTGTGATGACCAGGCCTGCCAGGACTGCATGTGGCCTCACTGGCTCAAAGGTCTGTCTCTTTCAAATGACCTTGCAGAGGTTGCTGGCCTGGTCACTGCCCAGCAAATCTCCTTCATCCCATCCCCTGCTCTCCTTGCTGGCTGACAGCTGAGCTTCCACCTCAGGGGCCCCTGGCTCCGTCACACGTGGGAGGATTCCCATGGAAACCCCAGAAGGAAGAGAGGCTCGGGGAAGCCTCATTGATTCATGCTCCAGGAAGACAGGCGTGATACGGTTCCACCTGGAACTGGACAGATGGCTCTCTTTGCGAGCTCTTGGGGAAGAAAGGGCTTGCCCCGCCAGTTGTAGCGTGAACTCCATGTGTTTATAGAGGGGAAAAGCTAATGGATGTCTGTGAATAAAACCTTGGGGGTTCTTCAGTTCATTCACTGTTGGTGGATTCATTCTGAATGAGCATCTTTTAATAAAACATCCCCTCTACCTAATATTTGTACAAGAAAATCTCAAAAACATTCCACTTGAACCAGGGCTAGGCAGCTATCATTGGTACCATTGTAAAGAGATGAAAATTGAGGAATAAAACATTAAATGAATTGTCTGAGCTCACAGAACTTTGCATTTCCAGTTCATTCCTAGGTGGAAGTTCTTTCAAAGGCAGCATATTGCTTCTATTCATTTGTTTATGCTTGCACATTCTGTAGACATTCACCTACCATTTTCTCTAAACCTGGCCCACGCAGAGTCCTGGGGACTCCTCGGAGGGAGACCCAGCCCCTGCTCCTGCGTGGTCCCCAGTCTGGTAGGAGAGAGGCAGCTCAAGAGACCTCATGGCTCCTTGTGAGAAGTGCTGTGGTGGGAATAAGTACAGGGGCTTTCAGAGCACAGGGGTTTGAGGTCTCCCCAGAGGTGTGGATACCCAAGCTGAATGGAACTACACAGATGTGTGCGCGTGGTGGGGGCAGGGAGGGAGAGGGAAGAGACAATGGCAGCAGCATGTCAGGGAACTGCGGGGAGCTTGTGGGGGTTGGAGTGAAGGGGTTCCCTGAGGGGGATGGGCTGGGCAATCATCATGGAACATGCTGGGAGGGTTAGGGTTAGGTTGGGAGTCAACTTTATCCTGAAAATGGAGGAGAGCCTGTGAAGGATTTTAAGCAGGGAGCATGATTAGCTCAGCTTTGCACGTTTACAAGTGCTGCAGTATATCTTTGAAAGTAATATGTAGTCTATTAAAGGAATTCCAGTGCTGTCAAACTGCATTTCTTTTTACAGTCCTTGTCATTATTCAGACTTGTCACCAGGTCTGACCCCTTTGGTATAGGCTCTCCCCAGGGGAAAGTGATTGAGTCTTACACTTTACAGCAGCCTCAGATCCCCAGGAGGGCATCATTACTGTGGTTAAATGAAGAAGGACGAGACCTGCCCCCACCTCTACCCCAGCAAGTCCCAAGCCAGAGGCCACACGGAGGGGAGGGCCTTCCACCCAGTCATTACCAATTCCTGCAGCAGTCATGCCTCTTACACACACCGTGTCTGTTGAGCCCAGCCAGGCAGGCCTCTGAGACTGATTTCAGATCCTGGGCCTCAGAAGACTGTGCGTTGTATTTTGCAAGCCTCTGAGGCTCCTTAAACAGTGTGGCATCACCGCTTCGTGTCTCCTCGATTCCCTGTCAGGAAGCAACACCGCTAGGGTCCTGGGAAGGGCAATTGGTAATTTGAGTTTTTGTCTTCTTGCTCAGCCATGATTGAAGCCCCGGAGCAGATCCTTCCGGGTAATGTCATTAAGCATCCCCATCCAAGCATGGCGTAAGAAATTAAGTTTGGTTTGGTGGGAATGTGATGGTGGCACCCTTCAGCATTGTTCAGTACACTGGCTGCTTACAGGGTTGCGATGATGTTATTCCTATCAGGAAGTTAGATTCTGTTGTGTGTCCCATGTGCCTGGCCCAGGCCACGTGCCGTGGTGGAGACAAGAAGAGAAGCGATGTGATAAGCACCCTCCCTTTGGCTGGAGAGAGAGGGCAGGGATGAGTCTGACTTGGCCACTGCTGTGTGCCCAGCTCTCAGCTGCGCAGTGCCTGGCATGTGGCAGGCATCCACTAAGTGCTTTTTGAATGAGTGAGGGCGGGAAGCAGGGAGGGTGCAAAGCATTATCCAATAAAGGGGCAGACTAGATACAGCCAAGGGTCAGCTGCTCAGAGGTGGCGACTGTATTCGCTGCATTACTAGGCCCCCTGTCCCTATCTCCTGACTTTAGCCCTGGCCCTTTCCCTGCTCCATTCTCTAAAAAGAGCAGAGAGTGAACGTTCCTCAGTGGAATGCCTTCAAGGTAGGAAAAAGCAGATCAGCAGAGCTAGAAAGATATGTCCTGGCTGGCTCAGGGTGGACAGAGGTACAGGGCAGGCGCCTGGAGGCCCGGTGGGTTAGGGCAGGCCTCTTGGAGGAGGTTGAGCTCACTTTCACGAACTAATTATCTTCCAAAGGCCTCCACCTACAAATACCATCACATTGGGGATAGGGCTTCAACATGGGAATTTGGGTTGTGGGGTGGCGGGTGGACACAATCTGTCCACAGCAGGATGCATTCAAGTGGTGAAATGTAATGTTGTAGGACCTACACAATTTAAAGGAGCACTCACCATTTACTGGGTGCCTCTTGGGTGCCCTGTGAGGTCCCAGACTTTACAGATGTCTGCCCTGGTCCTTGCAAAGGCAGGCAAGGTTAGCACAGAATTAGCAGCACTTTTCGAATGAGTCTCAGAGAGATTAAGTCCCTGCACAGGGCCCAACTGACAGGCAGGGATTCAAACCCAGGTCTCCTGACCCACATTAGATTGTGTTGCATCTAGTTTTCCTGGTTGGCTTGCCATTAGTGGACAGGGCACTCTGCTATGGGCCCCGTCCTGGGGGAAGCAGCACAGGGGCTGTCTGTTTATATGCCCACTCACCCCAGTGTGAGTTTCCTTCACGATCCCTGCCTGCTACTAGCAGGGACAGCGACTTCGAGACTACAGTCAGGAGGGAGAGCACTGTGCCCTCAGTGACCCACATGGGCCATAGCCAAGCACAGTAAGAGGTCTCCCCTGGGGCTGCTGCTTGGCTGTTGCTTTCAGACACATTAAAGGTGTCTTTTCAACAACAGCCATGCCAAAGTCAGCATGGTTGTGCAAAGGGATAAAGCAGTTTCCCTTAGAAATTTTCTGTGTTGGTGGCACTGAGCTGGTTACAGTTGGTGCTGTGCAGAGGGCACTATTCTAAACAGTGTGGAGGAAGGGGTGAGAGCCAGGCATGTCATCTAGTGGCCCCTGAACTGTCTGTGCGACCCCAGGGCAAGTTATGCAACCCCTTCCGAGCCTGTGAAGCTGCTGGCTTGCTGCCTGGCACAAGTGAGTGCTGATATTTGGGGTTAATAACAGAGGGCACGCAAAAGCAGAGGGGATTTTGAGTTCAGGCTGCCCAGGATGGGATCAGCTCTCCCATCTTGCAGCCATGTGACTTTGGTCGGGCTGTTTCTCTTTGGCGCCTCAGTTTCCTGGGCTGGTAGAATGGGAGCATAAGGTGTCTTTGAATGAATTACAAAAGTGTGGATTCCAATCCCTGCTCTCCTCCCAGTCAGACATCCCCGGGCAGTCTGTACAAACTTACAGAGGTGGCCTTGGATGCGTGTCGGTTCCATTTGTTGAATCCCTACCACACACCCGACACCTGTCACATGTTATCTTGCTAATTTCTCATGACTTGGTTGAGGCTTAAGGTCTGGGTGAAGGTCAGCATGGAGCTCTAAGGTGAGCAGAGAAAAGCAAGTTTTCTTCTAAAACTATATGGTCACTGTAACTGTTTTCCTACAAACACAACTGGTCCTCAGATCTATATGGGCTCTTTGGGTTAACTACTCTCTTTTCCCCCCTCCTACCTCTCCCTCCACAGTACTGGCAGCACACCACACATATTGCTTTGCACCTGGTTTGTTCGGCTTCATCTAAGTGTTGGATCTTCCATATGAGTGCATTCTTTTCTTCAACTGCATGGTATTCCTTTATATGGATTTACTATTATTTATTTAGCCTGTCTTCTGTTTGAGTCTTTCCCAGTATTTTGCTATAACAAACAATGCTGCTCATATATGTATGTATGTACTATATACATAGGTATTTTTGTGCATTTGAGAACATATCTGAGTAAATCCTGGAAGTAGAATTGCTAAGTCCAAGGGTATGTGCATTTGCAGTTCTGAAAAGATGGTGCTAATTTGCCTTCCACTGAGGTTATACTAGTTTATATTCACTTTAGCAAAGTATGAGCCTGTCTGCTTTTCCACACTTTGTCCAAAGAAGGTGTCATCCAACTTTTTGATCTTGGGTAATCTGATACACAAAAATGACATCTCTTTGTAGTTCAATTTGTTTCTTTTTCATGATACATTTCATAGAGCATCTTTTCAAAGGAGCCATTTTGTTTCTTTTTGTGCAAACTGTTGATAACTTTTCACATTTTGCATTTGTACTCATTTATAGGAGTTTGTCATATATTTGTTGGTGATTTGCGTTGCACCTCTTTTTCCTGTGCTATAACAACAAACAAGACTAATTTCTTTTATGAGTGCTTTTGCTGTCCTGTTTGGTTATTTCCTATTTTCACTTCCTATTTTAAATATTTGTATTTTCTCTCCCCTTTAAAGGATTACGTGGTTCACACATTTTGTGTTTTTTAAAAATTTAATCATTGAAGTCATGCATTTGATGTATATTTAGTAATATGTGAAAATGCTAAGTATATAATTTTAGATGAAATAACCTGAATAAAAGGCCTATGATGCCAATATTTAATAAGAAAATTCATTGATATTTTATAGACAAAAAAATGAATAAAATGAAAAACCTCCAAATGCTAACATTGTTTATACCTGATTAATATGATAAGAGGTGAATTCTAGTTTTTGTACTTTTTGTATTTCCTAAAATTTAGAAATCGATTTAAGGTTTTCTAATTAATAGGCCTCTAAAAATAGTTTTAGATTTATAGAAAAACTAAGCAGATAGTACAGAGAGGTCCCATATACCTACTCCATATACTGACACCCAGTTTCCCCTATCATTAACATCTTGCCTAGTATGGTACATTTATCACAACTCATGAACCAATATCGATACATTATTATGAACTAAAGGCCATACTTTATTCAGATTTCCTTAGTTTTAACCTAATATCCTTTTTCTGTTTCAGGATCCCATCCAGAATACCACATTAGTTGTTATGTCTCTTTAGGCTTCTCTTGGCTTATGAGGGTTTTTCAGACTCTTTTTTTGATGACCTTGCCACTTTTGAGAAGTACTGGTCAGGTATTTTGTTGGATTCCCCCCAAGTAGAATTCATCCTTTCTTTTTGTCATGATTAGAGTGAGGTTATGGGTTTGTGGGAGGAAGACCACAGAGGAGAAGTGCCATTTTATTATATCATATCAAGGGAATATACTATCAACATGACAGATTAATATAATAGTTAATAATAATATAATAGATTAAATGATTGGATTAAATAGTTTATATGTTTTATTGGCTTTGTTTTGTTTTTGTGGTATTTTTCCCCAAAGAACCAGCTCTTAAGTTTTTGATTAGTTCTATTATTTTTCTATTTTATTATGCTCAATTCATTTTTAAAAATTTAATAGTATAAGTACACCAGCCATGATTTCTCTGAGCACTGCTTTAGAGGCATCCTGCAGGTTCTAACATATGGAATGTTTTTTGTTACTGTCATTTTCTAGATATCCTGCAATTTCTATATGGATTTCTTTTTTTGATCTGAGTTGTTTAAAGAGAATTTTTTAAAAATGTCCAAGTGATAGGGTTTTGTAGTCCATAATTTTGTGATTAATTTCTAAGTTTTTCTTCTGTGTTATCAGATAGTATATTACTTTCGCTTTTTTGGTGAATTTTTATTTGCAGCCTAATATGTGGGAAATTTTTTTGATGGTTCCACAAACACTTGAAAATTACATACATTCTTTGTCTTCAAGGTATAGAGTTTGATATATACATCAATTAGATCTGTCTTATTTATTATGTAATTTTGGTTATTCTGTGTCTTCACTTAATTTGGCCCATTGGTCTGTCATGAGCTGGGAGAGGGGAATTCAAATTACCTGCCTCTGATGTGTGTCTAAGATCCCTACTTTTATTGCTTCTGGCTTTTGCTCTGAATTGTGGGGCTGTTATTTGGAGTGAGTGTTAGATCTTCACTTGTGGATCATATTCTTTATTATTATAAAGTCTTCTTCCTTGTCTCATTTAAAACCTTTTGCCCTGAAAACAACTTTACTTGCCTAATATTGAGATTACAGCGCCTGCTTAGTTTGAATTTACACTTACCTGGTATGTTGTTTGCCCTTCCTTTATTTTCAAAATCCTTGAATCACTTTGCGTCGGGGATGGCTCTTACATGTGGCATATGGTCGAAGGTTTTGTCTCCAATCTTAGAATCTTTTCTTTTTAGTAGTTTACTATGGCCATTCATTGACATGGTTAGTATTTTGGTCTTAGTTTTACTATCATATTTTATGTCTTTTTGCATCTTAAAACAAAATCTTTCAATGTATGGTCTGTTTTATTTTGTGTTGTGTTCCTTCTGACAATTTGGAAGGTTTGCATTTTAGTGTGTTTTTTTTTTTTTTATATTATTGGGGTAAAACAGTTTCGGTTTCATATGTTGCCCTTGCCCCCCCACCGCCCTAAGTCCGAGTTTCAAATATGTCCATCCTTCGGGTGGTGCGCATTGCACTCTTTGTGTATGCAAAT
>NW_012136080.1:17152965-17185889 GCF_000956105.1 Propithecus coquereli
TGGTCACAATTTTTATCTGCTTTGTGACAGCTTTTTTCTGGTGAGTTTTCTTGGTTTTCCATGTTTTGTCCTGTCTGTTTATTCCTTTATTTCTTCTATAGCATCTTTGTCTCTATCTTTTACTGGTTCCTCTTTGAAAGCCGTGAACCCTCTTGGATCAGCATTTTGCAAGTGACGCATGTAGAGGAAGTGCCAGGAAGTACTTCAGGACAGCAGGATTGCTCCCTGGTTCACAGGAACTTTGTTCGCAGGATCATGGTAGTAATTTCTTTTAGTCTTTGCTTCTACTCAGTCAGCAGAGATCTGTAGCTGTGGTCTTCTCCCAATTCAGAGCCCTCCTCCCACTTTGCCTCGCCAACACACTGCTTCCTATGAAGATGGCTGATCTGTGCTTTCCTCTGTTGGCCCTGCCCACCTTTTACTCCAGAGGGTCAGAGGCAGCTCCCACTGCCAGACTACATACCTTGTTCCCATTGTTCTTGGTAAGGAATCATTGTGTTTTTCCTTCAGGGAGTGCCAGCTACTGGCTGGCTCTGCCAGCTTTATCCAAGATCTGCAGCCACAGGTGTCTTCTGTAGGTGTTTTCTCACAGCCTTTTTAATCTTCACCGCTTTTGGCAGCCCTTTCCTGTTTTTGGCAGCCTTCCCATATAAGTTGTGGTTCAGGTTACAAATGTGTTCTAGTTTTGCTGAAGAGGGAGATTGCGTTTCTGTTTCTTTCTCCTTGAGTTGGGGTGATTTCAGATATGAAAAGGAGTAACTTTATTCTGCTATCTTAAAACTGTCTAGTGTTGCAAATTTTTATGTGTTCTAGTATTGCCTCAGATCACACATTAGCCAGAGCTCACTGAATAGGGTTGACATCTGCTGAAGCTGGGATCTGACAATAGAAAGGAAAGAAAATGAGATTTGAGAATAAAATGTGAGAGTTAAAAAAGGAGCACAGAGTATACCTGTCCATGCTGTGTTGCAGCAGGTTCTTTCTCTTCCTCATCTGGGCTTTGGCTAGGAGTGTGCCACTGTTTGGGTTGAGGCCAGGCAGGGCACTTAAAACACCCATCTGTCTCCTGGTCTGTCTCAGGGGAAGTTGTTCAGAGCCTGGCAGCTCTCAGGTTGAGGAGGGGAGAGCACACGCTTTGCTCTGGACAGGCTGCAGGGCTTGGCTCTCCATCTCTCCCGACACCCAGGGCCCATGCAAGCAGCCCAAGCTCTCTGGGTTCTGGCTGGTCTTCTAGTGGTGGTGGCCAGTTCCTTCTCCATGAGAGCTAGGATCCTGTTTCAGGGAAGGCAGTCTGGGGTCAATGCTTGTTAATGGTGTTTATATGCCCGAAGAAAGGCTTGCCCATCCAAAGGGAAGGGATCCATGTGGGATGCCCAGAGAACACAGCCAGGAAGGAAAACCTGCCTGCAGAGTCCAGGCCTGGCCCTTTGTGTTATTGCCTCTCAAATCCCCGTACCACTGGATGGAGGTGTTTTGTCCCCATTTTACAGATGAGGAACCTGGAGTCTCAGACAGAGGCTAGGAGGCCTTCCTGTGGACACAGTTAAGAGACTGAGAAAGGGATTTTTATGCAGTTCTGTCTGGCTCCATAGTCTGGACACCAGTTTGCTTATCCTTCCGCCTTTCCTCCCATTTATCCTCCCATGGAGACCCCACCCAATCCTCCGATGATTGCCTATGTCCATGTCCCCATGTGACCCTACTGGAGGCACACTCTGTGTCTTGCTTCTCAAGTCTGGCTGCATTTTAGGATGCTATTTAAGCTCCCCAGGGCCTTCAGGATTGGGAACCAATGGGCCATACTCTATACATCTGCAGTCCCATGTCTTCAACAGCTGTGTCCCCTCAGCCTTGGCACAGGGATTGTCCCCTGGGATCAAATGCACATGGATTCTCGGGGCTCTGTGATCTCAGGCAAGTCACAACTGCTCTGGGCTCACTCTTTATTATCTAAAATAAGATTACCTGTGACTGTTCTAAGTGCAGAACGCAGACTCCGAAGCCACATGACCTTGGTTTGAATCTTGGCTCAGTCACTTATTAGCTGTGGGACTTTGGCTAATTATTTATCTTCTCTCTGCACTTCAGTTTTCTCATCTGTAAAATGTGAATAATAATGTATATGTCTTATAGGGAAATGAGCTAGTAAGTGCAAATCATTTAGAGCAGTGTCTGGCATATGGCAAGTGCTAGATTAGTGCCAGATTGGTGCTAGATTATTAAGCATGCAAAGGGCTCAGCCAAGGCATGGGCATAAATGAAGGGATGGGTAACTGGCTGTTGATGCTGCTGTTCTAACCCATGCCCTTTCCTTCCTTCCAGGAGCTTGGGCCCCTGCCCCAGCCCGGTAGAGGCTGTGGAGGTCTTCGGTCCGGAAGCCTGGTTCCCAGCCCCGTGGCCCATCCCTGGCTGCGGGGAGTGCAGGCTCCCACGACGTAGCGGTGGCCTGCAGCGGCCCCCTCCCCGCAGCCAACCATGGGCCAGAAGCTCTCAGGGAGCCTCAAGTCGGTGGAGGTGCGAGAGCCGGCGCTGCGGCCAGCCAAGCGGGAGCTGCGGGGCGCAGAGCCCGGGCGGCCGGCGCGGCTGGACCAGCTGCTGGACATGCCGGCGGCGGGGCTGGCTGTGCAGCTGCGCCACGCGTGGAACCCCGAGGACCGCTCGCTCAATGTCTTCGTCAAGGATGACGACCGGCTCACCTTCCACCGGCACCCGGTGGCGCAGAGCACCGACGGCATCCGCGGCAAGGTGGGCCACGCCCGCGGCCTGCACGCCTGGCAGATCAACTGGCCCGCCCGGCAGCGCGGCACCCACGCGGTAGTCGGCGTGGCCACGGCGCGGGCTCCGCTGCACTCCGTGGGCTACACGGCACTGGTGGGCAGTGACGCCGAGTCGTGGGGCTGGGACCTGGGCCGCAGCCGCCTCTACCACGACGGCAAGAACCGGCCCGGCGTGGCCTACCCGGCCTTCCTGGGGCCCGACGAGGCCTTCGCGCTGCCGGACTCGCTGCTGGTCGTGCTGGACATGGATGAGGGCACGCTCAGCTTCATCGTGGACGGCCAGTACCTCGGCGTGGCCTTCCGAGGCCTCAAGGGCAAGAAGCTGTACCCGGTGGTGAGTGCCGTGTGGGGCCACTGCGAAGTCACCATGCGCTACATCAATGGCCTTGACCGTAAGTGTGCTCGGCTAGGAGAGCAGGGGGCTTCCGAGGCTGCGCATTCCTGGGGAGTTGGGGCGGGGGGCGGGAAGCAGGGGGCCCACGCCCTCCATGGCAGGTGGGACGCCCTGCAGTGTAGAGTCCTGGTTAGTACGTGGGTTTGGATCCTGACTCTCTCCTTTGCTGGCTTGGTGATTTGGGGCTGTGCCCCAGTATTCCCATCTGTGCAAGCGGCACAGTGATAGTAATCTACCTCGGGGTTGCTGCGAGGATCAATTAAGATAATATATGTGAAGTGCTTAGAACGGTGACTGGCACCTAATAAGGGCTTTGAATGTCAATGCCAATTACAAATTTTTCAGTATGCATAAGGGTGGTACGAAATGATCCAAGCTACTCACAGCGTGACAGTGACAAGTCACAGTCCCTGGACTCAAATGCCTGGTTTTTCTGAGAGAACCCAGAAATCTAGATTGTGTGAACTATCCAAATTTTTAAAGTTGACAGCCGCTGAAAACTATTCAGGCAAACAAAACACCTTTGCAGGCTGAAGACAAGCCAACAGGCTGCTGGGTTTGACTCCTGACAACTCTATGGCCTCCTCTCATTTAATATGCACAACCATCCTTTGAGGCAGCTTAAAAATCATAGTAACAAAAATGGTTCTTGGTTTTAGGAAGGAGTCACTCAGAGAGGCAGGGTGGCTTCTGGACAGAGGCACACATAGTCACCTGTCCCGAGTTGAATCCAGATAAGCAGAGACAGGAGTCAGGCACTTGTGGGCTTGCACACTCCCGTGCATCAGTGACCAGCACCTGTCTAAACAGACTTCCTGCTGTACCTTAAAGCTCTTAGAGGCTGGTGCTTAGAGCAGAAAGTCCAGTTTATTCATTTTACATTTTTTTTTTTTTTTTGCAACAGGGTCTCACTCTGTTGCCTTGGCTAGAGTGGTGGTGTCATCCATCATAGCTCACTGCAGCCTCGAACTCTTGGGCTCAAGCGATTCTCCTGCCTCAGACTCCCAAGTAGCTGGGACCATAGGCACATGCCACCACACCCAGCTAATTTTTAAAAATTTTTTTGTACAGATGGGGTCTCGCTATGTTGCCCAGGCTGGTCTCAAATTCCTGGCCTCAAGCAATCCTCCTGCCTCGGCCTCCCAAAATGCTAGGATTGCAAGCATGAGCTGCAACACCCAGCTCAGTTTGTTAATTTTAAGTGAGAGATGTAATTAGCCAGCCATCTGTGAGGCAGCTTCGAGACCTTTGTTTTAGAGATAAAAAAACGGAAGAGCAAAGCTACAGAGAGCCAGAACCGGGCCCCCTGAGTCTGTTGGCCTCCGAAGCCCACTCTTTTTCTGTGCTCCCCACTTTAGTTGAGGTACTGAGAGTAACACTCCAGAAAATAGGTCAAAGATAAGATTTTACTCAAGTAAAATTCACATTTACCTGAGCATAGGTTGGGTTGACAGTTTTCAAGGGTGGCAGGCTAACATAAAAGTGGCTGATACACTCAGCTCTCTGGTATAATTGGCGACATTCTCACTCATAGTTTATTTTCATGGTTGTTGGAGTAAAATTGCCATTTACTGGCAAAGTTTTGTTTCATTTTTTTCTATTTAACTGGCTAAATCTTGGAGCGGATGAGTATATCCTGAGAAGGGCTGATTTAGTCATCATGGTGCCTTGCGGAAAGTGTCTGGAACCCTCTTAGACATGGTGACCAGGCAAACATCAGTGGTGAGAAAACCAACAGCAACAACAAACACTCTTTACTTGATGGAATTGGAAAATTTGCTTGCTGGAAAAATTACTAGACCAGAAGGGTGGCCTTGGTATACCACCGAGTCTGACATGGCCTCCCCAGTGCTCAGTGGTTTTGTATTTTTGGTGACTCACTACAACTCCCTAAGACTCACTTTACTCATCTGCAAAATGGGACGGTATCAGGTCCCTTTCACAGCTGCTGCGAGCTCTTTTGTGGTGGCACCAATACTATGGTAGCTGGGATTAAAGGGCAGACATTGACACCCAATGGGAGTTGCCAGAGCCAACAGTGATGTCCCTAAAGTAAGCTTCCTCTTGGCAGTTGATTCACACATGGGTATTACCTGTGGCCTGGTTTTCAGGTACAAAGCTAATGTGCTAACAGGGTTGCAGCCAGTGTCTTCAAGAGCATGTTGGGATCAGGAGCAGTCTCCCTGGTGTTCTGCCTGGGGAGGTTGGATGGGAAAGGGTGGTTGTATTTGGGGCACTTTAAGCTCATGGGTCCTTCAGGTGGTTGGAGAAGCTTGGTGGGACTGAAACTTCAAGTGTTCCATCCCCCTCCCCTCTGGCCATGATTTTTCAGGTTGGCTGAATGTGGGATACTGGATCTAGGAGGCAGGAGAGGCCGGGATGTCATGTGATGCAAGCCTGTGGCATTTCCCATTCAGTGACAGGGTTGGCTTGTCTGCCTGTTCTCCAGCTGGAGTAATTCTCTCTCTGGCAGGGGTGTGATTGCAGAAAAGGGAAACTCAACTTTTCTGGGCTTGAAAGGCCCATCCATGGTCAGCCCGGGACAAGCCCTGGCTATAGGGTGGGCAGTAGGACAAGCTGCAGTGGAGTTTCACAGGGGTAGTTGGGAAGGGATCATGTGACGCCTATAGCCAGTAAGCTGGGCTGAAGTCCACCATGGATCCCTGGGGACTGGGAATAGTTTGGCCCTAGTGGGTCCCTGGCACGGAAGGTGACCCAAGGTGGGGTTCTGTGGATAGTAAGAATTCCGAGCTAACATTGGTTGTGGACATGGTGGCAGGCCCCTAAACTCAGACCTGATGGAGTTGTGGGGTACCAGAGTCAGTGACATGCTCAGGAGTGAAAAGGCAGGACAACTCTCTAAGGTTGCTTCCCCACAAGCTCGTGGGTTGGGGAGATTTCTGCCCCGGGCCCCTCACTGACCTGGGTTAGACTCTGGCCCCAGCACTCAGCAAGAGGCTGTGGGCAGTTCACCTCCTCTGTGAACATCAGTGTTCTCCCTTGTAAAATGGAGATGGCAAAGTTTACCAGCACAGAGCAGACACATAGCAACTGGTGCCCACTGCTGTGGTTAACTAGATGAGCTGGGGAGGTTCTGGGCTTCACCTATGGATTAAAGCAAAAATGGCCTTAATAGAGGCTTTTCTTTTAATGTGATGGAAGGAAGGTAATGGATATCACCTTCTCAATTTTTTCATTTTTATGACTGTAACAGAAAGACTTAGAAAGGGCTTACTGCATTTAACTCTGAAGCATGTGTTTGTTGAGGGCAAGAACTCCTGGAGGTGTGATTTCCTATTGCAAATGCATAACGTTGTCTAACCTCCTGCAAGTGAAATTGTTCTGCTACACCACAGAGCAGAATGGCCCAGCATCCTGGAGTTTCCTGCAGAGGCTGCAGGCTGCCCAGGGGTTCTGCCATCTGAGTGAGTGAGAAGCGTGAAACCAGGGCAAGTGGGCAAGCTGTCACAGGGTGCCCAGGGTTCAACTAATAATAATAGCAGCCACAATGATGGACTTATGTAGTGCTTTGTGTGTGTGTGTGTGGGGGGGTGGGTTTTATTCTAAGCACTTTATAAATTTTAATTCATTTAATCCTTGTACTGACGCTTTGAGCTAATAATACCTGTGTTATCATCTTCAGCTTACAATGAGGAATTGGAGGCACAGAGAGCTTGAGGAAGTTGCTTAAAGTCACACACACAGCTAGCAACTTAGGGAGCCTGGGTTCAAATTGAGGCAGACTGGCCCAGCGGGCACCTCGTGGAGCTGTTTACAGATAAGGCGGGGGTGGGGGGAGGAAGCATGCGCAGGGACGTCTGCTCTACCTGGCTGGGTGGCCAGGCAGCAAAGGGCCGTCCCCTTGCCTTCAGCAGTGAGTTTGGGTGAGGCCCGGAGATGCTGTCTCTGTCGTTTTTCCTCCTCCCGCCGGCTTCATCTCCAGCCCTCAAAGCTCTTGGCTCAGCACAGAACTCTGCAGGGTGTTCTGAAAGCTAAGTTGTATAAAGACAGCCCCAGCGGTGGCCATGAATCAGGCATGCTTGATCACTAACGGGGGACTGTCACTGCAAGTGTCCCGACTACTGTGAGGGTTGGGCCCCTACGGTGGGCCAGGCCTTTGGAGTCTGCTTGGGGAGCTGCTCCTTGGCTCCTGGGCTTCTCTTTCCACATGCTGGCGGGGCTGGGAGGGCTGGCAGCCTGGCTGTGTTTGCGTCGTGGAGTTCTGGGGTGGTAAGTGGTGTGTGAGTGACACAGGAAGTGGAGAGGAGCCCCAGACAGAGACAAGTGGCCTTGAAGTCCCCAGCAGCTTTGATTTTGAGGGTATTAATCATTACACTTTTTGTTGGATACCACCCATGTTCTGTGCCCTGGGCTGAGTGTTCTACTCATTTTTTTTTTCTTTTAATCACATTAAGCTTTGAGGCAATGTTACTGTTATTATCCCATTTTATAAAGGATAAACTGAGTCTGGGGAAGAATTTGTCCAAGGCCACACCGGTGGCAAGTGGCAGGGCTGTGTGTATACCCAGCTTACAACCGCTGGCCTGCCCTGCCTGCTGCCGCCTGGGCCGCCCTGCCTACGCTTCCCACAGCTGAGCTGGCCCGACTCCAGAGTGGGCACCAGTGCCCAGAGCTGACTTTCAAAGGGTGGAGAGTAGAAACGTGGCTATCTGCGCCTGACTGAGCGAGCTTGTCCACCTGCACGGAACTGAGGAAGCCGTATTTCCAGACGTCGTTCCTAGATGGTTTAATCGATCTGCCAACAAGTATTTATTGGCGCAAGGGCTCAGCAGAGGACACTGGCGGCCAGCCACGGCTTCTGGTATTGATGAAGCCAGAGAGAGTTTTCTCCCAGGATGACTGCAAGGACACCATCCCCTTGCCAGAGCTGTCCTCCCCGTCTGTGCTGAATTCACGACCTTCCTGCTCGACTTCCTCTCCCAGGGGCACGAGGTCCTTCCAGCCTCCCTGCCATCTGGACTTGGCTCCTCAGGCCCTGGTCTCCCCTCCGCCCCCTCCCCTATCAATCTGTCCTGACCCTAGCTCTCCCCCAGCCCTCGGCTCAGGACTCTGTCTCTGCACTCGCAGCTCAGCGCTGAGTTCTCCCCCATTCGCCCCATGCATATGCCTTCTTTTTCCAAGAGGTTATGTAGTTCCTAGGGGCAGGGCTGGCGACCCGTGAGGCTTGCAGGGGGAAGTAGGATGAGTGAGGATTTAATATGTGCCTCTTTACTTTTGGAAGGAAAGCTGTGCATGTGCTAACAAAGTTAAACACCATAAAAGGGTGTATGGTGAAGCATCCCCACCTGTACCCCAGCCCCCAGCCCTGCCGCCCCTGCCTTAGCAGTTTCTTGTATGTCCTTCCTGATACGATTTGGATGTTTGGCCCTTTCAAATCTCATGCTGAAATTTGATCCTGATGTTGGCGGTAGGGCTTGGTGGGAGGTGTTTGGTGGGGGGTAGATCCCTCATGAGCGGCGTGGCGCCCTGCAATAATGAGTGCGTTCTCACTTTGTTAGTTCACCCAAGAGCTGGTTGTTTAAATGAGGCTGGCACCACCTCTTCCCTCTCTTGCTCCCTCGCTTGCCATGTGACACACCTGCTCCCCCTTAGCCTTCCGCTGTGATTGGAAGCTGCCTGAGGCCCTCACCAGAAGCAGATGCTGGTGCCATGCTTCTTGTACAGTCTGCAGAGCCATGAGCCAAATAACCTCTTCTCTTTATGAATTACCCAGACTCAGGTATTCCTTTATAGCAACGCGAAACGGACTAACACACTTTCAGAGATATCTGTGACCGAGAATTTTAGATCGTACTACAAACATTGCCCTGCATCTCATTTTCTCCCCTTAATGGATCTTGGCAATTGTTTAATATCAGTTAATGTAGAGCTGTTTCATTCTTTATTAACAGCTGCATGTGTCCACAGTATGGTTGTATCATAATCTAATTATTCTGATCCCTTTATTTGGACATTTAGGCAGTTTCCAATCTTTGAGAATAAATTTTTGATCCTAATTTGAATTCTGTTTCTGTCCCTTTTTGGCTAGTTAAAATTCTGAGCCTCAGTTTTCCCATCTGTGCAGTGGGAATAATTATATGCCCTTTGCAGAGCTGCTGTGAGGATTGGAAATGGTGCAGAAATGAAGCATGGTGCAGTGTGTGGCTCCCAGCAGTTTAATACCAATGTGCTTATTTGGCATTTCCTATTGCAGTGCAGAGCTCTTCATGGGCACCTGATGAATGCTTGTGAATGCTTTGGTTTCTAGTTTAAAATACAGTAGAATCAAATTAATTTGATATTAAGGAGGCTTGAGACACATTGTTGGATTGAGGTCATCTGAGTTGTACAATCCATTTGGTCCTTATGTAGGGTGTATGTCAGCAGGAGACACCTGGCCCCTTACTGCACAGAGCAGGTTCACAATACTTGTGTTTTGCTGTTCTGTTATTGCCGCTGCTCCGAAAGCTGAAGGTGGTGGTGCTCGGAGGTGGGGACTGCATCTTAGCTTTCTCGGCCACCTGCCATAGCACCCTGTGGAAGAGAATACATAGTAGGTGCTCAATAAATGCATATTAATGTTCTGGCCTCCCACCGCCTGAATAGCTTTTCTTTTCTCCCCCACAGGGGGACCCGAGTCACAGTTGGCTGGAACAGAGGGGCTGGCTATGAGCTGCCACCCCTTTGAAGTCTGGCCCCCGAGTGACCCTTTCCCACCTCCCACTGTGTGCTGTGTACGGCACATCTGTCCCCACACACAGGACAAAGCAGAGGCTGCGTGATGGGCCGGGCATTTCAATTCAGGATCCCTACATTCAAAAACTGACCCCGACCCTTTGTTTGAAAGGCACAGACTTCCAGTTGAAAAAAGGCCTCGCTCAGACGCCGTGGCCTTGCTTTGAGGTAGGGTTTCCATATTTAACACAGTCTTAGTAGGTTTGCGGAAGTCCTGCCTGCAGAAAAAGGTGGCTTTGAAATGCAGGCGCCAGCGTCTGGAATCAGGCTTGGACAGGATGAGTGTGACCTCGTGTGAAGAGCAGGGTGCAGAGGTCTCCCAGCACTGGACTCCATCAGTCCTGACTCAGCTTCTAATCAGCTGTGACACTAAGCAAGTCATTTCACCTGAGCTTTAGTTGCCTCATCTGAAAAATAATTATTTTGCCACAAGGTGTAAGGATTACGGATTAATATATGGAAAGTGACTGGTCTTAGTGCCTGGCACATAGTACTGAAAAAATGGTAGCTTTAAAAACTGCTTAATTATTACTCTCCCATGGATTGGTAAAATTACTGTTATTAAATGTGGAAATTATTATTATTATTAAATTTTGGTCCACATTGTGAAACTGAGGGATTTCGCACAAGGGAATTTGGGAGGCTTTGGGAGGCCTTTGACTCTTTTCTCTTTAGGATGCGTGATGGAAATGCCACCTGAGGTTCAGAGACCACAGTGAGCCTGTCGCACGTGAAGCTGGGAGTATTTACCCCTCCCTTGAGCGGTTTCAGATGTTTCTGGCCAAACATCTTGTTCAAGTGTTTCTCTAAAAGGCCGCAGCTCCCGGTGGTGACTTGCCTGTGAACATGTGTTCAGCCAGACACCAAACAAGCAGTGTCCTTACCAGCTGTGTCCACGTGTACATTCGCTATGGACGAGCTGCCGGGGTGGTGGCTTGAGGGGCAGCGTCCACCTCTGAACAGACCGTTATCAGGCCTAGCTGAGGGCTGGCCGCCACTGGACTTTGGGGAAAGGGGAAGAGGCAAAGGGTCCCCCTTTTCAGGCGTTGGCAGAAGGGTAAAGGCAGGGTCCCAGGTGGTAGGTTTAGAAGAGACGCCGTCCGGCTGCCGGTGCAAGACCCACGTTTTATGGGTGGGAGCCGAATGGACCAGAGAGCTGGGGGGACTTGCCCAAGGTCACCCGCGGCCTTGACTCTTGGGCAGAGTTTAGACAGGTGTCTACCCCCATGTGCACATACAGATGAAGACCCTCCATAGCTCCCCAGTGCCTCCTACATGCCAAAGACACTGCTCCAACCCTGCTCAGACCATGGAATCAGGGAGTTACCACAGGCACAGAGATGCTGGATAAGAACTCGTCCACCCACTTACTACCTGGGTGACCTGGGTGTAGGTTTCCTAACTTTTCAGTTCCTCAATTTCCTCACCTATAAGTGGGCATAGTGATGGCACTTACCCCATGGAGTTGTTGTCAGCAGTGCTTCTCGAACCACGGTGTGTATTCACGCTGCCTGGGGATCTTGTTAAAATGCAGTTTCTGACTTAGTGGATCTGAGTCTGGCCCAAGATTGTGCATTTCTAGCAAGCTCCTGAGTGTTACTGCTGATACTGCTTGTTGAGGGCATGGCACAGAGCAAGGCCGCCACAGTCACAGCTTGTCCTCAGCACCCACCATCCACCTGTCTACCCAACACTGAATGATCCTGCAGCCAAGCTGAGATGCTTATTCCTCTGTGCCGGGGTCTGTGCTGGCCTCTCTGTTGGAAGTGGCCCACTTCCCCCACCCCAGCGAGGGGGTGTGGCCAAGCCTGGCTGTGCCCACCACCCCTCCCGCCCGGCCGACTCCGGGGCAGCTCCTGGGCCTTGCTTTCCCTGCTCCCAGCAGTTCAGCTGTGCCTCCTGCATCCCCCCTTTCATGCAGCCCACTTCCCTCTTGTTCTCATCCTCCCAGACACCGAGGGACTGACTCAGTTTATGTGTCCTGGAACCCAGATTCTCCACTTGCCGGCGAGGTATACACAAGTAAATCCACACTATTATCCATGAATTCTCCTGTGAGGGTGACTTTGTTTGGGAAGGGATTACTGCAGATGGAAACAGCTCTTTGTTAAGCCGTCACTGACTGAGTGCTCACGAAGACCAAACATTGCTCAGCACCGCTCACGCATCCTGTTGTTTAAACCTCACCACACGTGGAAAGGCTACTCAGCACCCTATGCATGGCAGCTCGTTTAACCCCCGTGGATGAGAAGTGTCATTGTCCATTTTGCCCATGAGGAACTGGGGCTGAGGGAGAGGAAGAGCAGCTCACAGCACATGCTTGGGAGGTGGCTGTCCCCAACTCGAATCCAGGCCTACTCCAGCACCCACACCTGTAACCTCCGTGCTACTCAGGTCTTGTGGAGTCTTCTGTGGTTTATTGGGGGTCCCAGGCCTTGGCTTGAGTGAGCTTAACAAGAGGGTTTACTGAAGCCAGTGTTGGCAATCCCCGTGGCCACAGCCCTTAAATACCCTGCAGTACAGTACAGCAAGCGCATTCATCCTCCGACCCATCCAATCGGCACTGGTGCTGATTCTGAGTGGGTGGTGCTGAGTAAGCCTATTTGCGGGGGTCGGGGGTGGAGGGTGATGGTGGGGTGTCAATGACCAGGGAGAGCAAGCGGCCTGTGGGCTGGCTGCAGCATTTATTCGCCAGCAGTCAGGAAGCCCGTGATTCGCCCAGTCTCGTCCCTTGGTTAGGGCAAGGGGGCGGTTAGCGTGAGTTACAGCCCAGCCCAGACACTAATAAGGCTGCTTGTCTGAGGCCTTCCATAATTCAAGCGAAGGCTGAGCCGTTTAATGGCCCTTCTTCGTCAGATCTTCCAGGTCTCGGTGCCTCCTTAATGATTTATTTGCTTGGGATGAAATTAAGCCGAGACAGCGTGAGCCTGGAAAATACTGCGGAGCCAGCTCTCCCCCGTTCTTCATCCCTCCCAGTGGCTGCTTTCTATAAATAGAGCCAGGAGCTCCGCTTCGTGACCCGCCTGCTGGGAGCCCCGGCGGGCACAGGCTGCCCCATCATGGGCACCTGGGTGTCCCCCATCTCTTGTGTCTCCCAAGCCCATGACCCCACTGGGGAGCAGTGGGGGCCGCAGCTGCCGGCGAAGACCTTGTCATCGTCCCAGCTCTGGAGTCATTTAAGAAGATGCTTTCAAGTCAATCCATGGGAGCCGCAGCCAGGTTCCAGATCTTGCCCTATTTGTTGATGTTTTCCCCTCAAAATGCATTTCAAAATGCATTTCACAAGGAGGTCCCAGAGCAAGAGCGGGTTTGCTCTTGGTGTTCAGTGAGGTAGAAGACAGCTCTCTGCCTGATGTCTGGGCCCAGCTGGGAGGGCCGTGGCCGTGTGGGATCCTGCCTGTCTCCCTAAGGGTGGCTGCCTCTGCAGTGAGGGGCCAGGGTCACAGACAGCTGAGGACCACTCAGCGCTTACACAGAGGCTGGGCCAGGTGCCCAGAGGGAGGTGGGCTGTTTAGTCGGGGCTCCTTTGAGAGTCCAGAACCCACAGGTTGCTTCAGGAAGTGGGGTGAGCATAAGGGCACATGAGGATTGGGAGGAGGTGACAGCTCCTGCTCAAAACGCTCAGGCACTTTGCCTCAGCCCCCAACCTGTTCCCAACCTTCTATCTTTTCTGGGGTGCCCTTCCCCTTTCCTCTCATAATCTGGGGTGCCCCTTGGCTTTGGCTCACCATGGCCTTGACAACTTTAATAATGTGCTAGCTGCCATGTTATTTTCCCAGGTCCTGGTTGAAAGTCCTGAGAGTGTCTGATGGGCCTGGCGCTTCTCCTCAGGCGCAGGGAAAGGCTCCCACCTGCCCTCTGATTGGGGTGGGCCTACCTGCTGGTTCCGTGGCTGTGGGGAGTCCTGGAGTTGGCCACATAGTGTGTTCCCCTGGGCCTTAGTGTCCCTCAGGGAGCAGGTGGAAAACACAGATTTCTGCCGTCTCTTACCTACTGAGCCAGAAACTCTCGCAGTGGACCTTGCAACATGCGTGTGTTACCAGCTTCCCGGGTGCTTTGTGCCATCAGTGTGGCACTGGCAGAAGGCAGCTCCCTGGCATGCCTGGCTGGAGGGAGGCTGCGGGGGTGGGGGTGGAGATGGCAGTGCAGGGAACAGTGGGGGCAGGGTGTGGCAGAGCAAGCCAGGATGTCCTGGATTTCCAGGAACTGGCCAGGAGTGTGGACCGAGGCGGAAGCAGGGGTTGGGCTCCTGGTCTTGGCTGGAGCAGGGCCCTTTCCTCAGCCCCACCGTGTGTGTTCAGCAGAATTCAGCCTTTCCCTTTCCAAAAGGAAAATGTGTCCGCGCAGCCTAAGTGTCAGTGTTAGGTGCTGCCCTGGTTTGGAAAGGCTGCTGTGTTCCACTTGCTGCTGCCCACACCATCCCAAGGGCTTCTGGGTTAGCCGGCAGTGCAGGGCAGCACTGCCCAAAGTCAAACCCTGGGCTGCGGTTCCGGGAGGGAGCATTCTCACGTGTGCCACCTCTCTCTCCTGAGCCCACAGTCTGCCGGGAGCCTCGGTCAAGAAAAGAGGGGTTTTCACCAGTCAGCCAATCACTCAGGAATATTTTTTGAACATCTCCTATGTGTCAGGCACTGGGGATATACTATGATGATAATTGAGGGGGTGAGACAGATGGGAACAGAAAAAACCAAATGCTCGTGATAAGTCCAGATGTAGATAAACATGATTAAGAGATCAAAATTGGAGAATACGATGGGGGAGGGGTGTCAGCTGCTGCCTTGGCCCCTTTCAGGGCATGTGAGTGAGACCTAAATGATGAGGCGGAGGCAGGTCTGTGAAGACCTGGGGGAAGAGTGGGTCAGTGGGGCCAGGGGGCCGAGCCTGCGGCCAACGCGGCGGCCAGCAAGGCAGGGTGGGCTGAGGGCTCGGGGGTCGGCAGGGGCTGGACAGCAGCAGGTGGGGGGACATGCGGGCCACAGCATTTCCTTCCATCCTTCAGCCTCCAGCCGTCCTACTGTTTAAAAAAAGTTTTACACACCTCATTGTAAAGAAGCCATATTTCCATCTCTTTTCTGCTGGGACACGTCTCCCAGTTCTACAAAATGACCTGTTGTTGGAACTTTGGTGAGGGTGGCTTTTGATCGGGGTGGATATGGCCATTTCCATTTTACAGATGAGTTGACTGAGGCCCAGAAAGGTTGACAGACTCGCCCAGGGGCGCACCACGAGTGGTGGGACTGACTTGAATCCCTGTCTCTCACTTTCCACCTTGCTACTGCTCCAGAAGCTGAATTCTGGGCTTTGTAGGAAAATGTAGAGTTCCATAGGCCTGCTAAGAACCTCTGGCAGTCCAGCCAAGAAAAGCAGCCTCTGGAAAGCAGGGGGCTCAGTGTGAGCTGCAGTCAGCCCCAGCCCAGCGCTGCTCTTTGGCAGGGCATTTGCGTTTCACGATCTCCCTAACTGGGGTAGCGGGGTGAGCGGGGGGTGACCCAGGGCTTGGAGCCCACCCCGACCCCTACAGCCACAGTGCATCCCCCACCCCGTCCGCCGTGCTGCAGCCTCTCCCATTCTTGGCTGGACCCTGCGAAGGGCAGCACCAGGGCAGGGCTCCTCTTGGATAGGCTCTGCCTTCCCCTTTTGTCCCCTGCAATGGCAGAGCTCCAGGCTGGCCTGAGCACTTGTCACTGCCAGGCTGGGCAAGCCACCCAGGAGAGAAGTGGTGAATCGAGGGCTTGTATTTCCTTTTTGGCTGACACACACAACCTCCCTTGGCTACTCAAGGTGTTTTGCCAAAATGGACGGTTCAGATGTGTGAACGTTAAATAAGCATTCTTGACCTGCACTAAGTCGATTTACCCAGTCTGGTATTGGGTGTGAAAGAGGGAGGAGGGGGATAGGTCCTGGAAAGACCACTGGCCTGGGAGCCAGGAAACCTGGCCCAGCTGGTTCCAGCTTGGCCACTGGCTGTGTGACCTGGGCAAGTCACCTCCTCTCTCCGTGCCTCAGTTTCTCCATTGCAGGAAGGAGGGGATTGGACTAGATGACCTCTAGTCATCTTCTGTGGTCTCTGATAAGAAGAGGCTGCACATCTGATTTTTTGGATGACAAACACTTTACACTGCAGTGCTGTCCAGTATGGTAGCCAGTAGCTACATGTGGCTGTATAATTAAAATTAAATAAAATTCATTAAAATTAAATAGAGTAAAAACCAGTTCCTCCGTTTTTCTAGCTGCACCCAAGTGTTCCGTAGCCACACACTGCTGCTGGCTGCCGTACTGGACAGGGCAGGGTAGACCATTTCCCATGGCTCAGAGTTCTCGTGGATGGTGCTGCTTCCGAGTGGCTGGGGGCCGGGGACCTGACGGAGAGCCCAGGCCACTCTTTCTGCCATGGGACCCCTAGGGCCAGCACTCACCCAAGTTCCTCCTGCCGGGGAGCCAGTTGAAGAGGGGTTGGGGTAGGAAGAAGATTCAGTCCAGATACTGTTCGGGAAGTGTCAGGCTGCAAGACCAGGAAACTTTAGGAGAGTGTCGAAGTTCCTGGCTGGGGAAGGGGTCACTGACAGGAGGTATGCCAGGAATTCCTAGGAGGAGGGACAGCAGGGGCCCATGTCGGGAGCCCTGCAGGGGGTTGGGGCAGCTGCCAGGCACAGTGAGTCCCTGAGCTAGGGGGGCCTCCATTTCCTTGTGGGTGAAATGGGAAGGATGAGAAAGAGGGCGTTATGGAGATGAAATAAAAGGAGACCCCTGAAAGCCCTTTGTGAATGGCAAGACCTCGATAGCATCAGAGGCTGCTTCATATGGCGCTGTTATTCCTCTCAACTTGCAAGCCTGACTGTCCTCAATTGTGATTTTAAGGTACTGGGATGTCCGTCCTGTATTTCCGACGGGGCTGTAGGCTCTTTGGGGAAGGGAACTAGCCGTGTGCCTCCCTTATCCCCCACAGCCCTGGACGTGCAGGTGCCTTCCCATCCACACTGTCCAACCACAGTTAAACGGAAGGGCACTGGTGGCCCCCACATGGGGAGGCCACATTGGCTCTGTCTTTCTCCTGACCTGGTGGCCTTTTACCAGCATGTATTCAGGCTCTGAGCATTGTTGAACACTTTCCTTGTCCCTGATGCATATGTGTATCTGGCTGGGTCTGGTTGTCATTTTCTGAACCCATGGCCTATCGTGGGGGTCTGACCCCAGCCCCGCCCTGTGTAAACAAATCTAGGGCAGAGGTCAAAGGCCAGATCTGGGCTTTGCCAGCATCTCCTATGGCTGCACTTTGCAGGACGGAGCCTGGTGTCAAGTTTCGTCACACCACCCCCTGCCCAGTCTGGGGTAGGCTTTTTCATCTGCATTCCTAGTTGGGAGGTGACATTTCTGGCAGAGTTACTGGTGATGGATTGCCCACTACACTCCAGCCCTGCATAGGTTCATTGCTCAGGTCTGGCTTTGGTGTTTCATGAAGTCCCCACCACAGACATATAGAACCAGAGAGAGGGGTTTGAATCCTGCCAGAGAAACCTTTTCTGCCACAGAATTGACATGCTTACCAACAATACTGGCCATAAAGATAAGTCAAAGTAACCATCTGATGATTATCTCCTTGTCCCAAACTAAGTGCCCTTTATATATATGTGAAATCCCACTAAATTCTTTTAGTCCTGTGTAGGCCAAGTCAATATTCCCATTTCACAGATCAGGAAACTGAGGCCATGAGAAGCTAAAAGGTCCCAGGACCAGAACTGGAATTTGGACTCTGGTCTGTCTGATCCAGGCTCAAAGCCTCCTTTTGGGAATGTCCTGAAGGGCTCCTTTCTTCCCCTGGTGTCTTCTCTGATCAGGATGAGCTGTAGCAGGCTTTCCTGGCATCTGAAATGCTCTATGGAATGCCTGCTTTCTTTGCTTGGCCTCACCATGGCGATCTGGACTTCTAGATTTGGGTTTCAGGCCAGGTTTTGCTGAGCTGTGTGACCAGAGCCAGCCATGGGCCCCCCTGAGCCTCAGGTATACAATGGGGGGGCCTGGCTGGATTGTCCTACAGATCCAAGGAGGAAGAGGGCTGGAGTGCCAGGTGCATGTCTTCCCCAGCTGATTTGGAGGGCCCATGGGACTGCGCACTGTGGTTCCTCAGAGGGGATGATCAGGGCTGTCTCCACGCTGCCCACTGCCCATCCCTGCAGAGCCCTGGGTGGTAGCCCTCATGATCCCGGGACACGTCCAGCAGAAGACGTGGGAAAGGCCTCAGCACCACTTGAGCCGGTGTTCTCAGCCTCTTGCTGGGAGCAGGCTGCAGATGGGGGGCAGGGGTCTGTCTTAGTTCTGCCCCTCTCCCTGGGCAGACCCAGGGAGACATCCCCTGCGTGTGGCCTCCCTCGCCAGATCTCACTTCCTAGCTCCTTGGGCACAAGAGCATGGCCTTCCAGCCCTCAGGGCCCCTCTGCACCCCCCAGGCAAATTTCTGCCTCCACACTTTGGCTGGCGCTCTGCTCCCTGCCCAAGGCCAGCCCCACTTCCGTCTGTCTAAGGGTGTCCTCCCTCAAGGCTCAGAGCCGTGGCAATTTGGTTTTTAAAGTCCTCCTTAATGACCTCGGTCCCTACTGACCACTCTGCCCTGTGCTGCTGGGGCACACCTGCAGTGGCTGACAAGTATGTGGGGAGTATGTCCAGAAGAGGTGAAAGCATGGCCACCTTCTTGGTGACCAATCCTGGCACGTCGTTCTCTGAGATTCCTCGTTTGACTCTGGCCCCTGCTTCCCTTCCTCTCCTCTGAACTCCAGGGCCCTCCGGAGGCCCTGCAGGGTGGAGGGGAAGGCCCTGCAGTTGGACAGAAAGCCTAGGTTTGTCTCCTGGCTCTACCATTACAGGCTGTGGGACTCTGCACTTTGGTGTCATCATCTGTAAAATGCAGCTGATAATGGCAGAGAGGCCGCTGAGCCCGGCAGTGTGAAAAGCCAGGCGCTGCACAGGGCTCGTCTGGATTTGTTTCCTCTCCCAGATAATAGCAGCATTCAGTACAGACCTAGGTAGACAGTGCATGTACAATAAATACTTCTCAGTTTTTTTCACTACTTTATTTTGGAATCTTCCTCTATTAGAAGCAACCTCAGATGCTCCAAGGCCCGGATGAGAAGCACAGAAGCAGCTTCCAAGGGGTCCTGTGAATGTCCCTTCCCTTCTCCTCCCCCACACCCCTGCTCTGGCCTCTTTGCAACCTCACCCTCATGCCGCCTGGGTGGCAGCACCGGCCTATAAATCAAACCAGTCCCTGGAGACCTTTGACCCAAACCAGATGGCCATACTGCGCCAGCACAGAGTAAGCTCGGCTCGCAACAATGCTGGGCCCCCTCCCCCCTGCCTGCCCTGGGGCTTGGAGCTCCTTTGGGCAGCTGCCCTGTCAATCACCACCACTTGGTGATCCGGGCATGGGCAGCAGCTGTGACCTTTCTGAGACTTGAGGGACCATCTTGGAGACATTCCATTAAGACATATAAAGATCTCTTGAGGGTTTATGGTGTCTGCTTTATATGGCACAGGCATTAGCCCGGCCCAATAGACCAAGCTGTTATGCCCCGTGCCACTATCTACCCCTCCTTCTCCAAGAAGCCTTCCCTCATGGCGACAGCTGCTGGAGCTTCTATAGTACAGAATGTGTGGCCTCTCCAGCTACTCATTCACATAGTGTTCATTCTTCCTGCAAACATTTACTGTGCTTTGTCTGCCTGGGCCCACGGAGAAGGTCAGACACTGCCCTTGCTACCAGGAACTTCCAGAGACAGTGATGGACACAGATATTATAGGAATGGTGATGGGGTCTGTGTTACAGCCCAAAACCGGTCCATTGCCCACTGTTCAAGAGGAAGCCAAAACACTGAGACAGCAGGGGTTACAGCAGACAAAGAGTTTAATATCACAGGCACCATGCAAGGAGATAGAAGGAAGTTCTTAAATCCATCTCCCTGAATTGGGGAGAAAGTGTTTTTAAAGACAGTTTGGCAGGCAAAGGGTTAGGCAATTTCTGGTCTGATCATTTGCAACCAGAAATGCCTGGGTTCGGGTGGAACCATAGGGGTGTAGAAATTGTCTTCTCATGCTGAGTCAGTTCTTGGGTGGGGGTCACAAGACCAGGTGAGTTAGTTCCTTGGTATGGGCCCCTAGTCTGGGTGGGTCGGCCAGTCCATGGGAATGCAGGGCCCGGAAGACATCTCAAATACCAGCCTTAGGTTTCACAGGGGGATGTTATCTTTGGGAGCAATGAAGAAAACTAAGAATCTTTATGACCATCAGCTGTATGACTCCTGAGTAGTGAGCAATTATAAGAAAGCAAACTAGGGAACACTGGCTGGTTATATATATTCATATATTTTAAATATGCCTATACCTTTGCAGAGTTCAGGCCCCTACCAGAGTTCCCACCTTGTGGCCCTTTGTTAATTTTCTAAAGGGTGGTTGTAGCTGCAGTTGAGCAGGAGGCCCAGGGCACTGTGGGAAGTCAGAAGGTGGACACACTGTAACCTCAGAATCCGGCACAGCCTTCCAGGGAGAAGCACTTGAGCTGAGTCTTGAAAAATAAGTTGGTGTTTGCCAAATAGGTGGAATGGGGGAAGGGCGTTTCAGACAGAGGCAACAGCATGTGGAAGGTACAGGTGCAGGATGCGAAGCAACTTGATGGATTCAGGGACTTGCGAGTTTGAGAACATGCTGGAAGTACACCTAGGGAACTAAATGAGGTTTGGAAGTTTATCAGTGAGAATTAAGTCTGGTTGTTTGCAACAAAAAATGCCTAATAATATAGGCTTAAACAAGAATTTCTCTCTCACGTAAGAGAAGGCTAGAAGAAGGCAGTCCAGGGATGCTGTGGAGCTCCAGGTGATTGGTGCCCAGGCTCCACCTTCCCAGCTTGTGGCTTCCATTCCCATAAGTACCTCATTGTCCAGAATGGCTGCTAGAGCTTCAGCCATTGCACCCACATTCCAGGCAGCTGGATGGAAAAGCTGAAGGAGGGCACACTCCCTTCCTTTTAAAAGATGTCTCAGAAATATCTACTATGCTGTTGCACATAGCTCTATGGACAAAACATTACCGCATGGTCACTTTTAGCTGCAAGGAAGCTGGGAAATGTAGTTCTGATCAGTACAGCTGCTTTAGGGCACTACTGTTCTGCGAAGGCCCCACCTCGCCTCTGTGGGAAAGAACATTGTGGTCAATTAACGCCGCCTCCCTTTGGGGTGGTGTGGAGCTGGCAGCATGCGGCCCAGCGTTTGTTGCGCTGGTCTGCTGCCAGAAGGCCCTCTCCCGGGGGTTCCCAAGGTGTTCGGTGCAGTTCCGGCAAACAGAGCTGGGCACATGGCCAGCCACTCTCCAAAGCCCCAAAGCCGAGCAGAATTTAGGTGAAGGGTTTCTTGGTGCTCTGCAGTCTGATTTTATTTCTGATCTACGGCCTCCTTAACGCATCCTTGACCTTCAGCAAGGCTGGAGTCTGCAGAATGATCTGTGTGGTTAAACACGGACTAGGAGCACAAGGAAGAAATACGACGACATCACTAAGGTCGCTGCAGCCCTGGAGAGAGGGTTCCCAGAATGCAGTAATACAGAAAGAGTTTGAGAACTGTTCCGAGCCATTTTATTCTCACACCTGGAAATGCATTGTTGTCTGGTTTATTTCACTCGCGCTGCGCGTCAGAGCCCAGTTTCCTTAGCTGTGAGATGGGGCTAATACCACCTGCCTGGAAGGGCTATTGGGAGGATCACATGAAACGAAAGAAGGCAATGCAGGTGAGACACAGAGGGGGCAGTTAGGGGAACAGGTTGTAGCCTCACACTGCCTGGGTTCCAGTCCCGGCTCTGCTGCCTGATTGCTGTGTGGCCTTGTGTATGTTACTTAGCCTCTGTGTGCCTCAGTTTCCTAATCTGTGAAATGGGGATAATAGTAATGGTACCATACATGTGACAATATACTAAAGGGTTTAGGACCCGGCACACGGTGTGTGTAAGTGGTAATGGCTCGTAAGAGCACAGTCTTTGAGATCAGGCAGGTCTGGGCTATGATCCTGGGTGAATTTCTCCTTTGAGCCCTAGTTTCCTTATTTGAAATGAGTGTAATATGACTTGCCTCATTAGTCATAACCCTAATTGGGATTAGTGACAGAATAACTGTAAAGTCCTGACTAACCCAGTAAGTCACAACTGTGGTGAAGATTATATAATAATAATCCTGTGTCCCGGGCTCTGTTACCAGCACTTCACATGCATTAAGAACCCTATAGATCATGAATGAGGTGCAACGAAAAGAAAAAAAATAATGCATAGAGGTGGGTACTATTAACATTCCTCCTAGGGAAACTGAGGCATAGAGACTTGCCCAGGGTAGCACAGCTGGTGTGAAACGAAGCTGAGATTTGAGCTCCTGGGTCAGCAGAACCCGAGCCTATGCCATCCTGCATGGGAACGTTGATTCTGTAGAGGAGCAAGCCCTGGGTTTAAGAGGGAAAGGCTGGGGGTGGAGGTGGCCCAGGGCTTCGGGGCCACCTGCCCCTAAGGTGACACACGGCACAGAGGACCAGGGCTTCTGAAGCCCTCGTAGCCATGTTTGCACCCAGGACCCAGACCCTCTCTCAGGAGGATGAGCTCTCTGAGCCTGTCCTGCAGAGGGCTGTCCTCCTGGGGCTGGTGCGGCAGGCAGTGCGGGCAGCAGTGTGGCTGCAGTAAGTTGACAGGGCAGGAGGAGACAGGCCTGGAGCACAAGGCTGCAGAGTTCAGACTCTAGCCCACAGGCAGGGGGAGCCACAGGGGCGGGGGGCTGGGGGAGCATGATGAAAGTCAGGTTTTAAGAAGATTCCCCCTTAGTAAAATAAAGGGGTGCAAGGCACCAGAGGTCTTGTGCAGACAAGGTTGGGTAAGAGGGTGGAGGGAGGCAGGCCATGTAGGGAGGTAACCCAGGAAGAAGGACCCAGCAAGAGGCAAAAAGTCTAGGGTGTGCTGGGGGAGCCCTCGGTTTTGGGGTCTCAGCATCAGGCACTGTGGCAGCCACTTGACATCCATGATCTCATTTGATCCTCAAATAGTCCTGGGAAGTGGGTGTGACATACCCGTTTTCCAGATGAGCACGCAGAGGCTCAGGAGGTGAAGTGGCTTGAGGGAGGGCGCACAGCCAGGGAGTGGCAGAGTTGGCCCAGGGCCCAGGGCAGGGCACCCAGCCACAGGGTGCTGCAGTCCCCCCTTGCCTGCCGAGGCTGACGTGGGCAAGGGGAGAGGAAGGTGGGAGGATGATGGCAGGTGTCTCTAGTTGCCTTCTTGAGGAGCTGCTGCCTGTCCCTAGCAGGGTTGGGGGTGGTAGGACTCTTTTGTACTTACAGCCTTAAATGATAGACTTTTCTTTAGGAAGCAAAAGTTTGGTTGTGCTCAGTGAGCAGGAAAATGGAAATGACCCTCGAGCAGAGATTTAAAGCCCCGTTGGCCGTTTAGGCAGCACCATGTTTAATAGCTGGGACCAAGTGTCGGGTGATAAATCTCCCGTGCACTGTGGGGTGCGGAATGGGGTCTCCCTGCTCTCCGCGTTCCATCTGGACCCGAAATTCCTTCCCCAAGGCCTCTCAGAAATGCACCCAGTAGCTGCCCACCCCTTGCTGGACTGCACAGGCTGATAGTGCTGGCTTCAAGGGAAGGTGTTGCCAGCGTTACATGGGGACACAAAAGGCACAAAGTTATATGTATTACATAAATTCACACTGAAATAATGCCGGAAGGCTGTAGTCCAAACAGGTTATCGACTGTTATTTCTAGATAGCAAGATTGGAGGTGGATTTTCCTGCTTCTTTGTGCTTTTATGTACTTCCAAATCAACACATACAAAAGAGTATATTTTTGAAAAGTCTAAAGAGCCCCCATCCCTGCTTCCTGAAGGTTCTTGGGGTGCCCACACCACATCCCTCAGCCCTCCTGCTCTAGGTACTGCTCTGCCTTCCCCTAAGCTGCAGGCGGCCACCCAGCCGGCTCAGGCGCAACCTGGATGTGCAGGGGGGCTGACACGTGTGGGCACACCCCTCAACCACGGGGGCAGGGATCCGTGGGCTCCCCAGCCTCCCATGGGACTGTTCCAAGGTGCATTCGACACAGCTGCTCAGACGTCCCTGGTGAAGGAGCCCGCATTGCTCACAGCCGTACCTGACTCACCGACACACCTTTCCTGTCTTCCTCCCTTCCCCGTCTCACTCTCCCCCCTCTCATTTGTGTTTCCTGAGATCCTCCCTGCAAAACTACCTGCATCCAAATTCTTGTCTCTTGTCTCCCAAACTAAGGCCCAGGCTGACCAATTTCTCGTAGACCTCCACAGACATGTTCTGGGCATACGCAAGCACATCTGTGTCCACATTCAGATACTGATATACACGCTTTCTTTTTAACAAAGGGCCAATGGGACCACACTGAACTCACCATTCTGCAGCTTTCTCCCTTCATGACCGAGTGCAACGCTGCGGGAGGAATTTCAGGTGCTGGCCCTCAGGCTGAGGAGCCCTTCCTGGCATCCTCGATTCTGCTTATGTGGTCGCCCACTCCCCCCAAGATTGGGAACAACCCTAGCTAGTGGATATTGGTCCTCAAGGAAGGGGTGTGTGTGACAAATCTTCGTCCTCTTCCAGTGGGGCAGTATGCACTGTCCAAACACTGGCTGAGTCTTCCCCACCCCCGCCGGCAGGCCACGCCGGGCCTGCATGTTGCAGCTGCAAACATCAGCTGACTTGGGTCCAGCCGATACATCCAGCACGAGTAGAACAGTCCAGTAAGGACCCCAGGTGCCCATGGACCTCAGGACACGAGGAGGCAGGGGGCGGATAAAGGAGGGCTCTGCAGAGGAGGTGACACTCTTGAGTCCTGAAATCTGGGGATTTGCCAAGTGGGGTGGAGCCCAGAGGAGAGGGAGGGCCTGGCAGGAGGCTAAGGCACGGGTGGCAGAGGGGACCGCCTGAGCGAAGGTGTGGAGGGGTGAGGAGGTGTGGGGGAGGTAAAACGGAGAGCAGATGTGGCGCTTCTAACAACTCGGCCTATCGGTTTTCTGGGCCGCAGTGAAGCCTTTTAGCACAGACTTTCTCAAGCAGGCCGTGACTGCCGCCAGCCTCTGGGTCAGGCACCAGAGGAGGTGATGGACGCGTTTGGACAGAAGCTCTTACCTTATTCCTGGGGAATTTGTCAAAAGCCAGTTATCTTAGAAAAACCAATTTTCAGGGATTTCACAGAAATCATTTCAGAATTTTTAGGTGTTGACAGCTCTGCTATTAATCAGCTGCGTGACCTTGGGAAAGTCACTCTAGGTCCAGGTTCAGAATTGCCGTTTTTGCTTTTTCAAAAGCAGCTGGTAAAACCTGGGTATATTGACTCCCAGAGGGATGGCGAGATCCATAAACAATTGTCTTTGGTGGTGCCTGCCACTCACATCCCCACTTTTTTTTTGCTCCTGCCCACTTCCAGACTTTTTGTAAATTAAGGGAAATGCTCAGCAGAACAGTTCTTTCTCCTGGCCCACTTCTCTCTCTTTTCCCTCCTGTCTCATAGATTGGAAATATACATTGGGGTCAGCCCAGAATTTAAACTCCCAATTCTACCACCATATGACCCTGGGCAAGTCAGTTTTTGTTTTTAAATTTATTTATTCTGCACATATTTGAGCACCCACTATGTGTCAAGCACTATTCCAGGCAGTGGAGATACAAGATAGCAGAGAAAAAACAGACAAAAACCCCAGTCCTCATGAAGCTTATATTTTAGTAATGGAGATAGACAATCAATAAATGAACAGTGAAATGTGAGCTAGTGATAAGTGCTATGGAGAAAAATGTTAATAAAATAGGAAAGGAGCTAGAGTGTGTTGGAGGAGGCCAGGGTTTGCAATATTAAATAAGGTGGCTGAGGAAGGCCTCTTTGAGAAAGTGACATTTGAGCAAAGACTTGGAAGAGGAAAGGGAGTGAGCCACGTGGCTGTCTCTGGAAAGGGCCATTCAGGCCGAGGAAGCAGCAAGTGCAAAGGCCCTGAAGCATGTGGGCTGGACCCCAAGAGTGCGGCAAGAGGAGCAGGGACCGAGGCCAGGGAAGAACCAGGCATGGGGGTTGGCAGGTCAAGTGTGAGATTTGGCTTTTTCTCTGAGTGACACAGGGACTCACTACAGACTTGGGAAGAGGAGTGATATGGTTTACCTTAGGTGTTAGGGGGATCCCTTTAACTGAAGTCTTGAAAATAGATTGTAGAGGGGCCACGGCAGAACCGGGGAGGTCAGTTAGGAGGCTATTTCAAGACAGGTGAGGGATACTGGCGGCTTGGATAAAGGTGGCAGCAGTGAAGGTGGTGGGAAGTGGTAGGGACGCTGGATATATTTTGAAAGTGGGGCCATCAGGACTTGCTGTAGGGGGCTAGAGAAAGAGAAAAGTCAAGGATGACCCCAAGGTTTGGAGCCCAAGCAACTGCAAGGACGGGGTGCCACTAACCAAGATGGGGAAGACTGCGGTTGGAAGGTAGACCTACGAAGGTTGAGATGCCTATCAGGCATCCAAGAGCAGGCACTGTGTAGACAGGGGTCAAGCATACGGATGTTTTATAGCCATGACCCAGCGTGAAATCCACCGCTGAAGGAGGGTAGCTACTGCAGAGAAGAGGTCCCAGGACTGAGCCCTAGGCCCTGTAATGCTTAGAAACCAAGCCTCAGTTTCTCCATCTGTAAAGTAGGGATAAAAGCCGTAACTACCTTGTAAGAGTTGTGACAGAGATTATTTAGTAATAAAATGCAGAGGAAAACTACCATAAACTTGAGTTCCTCTTAATGATAGAAATGATTGTATCAACAAGCATGATGCTGTCTGTTTGTAAGTGCTTTCAACTTTTAAATCCATTTTCAATCATTTTTGACCATCAAAACTGTCTTGAGCAAAAAAACAGGATATAATTCTCCCCATCCGACAAGTGAGAAACCTGGGGATCAGAGCGATTAAGGCAGGTGCCCGGGTCTCCACCGCATGCTGGTGACAGAGCCAGGGCTCCTGTGGAAACCCCAGACTCCTGTTTCTCTGTTCTTTTTGCCACAGCCTGTTAATGCTGACAAATGACTCAATTAAAGTAGAGCAGGTGCTGCTTGCTAGCAAGGATGTGGATGCTAGTTTTCCTCGGGACAAGGCAGCGCCCCCCACAAAGGGTACCAGGGGTCCAGCTTCATGCTGAATGACCAGGGGACACAGGATGAAACCTACAGAGGTGGTGACAGGGCAGTTTTCCTTTTGGAAAGCAGATGAGCGGGGAGAGCATGTTCACATAGCAGCTCTCTTCAGCCAAACCTGCCTCCTCTGGAGCCTGCTCAGCCCAGACGCTGCTTTTCTTAGCAGTCAAACACAGCAGGAAGCAAACTCTAGAAGAAGCTGTGAACCCAGAGTTAGCAGCGTGGGGACAGGGAAGGTCTGAGTGCGCGGGAGGTGGAATGTTGGTTTTGAGTCAGACTGAGCTGGGTTCAAATCTCATCTGTCTTTATCCTAAGCGGGAGACCTGGTGCCAGTCATTTCATCCCCCTGAGCACCGGCTTTCTCTTCTGCAGGATGGGAGGGTAACCCTTGCTTCTCAGCATTGTGTAAGGACTAGAATTAACATATGTAGAGTGAGGGGCACAAAACGGGGCCGGATAAAAAGTGGATGCTCTTAACAGCATTAGCACTATTAGCAAACGTAAGGAAGACTTCCGGGGTGCAGTCCACCTACATTCGACCAAAGCCCTTCTCCTTCACTAACCACGTCTGCCATCCTGACCGTGGACAGATGCTCAGTGAAGAAGTATTGATTAGAACCTACCGCATTTAAGGCCTTTGTCACAGATGTGACTAGCGCCCCTGTGCCACAGGCGTGTGCCTTGAGGCTGGGAAGCAGGACGCAGCAAACTCTGCCAGAGCAGCTGCTGGTCTTGCCCGAGCACCCTTTCCTGCACTGCCCCTGCGGCTGGCCCCTGGAGGCATGGCTGGCACGGGGGCTCTGGCTCCTGCTGTGGGGTTTGCTGCTGCTAAGGCCAGGTGAGCAGCCCAGGCACTGTCCCAGAGCAGGGAGAGAGAGGACAACGCCACTCTCCACAGGAAGGAGCCCTCCTGTGTGCCAGCGCTCACTGGCTCTCTTATCAACTCCTTGCCCCGGCACCCCTGCCAGCAGGGGCTGCTCACCCATCTTGGGAGGCCCAGAGAGGGGAAGTGAGGTGCTCTAGACCGCACAGGCCAGTCTGACGCGTGGGCTGTGCTCTTTCTCCTCTGCCTGCTGCCCTCCCCAGGCCCTGCTCGGAGGAGGCTGTGGTCACACTGTAGCTACCAGGCTGCAGTGCAGGCGTCAGGATGGCTCTGGGCAGGCAGTGGCATGGGGCTGAGCCTGACCCGCCCCTCAGGAAAAGGTGTCAGGAGCCCTGCTCAGGGAGTGGAAGAGGGGGTGCGAGGTCGGGCAGCTGCAGAGGGCACGCAGGGAGACAAGGTGTTTTCCTTGCATAACAGAGTCTGTAGGGAGAAATCAAGGCTTCTTGGAACTTAAACCTAAAAGAGCCAGCTGACTGTGACGACAACAGCAGCAATAATAAAGTAGCTAGTAATGCCTTATATTGTGGTAAGCACTTTCCATATTGTAAGTCTTCCCAGCAAATCTGCGGAGCATGCTTTAGTTTCTTTTGCACTTTATAGATGAGGTAACCATGGCTCAGAAAGGCCACTTAACTTGCCCAAAGTCGCCCAGCTGATAAGTGGCAGAGCCAGGATCCAAACCCAGGTCTACTTCATTCCAGTACCATACTCATTCTGCTATACTAACTGAGGTGCAATTTAATTCATCAGAATGTTCGAGCTTAGGTGACAGGGAGGCCCAGGGAGGCCCAGGGAGGTTAAGCCGGGCTCAAGGCCCACAGTGGATTAGTCACAGCCGGTGAAGCTTCCAGATCTCCAAGCCACCTTCCCACACTGCAGTGCTGGAGGAGGGCTGTGTGCCAGCTGCCAAGGCCCAGCTGTGCTCTCCTCCCCTTCCCCATACATATTTATCATACACACACATATTTTTGTGAGTAGTTCAACCTCTGTAATAGGCTCAAACCAGAAGCTGAGGGTGGTTTTTACCAGCTATGCATGAAGAGCCACGTGCCCACTCCTCTGACCACCACAGCCTCAGCCACACCTGCTGAACTGGCCAAACGGCCCCTCCCCTAATACCACAGAAACCTCCTGTGTGACTTTGTTCTGGTCACTGCCATGTTCTGGGCCTCAGTTTCCTCTTCTGGGAAGTGGCGCCAGCAGCACCAGCCTGCTGGGATGCCTGTACAAAGCCATCCAGCTTCCCAGCACTCAGCTGACGTTTAACAAATGCTGCCCTGGCCTGGCCTGGCTCCCTCTATTGCTGGCAGTCGGGCATGCTTGCTCACTGTGTTCCTAGAGCAGCGTTTGCTGCATGGGCTTGGCAGGGGCTCAGTGGTCGCCCTCTGAGGCTGACGCTGCTCATGTCCACCTTCCTCTTCCTCCTCTGGCTCCCGCTGAAGCCCCCTCTCTTCTCCTGCCACGGCTCTCCCCACTTCACCATGAGCCTGGTTGGTCTCTGCACCTCTGGCCTCCAGCACGGGGCCAGCACAGAGTAGGTGCTTGGGACCTTAGCGAATGAATGAGTTGCTGAAATTGTGCCCTGGCTGTGTCCAGATCTATGCCAGCTGCCATGGGGGGTCCCGAGGAGAGTCTCTACCTCTGTTCTCACCAGGTGATCATGGGGAGGGGGAACAGCTCTTCGTCCCCAGCACTGGCCTCAGAGGGACCTGAGCTAGACGGCGGACCTTTGCACACACTCCTGTGCCCTGAACTCAGAGGAGGCTGGTGGAGCAGGGAATGCCTCCCAGAGCAGGCAGTTTTTGAATGCGGGCCTAAAGAGAACATGGGTTGGATTCGTATTTGCTTCTGGGCTTTTTTTTTTAACCACCCCCAAAAGTCCTATAACAAAATACTTTCAAGTGGAAAGTACTTTATTGCACCCTGAGAAAGCAGCCGGTTGCCTGCTAGGCTGAGGTGCTGGCTGGCCGTAGCCCTCGGGGCCCAGCCCGACTGCAGCTGCCTGCACGCACTTCTTGTCCTGAAGGTTCTCGTCCCATTGCCCCTGGGAATGGCCCTCAATCATTGCCTGGAAGACTGGTGTATAATACTCAACCCCCTCGCCTCTCTGATGGGGTCACTCAGCACTGTGCCTCTCGCCTCCCAGGGGTTACGCCCCTGGGCTCCGGTGCTCACTGTAGTTGGCACAGGAATGACCTTCCTGGTGTCGCCCACTGTCCTGCCCGTGCTTCTCTTGTCTCCGAGACCTCACACATTTCTCTGTGGCTGCGCTGTCCCTCTCAGAGAACACAGGAGAGGTGCCTCCCGGGCCACTACCAGGGAAGCACGGTGTATAACGTGAGAGAAAGGCTGCGGAACAGAGGCTAGACTAGGTAGCAGTGTGTTCTGCTGCCAGACAGGGCGTCGGTGACCTGCTCAGCTGAGTTAGAGGTGGGCAGAGGCCGCGGCAGGCGTGGGGTAGGGGTGAAGACCATCCCTCGGCCACCGCACCGAAATGTGCCTGACGCGCCAGGGCGAGGGTGATGCCACAGCCTCCGTGGGTCCCGGAGAGCGCTGCCCTGCCGCCCAGACTGCGGAGGACATGTTTGGGAAGGGATTTCCGGGCTACTCTGAGGCGGAAAATTTGAGACTCTAAGCTCCTCAACAGCTGTGTCCTCTGTATTGTTTGGGCCGCTGCCTGGAGCGCCATGGCTACGGGCTGAATACAAATGCATGAAGGGAGAGGCTGCCGGGGCTCAGAACAGACTTATTCATTCCCCGCTCACCCACCTGCTCCCTTCCCCGCTCCCCTGAGACTTTGCAGGGACTTGATGTTGTCAAACCTCATATAAATCCTAATGTCATCTGGCTCTGTTGTCCACAGGGCCCCAGACATCAGGAGGAAGAAGGGAGTCTTTACTTTTCTCCATAAGCGAGGGAGCTAGATGAAGCGTGCCCTTGCCAACTCAGACTTCCTGGGAAGCAGCTGGGACCTGGAGAACAGGGATGTCCTGTCCCCTGGGAACATTCGGGGTAATCTAGCTAATCTGCCCAGTGCTCTCTGCATGGGAGGCTGGGCCTGGGACTAACTGGTACTGTGGACAGAGCTCCTCTCCCAGATGAGGGAGGACCGGGGAGAGGTGGTGTTTTTGAGATCTTGGGTCCTAACTGAGTGGGGAGCCAGGAGACTGCTATGAGCAAGTCTAGGGTGAGAGCCAGGGCCTGGATTTGGGCAAGACGGGCAGAGGGGATATGAATAACACCCAGGACCGGGGAACCGGAGCTGCCTTTACCTCAGCCAGAAGCCTCAGATATGCTTCTGGAAGAGGAACCAAATCTAGGATGAGACATCCACCTAGGGCCACAGGGGAAGCAGCTGAGTGAGTAAGTTGGCAAGTGAGTTTAGCGACCAAAGGAAGTAGACGGTGTGCTGGGCAGTTGGAACCTCCTAAAACAGGTTATAGTGGGACCCTCACCTCCCTTCATACGGACCTCATACTTCTTTTGATGCAGCCTCTGTTAGTCTTAGCTAACGGAGCAGCCCGTTCACATTGTCCAGTGTCAAAGAGCTTGTGGCTCTCTCCTTCATGGATATGTTGCCAAGCCAACTCTCCCTGTCCTGCCAGCTGGATTGATTTCCGAGCCCTAAAAGCAGGACTTTACAGGAATCCCTAATGGGTTCCATCTAACTGCCTATGCCAAATTTCCTAGAGTATGGAGACCATTTGGGTTTCTAATCCATACTCTTTGTGGTATCTATCTTTTCCAGCTTGTGTTGCTCACACATTTGGTAACATCGTAGCAAACATGTTAAAATATATAACATCCTACCTCAAACAAAGTGGGCACATAACTGTTATTTGTGTTACGTTGAGTTGTGCTTGGCTTCTTGACATAATCCTCTTTTTTGGGTAGATATTTAATCAAACGTATTCATTTTGATTTTGTAATTTTCTTTCAGTAGTTCTTGAACCAGTAAATTCATCCCATGTCTCAGATATTTTTAAGGCCCTTGAAAACCTTGTAGTCCAGAGCCTGTGCCTGGAATGAGTACCCCATTGTTTGAACAGCCTGTCACCTCTCTTCTGTCCTGATCAGCTGAATGAGTGTCCCGGCTGACCTTCCTGGCTCTGGTTTCCTTGTCCTCAGTCTATTGTCTTTCCTAGATGGCTTCCAAATTCCTCACCCTGAAATACCGTTTCTCCTTGTTCCATCCTTCCTTGACAGTCTGGGCTGCTGACTGGAACCAGCCTGCGTGGGGGGCTGTCTATCACCAGCCCCCAGCCCATGTGGCCCCGTGTCCCTCTGCCCTAACATAGGCCATCTCTGTAGTCTGGCCAGGGCCTTTGGTGGCCCTTGGACCTACCATACAGATTGCTCCATTTCCATCTTAGTTCCTGCTCTTACCCAGCTTGGGAATGGGAAGGGCTTCAGTGAAGCCACCCTGGACCCATGGTGAAGGCATTCAAACAACAGAGACTGCATTTCAGAGACTGCTCATGTTTCTTGCCAAAGACTCACATTTCCCTTATTCTTGATCCTTTCTAAGGAGTATCACCTAAGGCCTCTGGATTTTAACTTTCCAAATGTCTCCCAGATAGAAGAGAGACTGGCCACCCCTCCTGTTAAATGGAGAAGGATGGGCTCTGGGGTCTGCAGGTAGCTACATTTGGGAGAGAGGCTCAGAGGGGACGCTGGGATGTGGCTGATACCACAGAGCAAAAGGTCAGTGAGCCTCTGATTGGGTGGCAGATAATTAAATTAATAATTAGGGAACTACTTTCTTTAGCATATGTAAACAAACCTGCATGGCATAAGCAGTTCATTGGTGCAGCATCTTTACACTAGCAGCTGGTCTCGTCATTTGTAGGGTTGCTTATGCACAGTATCACCTTCATCTTAACTTTTTCATTCAATTTTGTGGGTCTGTGTTTACCCTCATGACCATACCTCCAAAGCAAAAGTCT
>NW_012136080.1:17185939-17190527 GCF_000956105.1 Propithecus coquereli
AAACGACCAATAAGGAAAACATTATTGGTAATAATAGTGACCCTTTAATGAGTGCATTGGAGACCCTGTTCTGAGCACTTTTTTGTACATACATTACTTTACTTAATTCTCACAATATTCACAAGAAACAAAAACAGGCTCAGAGCAGATATCAGAGTTGTGCAAGGTCACACGGGCTGGGAGGACAGCCTGACTGTCTGGTTCTCAAATCCATGCCCTTTCCTCTTCGCTGGACCATTTTCTTATGCACAAGCAAGTCTTTGCTGATTCTTGGAGAAATGCAGCATTCTGTTGATCCTCCACCAGTACCAAAGGTTTTTATTACTGTAATGCTGTGGTTACAAAATCTACTTTAATACCTGATAAGACCACTCTCACCTCATTACTCTTTGAGTATTTTTCTGTTCTTCTTTTGTGTTACTTTTTCAGATAAACGAGTTAATAATTTTGATAAGGTCTCCAAAAATTCTGTTGGCACTTTAATTGAGATCATACTGCATTTGTAGATTATTTTAGGGAATAAGTGACGTTTTTGAGTTATTGAGTATGCCAATTCAAGCATAAAATATGTCTTTCTATTTATTTCAGTTTTGTGTTGTATCCTTTGATATATTTAATTTTTTACTCTTACAAGTCTTACACAATTCTTGTCATGTTTATCCCTAGGTATTTTATCTTTTTTGTTTTTATTATGAAAGGAATCCTATCTTCCATTATATTTTCTACCTTGTTATTTGTGTAAAAGGGGGGCTGTTGATTTTTGATTTCCAATTTTGTAATTGTCTGCCTCACTAAATTCTTATTTCTCTAATAGGTTCTCTTTCAATTCTCTTCGGTGTTCTAGGTATATCATCATATCATCTGCAGATAGTGACAATTTTGCCTTTTTTCTCTTATCTAATTGTTTGAACAATTCTTGCAGAACAGTGATAAGTAATAGTGGTATTGGTGGTTGTCTTAGTTCATTTTCCACTGTTCTAACAGAATACAAGAGTCTGGGTAATTTGCAATGAACAGAAGTTTATTTGGCCTGTGGTTCTGGAGACTGGGAAGTTCAAGAGCACGCACCAGCGTCTGGCGAGGGTCATCCCATGGTGGAAGGTGGAAGCGAGTGCACGAGAGAGACCAGATGGGGACCAAACTTATCTTTTTATCAGGAGCCCACTCCTGAGATAACTAACCCACTCCCATAATAATGGCATTAACATATTCATGAGAACGGAGCCCTCATAGCCTAAGCACCTCTTAAAGGTCCCACCTCTTAGTCCTGTTACAATGCCAATTAAATTTCAACATGAGTTTTAGGGGGGGCATTCAAACCATGGCAGTGGGATAGTATTATTCCTAATGACTAAGTAATATGCCACCATTTGGTTATACTATAATCTAATTAACTGTCCTCTATTTTGTACACTTAGGTTGTTTCTGATTTATAAATAACATTGCAGGGAATGCTTTTGCTTATATGTTTGCTGTCCTCGCTATTTATGTCAGTACAACAGACTGTTAGGAATAAAAATAATGGTTCAAGGACTAGAACTGTTTCTGACATTGCTGATACAGAGTGCCAGCTAATTTTCCAGGAAAGATTTCTCTGTTAACTGAACAACAGTTTATGTGTAAAAGCTTCAAACATTGGTTAGTGCCTTGCAGAATCTCAGGATTGGGGGACCGTTTCCTTAGAATGGAATTTATATTGTGTGAGCTTGGTTGTTAGTCTTGTCGGGCTTAGATTTTGTTAAGAACAGGACATGATGGCATCAGAATGGGCTAGTGCTGAGGCCGGCGCCCCTGAGCTGAGGTCTGTCAAGCATAGCCTCTGTTTCCCTCCTTCTGAGAATCCCCTCTGTTAGGGACTGCTGTAAACTGTGCAGCCATCAGACACGTGCCCCAGTGTTGTCTTAACTGCACTTGTCCAGGCCCAGGAAGCCACAGTCTGTGGCAGTGGCCATGTGGCAGCCGTGTGGCCGTGTGGCAGCCGTGTGGCCCTGCCCTCTGTGCTGGACGTACATCTCACTTTTCTTTCATTGCGCTCTGGTGGTGCGTCTGGGGGTCTGGTCTGTCGTCAGCTGATGGGCTGCATCTCATTCTTCCCTAGCAGCCCTTGCCTTCCCTTGCATAAAGTAGACAGAACTGTTATGAGTTGAATCATGCACCCCTAAAATTGATATGTTGAAGTCCTAGACCCCAACACCTCAGAAAGTGACCTTATTGGGAACTAAGGTCATTGCAGATGTAATAAGTTAAGATGAGGTCATTAGGGTGGGCCCTAATCTACTGTGACCGGTGTCCTTATGGAAAGGAGAAATGGAGACACTCGCACAGAAAGCTCATGTGAACGTGAAGGCAGAGACCAGGGTGATGTGTCTACAAGCCAAGGAAAGCCAAAGATAGCCAGAAAACCACCGGAAGCTGAGGGGGAGGCACGGAACAGACGCCTCAGAAGGAATCAACCCTGCCAGCACCTTGGACTTCTGGCCTCCAAAACTGTGAGGCGATACATTTCTACTATTTAAGTCTCCCAGTTTGTGGTCCTTTGTCACAGCAGCCCCAGGAAACTAATATACAGGGTCAGGGTGCTGTTTAACCGATGTGAAGCAAAGGTTCTCCATGTGCTCGGGAATGATTTGTCAAGATGGCTTGAACGGGTGAGAGCAAGGGCGGGGACGGAGCAGGAGGGCAGAGGGCAGAGAGCCTGTAGAGTGCGCATTGTTGAGTCCTGGGACTTGGCAGCCCTGGGTGTAGTCAGGGGCCTAGAGAAAGAAGAAGAGGGTGCCCTTGGTACCCAGAGCTAACCACACAGTAGCACTCTGGGAATGCTTTCCACATAAACCTGACGACGAGTCCCTGTGACGTGGGCGGAGCCCCCTTTCCAGGGCCCAAGCCAGATCGCTACTCCTCTGGTGGTAAAGATGCATGATGCCCAAGAAAGGAATGGAAACTTCTAGGAGACAGAGGACTAGCTTCCCCTGAGACCTGCAACTCTGTGAGTGCAGAAAGACCAGGTATGAGTTGTCTCGGGTGAATGGTACTGGCCCTAAAAAATGCCACCCAGACTGAGGCTGGTGGTGGAGGCACAGCAGCCCCCTGTGGAGAAGGGCGGGTAGACCTCAGAGCCCAGCTCTCACCCCCTGGGAGACTGCCACAGGCTAACCCTGCCATGCTGTAGTGGCCGAAGCGTCCACTCTTTCCTCCTCTCCTTGACACTGCAGACACTCAGGCTGGGAGGTTGGGGAAGACCTAACTAAAGACTCTGAGGAACAGACCTGGCAGGACCCAAAACTGGGAGCTTTGTTTCCATGGCAGCATTTTTAGTTTGGAGGCTACCTGCCTGGTGGTCCCTGCCCAACACCTCACTCTGCAGCTGGGCAGAGACTTAGCAGTCCAACTGCTGGGGGGAAAGCCCAGCTCTGCCACAGGCTAGTTCTGGAACCGTGGCTGAGTTACTCAACCTCTCCAAGCCTCTGTCTTCTCATCTGCAAAATGGAGACATTAACCTCCACCTGCCAAAGCTCTCCTGAGGATTAAATAATATAATGGATATAACTGCTCAGCACAGTGCTGACACGTAGACACGATCACTACCAGATGCCTCTTATTATTACCTGCATAATATTCCCCAAATGATGGACACCTAGGTTTTTTCCACCTTATGAATATTTTTACCTTCCCTTAAGCTAAACAACTGACAGCACACTAAATATAAGATGCCTCGATGATGCATTGTGCATCTTAAATTAGTCTTAACGGGTTCTGCACTGTTCATTTCCATGCACCAGCCCTTGCTCACTAGAGACTTTTTAGGATTTCCCCAAGGCATTTTAAAGGGATGCTTGTAAATTCATTGTGCTTCCTCACAGCAATACTCCTTTCCCAAGGGCCTTTCCTCTGGAAATGCTCCTGTGGTCACATGGTCATTGCCTCTCCAGTTGTGCGCTGGAGGCCTTGCGTTTCTCGTACAAATCATCTGGAACTCTAATTGTTCATGCTTTCACTGATTCATTAATTTCTTCATCTAAACGCAGGAATTACTCGGGCAAGAGAAGTGTGTCCAGGCAGAAAGAGCAAGAAAACAGTTATGAGACGGTCTGGGGTCTAGGGTAGCTCAGTGTGGCTAGAGATGGAGTGAGGGGTGTAGTTACTAGTTAGCTGAGTGATATTTACTGAGCAGGTACTATGTGCCAGGTGCTGAAAGTAAGACAGTGACAAGGCAGCCAGGGATCTCACTCCATGGAACTTACAACACAGCAGGGAAGACGTATGTCACAACTGATTACAGAAACTATCCTGTGGTTACTAGTGTGCTTGGTGGCAAGGAGGGGAAGTAGAGGGTCCTGGGAGAGTGTGCGAGGGGGGCCTGGCCTGTCTTGGGAATCAGAGAAGGCACCAGAGGTGTCTGGTGGGGCAGAGGTGAAGGACGAGGTGTTCAAGGCAGAAGGAGCAGCACGTGCAAAGGCCCTGAGGTGAGAGGGACTGAGGTGGCAGGTGGCACACAGCATGGCAGGAAACAAAGCTGGGGAAGAAGGAAGAAGACAGGGTCTCGTGAAGCACAAAGGAACCAAACAGAAAGTAAAACTGTGTATATATA
>NW_012136080.1:17191632-17196297 GCF_000956105.1 Propithecus coquereli
GCTGCGGCCACTCAGCAAAGGGGCATGAGCCCCAAACCTCAGGAGCCAGGCAGAGCAAGACCACGGTACCAAAAGTGACTTTGTTTTCTTTTCTAATTCTGAATCTTCCAAAATGGATTCAATTATGTTTAGGGTGATTGGTTAGTGTGTTTCAGAAAAATTCTCACCCAAAGAGATCAAACTAAAAGTAGGTTGGTGAATTAAAAGGACGATTGGTCAGAAAAATTCACTAATGTTGATGAAGCTTTTCCCCAATGGTTGCAAATAAATGAGGTGTCAGTGAAATAAATAATCCCAGCATTAAATAATGAAGGTACCCCAAGAAGCATGTGAGGGGTCCCGGCAGTGAGTGCCGTCAGTTTGAGGAAAGGAACAGCCCATGTGGGTGCAGAATTACAGAAGGACTGGGCTGAAGGGAGGGTGTCTTGCAGAGGGTGGGGAGCAATGGGCTAGATGGAGAGGAAGGGGAAGGCACTCCAGGCAGGGGGAATGGCGGGGTGGGGTGGCGGGGCGTTGCGGAAAGCACCTCGTTTTGGGGGATGGGGCAGAAAGCACATGAGACTAGCAAGAGGGAAGTTTCGGGTAGATTCCTTGAGGAGAGCCTGCTGGGGCCAGATTGTGGCCCCGGGCACACTACAGACACCTCCCAGGCAGCTGCCACTGACCAGCTGCAGGAGCTTCTTTGAGGGCCTCCCAGGCACCCCCGCCAAGGATCTCCTCTGCGTGGCCAATGGCTGGGGTTGTTTTTGGCAGCTCAGATCCTAGAAGTCTGTGAGAGGAGATGGCCAGGCAGGACTGAGAGGCTGCCAGGCCTTGTGGCCTGCACACAGGTGGCCGGTGTCAGGCGAGCAGTAGTATCTGCCGGCTTCACTGCCCAGACCTGGGCAAGGCCCACCAGGGCGTCCTGGGAGCTGGCACAGGCTGCACGACCAGCCCATCACAAGTGAGCCTTTGTGCCCTGGTTTACGAAATCAGCCAAATATTTTCTCTGTCACTTTATGAGGTGTTAGCTCTACCCATTCAAGCTGGGAAAAATAAAGCGCCACATAATTTGCGCCATTAGAGTTAAGGAGGTTTGAAGTGAACCAACGGCTCCTTTTAGGAGAATTCTGTGCCCCTGGGAAGGCCTGGCAGCCTGAGGGGGAGAGTGAACCCAGGACCCTGCCTCTGGAAGGGATGGGCGCCACCCAAGCCAGCTGCAGGTTTTGCAGGCGTAGAGAATGAGGCCCTGAGCCTGGAAAGTCGTCCCTGAGCCTGGAAAGTCGTTCGCCCGAGGCAGGCAGTGTTGGAAGAGGAGACTGAGTTCCGTGAGCATCTTTAGCACCATGCTTTCAGGGACCCTTTTAGCCTCTTTTTCACAGGGGAGGCCAGAGAGGCTCCCAGAAAAGGGTAGATGGGAATTCTGCAGAACTTACCCATAAGGCAGAAAGGATTCTAGAAGGGTTTCAGAGCTGAAGTGCATGGTGAAAGGGGATGTCACATACCAACGCTGAAAAGCATCACCCTCATGCCCTGAGCCAGGGAGCAGCCACTATTGCGCTGTGACTTCTGGCCTCCCAGTGAGTTCCCACGTGCCCTGCAAAGCTCCCCTTTCTTACTGCCCATGGCCTACACTTTTATTGGTAGATCTGCTTCCCTTTTGCCTCTAGTAATAAGTGTCATTCATTGGGTACTTGCTATATTATGTCACACATTTCACTGGGTATCTCATTCATTCATTCAACTGAGGTTTATCACTTACTCTATGCTATTCCCTGAGGATGCCACAGCTCCTGTGCAGAGTAGTATTAATCCACTGTTACAGATGGATAATTTGAGTTCAAAGAGCAGAAGGGGCTTGCCAAAGACATACAGCTAATGCACACAGAACTGGGTTTCAAAGCCAGGCCAGTCTGACTTCAAAGCATGGCTTTTCTCCACTCCCTCATTGGCAGGATTAGAAAGAGGCAAGTGATTAGTAAAGAAGAGACAATATGTGTAACCTTGATTATAATTCTTTCGTTTGCCTTTGAAGTTATAATCAAATTGATTATAGTTTTATATACGTATTACCTTCTGGATGAAATAAAGATACATTTTTATAAAAGCCAATTCATGATGATGGCCACTTACAATTCCACGCTGCACGCAGTAACTCCATATTGCCACCTGGTGGCAGAGATTTTGCATAACGGGATGGAAATGTAGAGCAAGAATTACCTAAACCGCCGTGGGCCGGTGGAAGGGACTACAATGCGGAAGGGGCTACAATACAGAAGGTGCTTCGATGCGGAAGGGGTGTCAGTGCGAAAGGGGCTACAATGTAGAAGGGACTACAATTAGAAAGTGAGAGTTCAGGGGGTCTAGTCCGTGCTCTGCCGTAGACTGGCCACCTTGGCACTGAGTCAGCCACTCCAGCTCTCTAGGTGGCAGACCCGTGATTATGCAGCTCCTATACGGGCTGGTATTCCCGGAGACTCCCTTCTAATTTGGATGTTCCCTGAGTCTTTGTTGTCCCCTCCATGTTGCATTGAACTAAAGGAAAAATGCGCAGGTGGGTTTTGAGGCACCAGAGGGGAAAACAGTGTTGGGCAAGGGGGGCTTTCTGGAGCGCTCGGGCCCCTCCATGAAGGCAGTACTTCCTCCTCCAAGTGCGGGGCTTGGCCTGGCCTCAGGCAGCCTGGTGCAGCCCTCCGCGGGCTCTCGCGCTCTCTGGGATGGATCCTCTCTGTTGCCAGTCCTCTTAGGGCAGTTCTCACCCTGTGCCTTTCTTCACTGCACCAAAGACCCTCTGCCACACACAAGAGTGTCTCCATCAGGAATTACTTCTGATTGTAGTTCAGGAACTCAAGTTCAGGGTCTAGAGTGGCACACAGCAGAGGTTTTCTTAGTTGTGTTCTCTTGTAAGGAACAGAACACCTGACCCCAAACTGCGTGAAGTTAATAAAGGGAATACAGGTGCTTTTATCACTAAATGGTCCTGGGGTAAATATTGTTTCACTCTCCCTTGCATCTCGGGTTCAAATACCATGGCGAGGATCTGGTTTCTCTCTCTTCATTTCTCAGCTCCTCCTCCTTCGTGTCTAGTGGTGCCCTAGGGGTGTCTTACTGGGCTTCAGGCCCGCATGCCCTCAATCTACGTGAAATAACGTGGCCTACGTAGGCAGTGGTTTCACACTGATCCCGGATCTCCCATCCCATGGAGCACCGCCCGTGGGCCTCTCCTACACATACTGTAGAGACTCCGTAGAGGGGGCCTCTAGAATGGCTGGGGTCATCTTCTTTCTCAGGTCCTAAAATGGCTTCAAGGAGCCACGTTTGTACGAGAACTGCCCTGCGGAAGTCCTGGGATGTATTCTGATTGGCCCCACTTGGGTCACATGCCTACCCCTGAACCAATCACTGTGGCCACTGGATTGGAATGTGCTGATTAGCTCGGCCTGGTCGGAGGCTCCACCCGTGGAGTAGGGATGGGCCAAAGCCTCCGCAGCAAATGCACTGCCCAAGGGATTCTGAAAATGTTTTACCAAGAGAGGAAGCAAAGGATGCTGGAGGCAAAACCATCAGAAATCCATTAGTAACTAACATAAGGGTTAGTAGAATAAAAGATTAGAAATGATTTATCTTTTGAGTAAATCTGAGTGACAATCCAGACTATCTTTATGGTAGTGTCACTTCATTCACTGGAAAGGTCTCTTCAGTAGCAGAGAGAAGGGGGTGGGGCGTAGCCCACGGGCACTTGGGATGAAGACGTATTTCAACAGTGTCTCCAACTCAGAGCCCTGAAGAAGCAAGGTATCTCCTGAGGTTTGTGAATTTCCCCTGGGAGTGTGACTTGCATGTGAATATCATTATGTAACTAGTGGGACATCCTTACATCCCCTCTGCTAGTCTCTAACATTGACTTGGAGATTTTCACTTTTTCTCTGCAGGGGCCTCTCTCACTGCTCTGTCCTGCTTGGGCTAATGTTCAAAATTCCAGACGGAGTGTCTAAGTGGGTGATCTACTGAGATAACGTCTTGCTGCAGGGCACCCCTTCCTAATTGTCTTTTGCTCAGGCTAATGTTAAATATTAACTTTCCAAGCATTCAAATGAGGTCAAAGGGTGAAGTGGTGTGAGAGCAGAGGCTTGATTTTCGGTGGCTAAACCACAAGAGAATCATTCGGAAGAGTTGCTCTGTGCACATTTGATCCCTCAGAGATGCAGATATTGTGCTGAGCTGCAGTCTGCGCTGAGACCTGGCATACACCTAGGCTACCTCCAAGAGCCCCTAGTTTATTGTTGTGGCCACACAAATAATGATAACTCAGTGAGATGAGTATTAATAAAGGGCTCTAGGAAGTGCAGGGGGCGGGGGAGGGGAGAGTAACAGGTGTTTGGGCCAGCTGTGCATTGGGGAAGTGCACACAGAGGAGGGATATTGGAGTTGAGATTTAAAGATGTTCCTAGATGGAGAAGGCCAAGAAAGGTATTTTGGGGGAGGGTACAGCATGTGCAAAGGCACAGAACCTTTGAAACGCATAACAGAGTTCAGGGGATTGTAAGAAGTCTAGGGGTGCACACAAGGGAGAGAGCGGTCAGCGAAGAGACCAGATCATGGGGGGTGACCCCGCTGGTATAATTGGTCATGTATTCATTCACTAAAATCTGGGTCTTTTGGAGTCTAGTATTTTTTTAAATTTAG
>NW_012136080.1:17196347-17198554 GCF_000956105.1 Propithecus coquereli
TAAGAATTTTGAATAAGGATAAGTTGGGATGTGGGTGAAATTCCAAGCTCACTAATAGTGCCCAAGGCCAGGTGAGTGGCACCTTTGAGATGCATTGTGGCCAAAGTGGTTGCCCAACGCAAGCATTGCCGGGGGAAGAACTGCTTGGCAGAACTCATCAAGCCTCGGGGCAGCCAGGCCTCGCCCTGCCCCTCCTCAGCCTGGACTCCGGGGCCCGCCCATGGGCCCTCCTGCCTGCTGTCCCTGGATACTGACTGGCTATGTAGTCACCGTACTCAGCCCTGCCCTTTACCCAGCCCCTCTCTTCCCAGACCCTAAAAGAGGATTTCCTACAACCCAAACCAGAAGGGGTCACTTACAAAAAAAAGAAATGGCTCCCAAGTGTCTGTGCCTGTCCTGTGTGCTGCATAAAGCTCTTTGACATCTCTGATTTCCCAAGAACCAGAGATCAGATGCAAAAACTGTTTGCAGCAAGGCTTTAGAAATCCCAGTCCCAGAGGGGCAGCTTGCAAAGACAGCAGCTTCCACTGACCTGGAGCCATGGCTCCCTCTGGGCCGGCCCCATTTGCATGCCCTTTCAAAATGCAATTAATTACAAAGCAAAAGCTGAAAACGGTGAACTCTGGGGTAAGCCACATCCCCCAAGGCAAGCCAACTGAGCCTTGTTACTGAGCTGCTCCGGTTCAGGCACAGCATGGGCACAGCGGGCCCCGTGGTGGGGAACAAGGAGCTTCCCATCCAGCTCCCACGTCAACCGCAGGAAACAGCAGCATAGGAACAGCTCGAATGCTTGGTGCCCGCAGCTCTACATAGCATTGGCCCTGAGAAGGAAGGGAAAAGACTCACTTAGGGCCTGGGAAGGAACGACTTCTGTCCCGAAGTTATTTAAGATCTTCTCAGATGCTACTTGCAGTTCATTTACACTCTACTTGAATTTACACCCCCTTGGTCATCTGCCTCCCACTCCCTCCACAGAACAGAAACAATAAGGAGGGTGAGGGGCAGAGGAGGCCAGAGACAAGCACACCCACCCCAGCCCCCACAGCTGCTGCCCACCCACATGACAGCCAGCGAGCACTCTCCCAGGGCAGCTGCTGCGGCCACTCAGCAAAGGGGCATGAGCCCCAAACCTCAGGAGCCAGGCAGAGCAAGACCACGGTACCAAAAGTGACTTTGTTTTCTTTTCTAATTCTGAATCTTCCAAAATGGATTCAATTATGTTTAGGGTGATTGGTTAGTGTGTTTCAGAAAAATTCTCACCCAAAGAGATCAAACTAAAAGTAGGTTGGTGAATTAAAAGGACAATTGGTCAGAAAAATTCACTAATGTTGATGAAGCTTTTCCCCAATGGTTGCAAATAAATGAGGTGTCAGTGAAATAAATAATCCCAACATTAAATAATGAAGGTACCCCAAGAAGCATGTGAGGGGTCCCGGCAGTGAGTGCCGTCAGTTTGAGGAAAGGAACAGCCCATGTGGGTGCAGAATTACAGAAGGACTGGGCTGAAGGGAGGGTGTCTTGCAGAGGGTGGGGAGCAATGGGCTAGATGGAGAGGAAGGGGAAGGCACTCCAGGCAGGGGGAATGGCGGGGTGGGGTGGCGGGGCGTTGCGGAAAGCACCTCGTTTTGGGGGATGGGGCAGAAAGCACATGAGACTAGCAAGAGGGAAGTTTCGGGTAGATTCCTTGAGGAGAGCCTGCTGGGGCCAGATTGTGGCCCCGGGCACACTACAGACACCTCCCAGGCAGCTGCCACTGACCAGCTGCAGGAGCTTCTTTGAGGGCCTCCCAGGCACCCCCGCCAAGGATCTCCTCTGCGTGGCCAATGGCTGGGGTTGTTTTTGGCAGCTCAGATCCTAGAAGTCTGTGAGAGGAGATGGCCAGGCAGGACTGAGAGGCTGCCAGGCCTTGTGGCCTGCACACAGGTGGCCGGTGTCAGGCGAGCAGTAGTATCTGCCGGCTTCACTGCCCAGACCTGGGCAAGGCCCACCAGGGCGTCCTGGGAGCTGGCACAGGCTGCACGACCAGCCCATCACAAGTGAGCCTTTGTGCCCTGGTTTACGAAATCAGCCAAATATTTTCTCTGTCACTTTATGAGGTGTTAGCTCTACCCATTCAAGCTGGGAAAAATAAAGCGCCACATAATTTGCGCCATTAGAGTTAAGGAGGTTTGAAGTGAACCAACGGCTCCTTTTAGGAGAATTCTGTG
>NW_012136080.1:17208024-17228641 GCF_000956105.1 Propithecus coquereli
AGTTGTTAGCCCTGGCGGATCTGATCAAGAGCTTGGACACCTTATTCAGCCTCTCTTTTACAATGAAAGGGGCCAGGGAAGATGGAGAGCAGACCCAGGTCACCCGGCTGTTCAGGGTCTGAGCCAGCACTCAAATTCAAGTGTCTGCCTCTCATATCCACCCTGGGCCAGCCAGGTCCACTTTCCTGCCAGTGGTCCATGTTTGTTAGCCTGTCAGTTGGAAAAACTGATGTGTGAGGCTGCCGATGTTTTTGCAGCCATTACAGGCAGTAGGCCGATGTATCCACCAGCCTCTGTGTGTGATTTCAGACTTACATAATAATCTTCATCAATGTTCCCTCCCTCTGCCTTTCTCTCTCCTCCTCTTCCTCCTCCCCACCTGTGCTTCAGCAGCCTTGTGTCAAGCCTCCACCCCATCCTAGTCCCAGCAACTGGTCACTATGGCAACGAGGGCCTTCCATCAAAAAGTGGCCTTCCAGGTATTTTATTTTGAGCCCCAATTAAGCAGGGCAGGCCGCAGGCTGGGAGCAGTGCAGGGAAGAGTGTTTTATGGCCTGTGAGAGAGCCCAGGTGCTATTTATAGCTCCTTAATCGGTGTTGCTAAATGGGGTCTTAATGCAAGTCCCCTGGCAACTGTACACTTTCATCACGGAGAATCTCCCCCCTGCAGCCTCACTCCTTCCATCTGTGGGCCTGAGGGGGAAACGGTGCCTCCTCCGTGCTCAGCAGCTGTCAGCAGGCTGCCTGGCCCTTCCGACCTCCTCCTGACACTGGTGGGCCCTTTGCAGCCCTGCCTTTGGGGATTTGGGGTCCACAGCTGTTGCTGCCATCAGGAACCTAGAGTCTTCAGGAGGCCATCTGTCCTGGGGGGATTCTGCCCCCAGCCTCCCACCACCGTTTCCCCAGTCTCCCTATTGAAGCCAGAGTGGCAAGAGGGACACATATGACTGAATACACCCACGTTTATGTGCATGCTCAGAAAATCCTTTCCATTAATATCTCATGAGTTAACACGTAGTTTCACTCATTAAACAGCAAATTAAACACTCTCCCCATGTCTCACAGCTGGGGAAGTTGAGAACAGAAGCCTGTTGCCAGGCACTGTCTTGGAGCTTTATATGTGCCATCTCATTCAGTCTTCACACCGCTGGTTTTACAGAGAAGGAACCGGTATCAGTCAGCACAGGCCAGGTCTTGCTGCAGCAACAGACAACGCCCACATCTCACTGACTTCAGACAACAAAGATTTGCTCTTGCCCACACAGCGTGTTCATCACTGGCCAGCTGGAGGCTCTGTTCCACAAGGTTTGTGTCCTTATTTCAGGTCCAGGCTGAAGGAGCAGCCCCTGATTATCACTAATGGAAAAGAGAAGGCAACAAAGCACATACTGGCTCCTAAAGTTTCTGGCCAGCAGTGACACACATCACTTCCACTGACATTTCACTGGCCAAAGCAAGTCTTACTGCCACACCCAACTTCACGTGAATAGGAAAGGGTAAGCTGATCATGTGCCCAGAGGGCAAGAGCTGGAATATTTGAGAACAACCCCGTTGACCCCCACAGAAGCTGAGGGTCCCAGAGGTGTAGCAATTTGCCCAGATCTCATGACTCCTAAGTAGCAGAGCAGGGATTTGAACTGTCAGCTTTTCCCCAGAAACCTGTGCCTTTTCCCCATGTAGCAAAGTGGTTATAGACATGGGCTCTAAAGTCAGACTTCTGGCTTGAATCCCATCTCTAGTTTTCACCAGCTATGGTACTCTAGCTAGGCAAGTCACTTAACCTCTCAGAGCCTCAATTATTCATGAAATGAAGATACTAGTGCAGGACTGTGTTCTGAAGCCAAAACTGTGTTTATAAGTTTGGGGCAAACTCATTTGGCAGCCAGGCTAAGCTGGTGTGAACTATTTATAGCCACTCCTTATTTCACTTGGTGTGAATATTCATAGGTTTGACTATAGAAATATTGAAGTGTTTGATTGCAGGCGCTGCCCCAGGCCACTGGGGATGTTACGCAATACATGGCATATGCAACCTAATTACTCAACCTTGGAACTTTCTTTTCTTGGATAAGGGACGCCGGACCTGTAGCACCTCCCTCACGTGTTTGTCATGAGCATTAAGGGAGATGATATGTCAAAAATTCTGAGCACAGGGCCCAGCACATAGTGAGTGCTCAGTACTTAGTGGTCATTCTTGGTCCCTAGATTGGACGGTGGGGGCAAGAAGAGGCATAACCACAAGAAGCTGCCACAGGAGCGGAAACCAAAGCAAAAAAATGGGTACACTCCAGTTTGCACAGAAACAACTTCAGCAGGTCTCTTGGTTTCCTGCATATTCTGGTAAATAGAGACTCTTTTGCCTCATGAATCCTTGGGTGTGTTTTTGGAATGGTTCTCTCTGACAGCAAACGGAGTGTGTTTGGGAAAGTCCTCGGAAAAGACAGAGTGTAAGTCAAAGGCATCGTTCTGACACGTATTAAACTTAATGTGCCCTTCCCACTGGTCAGGAGTCTGCAGTTTCATCATATCATTCACGTCTCAGAACCTTGGAACTTGAGAGGGGGTTCCACAACCCTGAAGACCTCAGAGCCCTATGTCACAGTTGGAACCTGAGACCCCACCCTCCGCTCTGAGCAGCTTCCCTTCTATCTGCTAAATAGACTGGGGTTCTGTGAAAATTTCGTTTGGCAAAAGGATTCTGCGGCTTTAGAAAAGAGACCTGCCCTTCCCCTCCCAGGTGGAGAACTGTAGCCCCAGGAGAACTGACTGCAGACGCTGTGCGTGGCAGTCCAACCTGGGCCGCCACTGCCTGGGCTGGGATCACCACTGACCACTCACTGGCTCCAAGGCCCCCTTATACAGGTCGTGACCTCCCTTTGACTCACTTTGCTCTTCTGTAAATGAAGATTTTAAGGGTTGTTGTTGGGATTAAATGAATTAATTTATGGAAAGTTCTTAAAACAGTGCCTTGTGCAGTAAACGCACTAGACATGCTGGCTGTTACTACTGTTTTCTCACAGTGAGTTTGTGATAGAGCCAGTACCTAGGCCTTCTATGGAGAGAGAGAAGGAATCTTGTCCAACTAAATTCATGGATTTCCCCTCTGCCTGCTTCCTGGGACATCCCATCAGTGACCCCTAATGGGTTACAGGGTGGCAGACCCTGCTCCCCTCAGTCCCCAGAGTGGCCAGGTGAGAGTTGGGGCAGCAGAGCCAAGGACAGACCATGTCTGGCCTCGGGTAGCTTTTCTCAGGGCCTCTCAGCAAGTGGCCCAGGTAGAAGGGTTCTGACCCCTCAGGTAGCTAGTACAATGGACAGATGAATTTTGTTACCATGCCCTGGACAGATGCCTGGACAAATCCCCTCCAAGTTACCCCAGCTGCTCTTATATTCTGTGCATCTCATACTGAGCAAAAGGTCAAGAAGCAGTTCTTTAAATTCAGTGCAAGGATCCAAACCACAGTGAGATACCACTTCACACCCACTAGGATGGCTATAATAAAAAAATCCAAAAGCAGAATGGAAAATAACAAGCATTGGCGAGGATATGGAGAAATTGCTGGTGGGAATGTAAAGCAATGCAGCTGTTGTGGGAAACGGTTTGGCAGTTCCTCAAAAAGTAAAACATAGAATCACCATAGGACCCAGCAATTCCACTCCTAGGTATGCTCTCCAGAGAAATGAAAGCAGGTATTCAAACAAATACTTACACATGAACATCCACAGCAGCGCTAGTCACAGTAGCCAGAAAGTAGAACAGCCCACAACATCCACCAGCGGATGAATGGGTAAACAAAATGTGCTGTATCAATGCCGTGGAATATTATTTAGTCATGGAAAGGAACGGAGTTTGGATCCATGCTACAACATGGATGAGCTTTGAAAACATTGTGCTAAGTGGAAGAAGACAGATACAAAAGGTCAAATATTATCTGATTCCATTTATATGGAATATCCAGGCTAGGGAAATTCATAGAGACAGAGGGACGATTAGTGGTTTCCAGGGGCTGGGGAAGGAGGAATGGAAAGTGACTGCTTAACTGGCGTGGGGTTTCCTTTGGGAGTGATGACAATGGCTTGGAACTTGACAGAGGTGATGGTTGCGCAACACTGTGAATGGACTAAATACCACTGAGTTATATGCTTTAAAATGGTTAATTTTGTGTTATGTAAACTTCATCTCAACTAAAAAATAATAGATAAATTCAGTGCAAGGAAGTTGTCACCCAAATTCGGTTGGCAAGGCAATTGTGTTCATGCAGAAAATATCAGAGGGGTGAACCCAGTCAGTCATCCTGAGCGTGGCCGTGGGGGACCACCCTTCATTCCCCACAACCCCCTGGGAAACTGTGCGCTCCTCAAACTGAGGGCTCCTGATTCATTTCCAACTCCCCAGCACGTGGTCTGGCACAGATCCTGATAACAGATCCTGAGAAATGTGGGATTCTTTTGGGTAGTTGATGAAACATAGTAACTGCACACCCTGTCCGTCCCCCTTGCTGGCGCTACAACATTGTGCTAGTAGCTTAGCCTCAGCGCTCAGTTTTCCTTTCTGTGAAAGGACATGGGACGACGGTGCTGAGTCTGTACTCGCTGTGCCGGCCCAGCGAGGTGATGCATCTAACCTAGTGCTTGCCGGGCCAGGTACATTGGCAGGGCTCAGCAGAGGGCAGCTGCTGCTGCTCTCAGGTTATTATCACTGTTATCCAAGGTCAAGGTCATTATCTGTGTTCCTTTGAGCAAATGATTTTGCTACTACCTGAACTGTTTTTCTGCCTTTTCCCAATTCATGCATATAAAAAAATTAATTTTCTCTGTCATTTTTCTCTACCAATACATTTTTGTTCATAAACTTCTAATGTCTGCTACCCCCATCTGGGGTAAAATAAGAAAAAAGTGTCTCTGTGAAGGAAACAACCAACAAAGGGAAGAGACAACTCACAGAATGGGAGAAAATATTCGCAAACTACCCATCTGACAAGGGATTAATAACTAGGATATATAAGGAGCTCCAACAACTCAATAGGAAAAAAATCAAATAATCAGATTAACAAATGGGCAAAGGATCTGAATAGACATTTCTCAAAAGAAGACATACGAACGGCCAGCAGATATATGAAAAATGTTCAACATCATTTAATCATCAGAGAAATGCAAATCAAAACTGCAATGAGATATCATCTCACCCTAGGTAAAATGGCTTTTATCAAAAAGACAGGCAATAACAAATGCTGGCAAGGAGGTGAAGAAAGGGGAACCCTCAACACTGTTGGTGGGAGTGTAAATTAGTTCCACCACTGTGGAGAATAGTATGGAGATTCCTCAAAGAAACTGAAAACAGAACTACCACATGTCCCAGCAATCCCACTGCTAAGCATATACCCAAAGGAAAGGAAATCAGAATATCAAAAAGATATCTGCACTCCCATGTTTATTGTAGCATTATTCACAATGGCCAAGATTTGGAATCAACCTAAGTATCTGTCAGTGGATGAATAAAGAAAATGTGGTACATAGTGGAATATGATAGAGCCACAGAAAAGAATAAAATCCTGCCATTTGCAACAACGTGGATGGAACTGGAGAATATTATGTTAGGTGAAATAAGACAAGCACAGAAAGACAAATCTCACATGTTCTCTCTCATATGTGGGAGCTAAATATTCAAAACAATTGATCTCCTGGAGACAGAGAGTAGAATGATGGTTACCAAAGGCTGGGAAGGGTAGCAGGGAGGGAAGGATAAAGAGGGGATGGTTAATGGGTACAAAAATATAGTTAGTAAGATAGAAAGAACAATATTTGATAACACAACAAAAGTGAGCAAATAACAATAAATTAGAGTATACTTAAAATAACTAAGAATGGAATGTTCCTAACACAAAGAAATGATAAATGCCTGAGGTGATAGATACTGCAGTTATCCTGATTTGACCAATTCACATTATATGCTTGTATCAAAACATCACATGTACCCCATAAACATATACAACTATTATGTACCCATAATAATTTTTTAAAAAAGGAAAAAAAGAAAGTGATTTTATGGAAAAAATAGATATTGTAGGCATTTTACATCCAAATATATCAATGTCCTGGGTATTGAATAGTGTCTTGTAAGGAATAGTTCCTCTTGTGAGGAACACAGACTCTGAAGCCCAGCAACTCTGCTGCTTGCTCTCTGGGTGACCTTGGAAATCACACGAACTCTCTGTGCCTGAGTTGCCTCATCTCTAAGATGGGGCTAAGGATGGTGCCTACCTCCTCAGGTGGACCGAGTGTGTTACTGTCCTTCAAGTGCTTGGCACAGCATCTGTGCAAAGCAGACGTTCTGTGCCAGTGTTGCTGGTGATGTTATGACTCTGTGGCAGTCCCTTTAGCCCCCCACGCCCATGTGGTCTGCCCCCACACAGTTGACTACACCTGTTACCTGACTTGGTGCCCACACAAGGAAAACTGGGTGTGAGGGAGTGGGGCGGGTTTAGTTATGAGACAAGTGGAACCTTCCCAATGTGAACACTCAGAATCCACAGCAAGAGACCATAAAGAGAGAAAATGGAGTTTTAATGCAGTTCTGGTTTTTCACATGTAGTTACGGATATCGTAGCTAGAGTTGTCTGAGGTATGGAAGAGCAGTGCTCAAATTCCTGGATTTGACCAAGTTTGTGCTTCTGTGGCTGGATCAGATCTTCTGGCAGTTTACTGAGGGATGGGCTGCCCCGGGGTGGGATGGCAGGTGGTGACTTCCGATAAAGGTGGTGGGTGAGCTTCACTCTGCAATAGAAGTGACACCATCAGCTCAGAGCTGTGTCTGGGCCCAGAAAAATTTTGTTTGGCCATACCAAATTAAAGTGACAGAACTGTCACATAAAACCTGGGTTTCTGACTTTTCTTAAAAGGTAGGAAATCTGGTAATTGCGGCCCCTCATTCCCACGTGGAGCCAAGGCTGGTGCTGAGGAGTCCCCTTGTGTGAGCTCTCCAGCTTCCATGGGAGCCCCATGCCTATGCCCTTTGCTCACACCTGCTCCTTATTAGCACTTAGGTTACCTGCCTGGTCCCACTCAAGTTGGGGTTTGCAGCCTCTGGTCTAAAATGCAAACACATTTGTGAAACTTGAAATGGTTTTCACTAATGCATGAACAATAACTTTTAAAAAATTTAAAATAAGAAATCATTTGCCTTGAAACTAGAAGTGGAAATAGAGTAGTTGTTTCCAAGTTTGCCAGCTATTATTTTGTATCATGGCTGTTTACACACTGAAAATATTTCTTTGCAGCCCTCATCATTTACCACTTCTTAGTAGACACAGCTTTCCTCTTCTGGAGCTGTCCCGTAAATACTGGGCTCCCTTGAGCCTAATCGGATCCTTTGACTAAAGGAGCGGAGCAGCTCGGGTGAGAAAACTGGGCAGACTCCATCCAGGAATTCGGTTTACTCATCAGTTTTGCCTAACTTAAGAAAAACAAGCTTCCACCATCCTCCTCTGGGCCTGTTTCTGAGCTCACACTTGGAAAGGTCAAATAAACACAATAAATCCATTAGAAGGCCTTCATATTAAACCCCTGGGGCTTGCGCTAAATTAGCAAGAGGCTAACAGGATGACGTCTCCCAAGTGGAAGGAAGTTCGCCTGACCGTAGCTATTTGCTAGAAAACAGGAGTCAACTGTGCCAGTTAGCCTCGGTGGTGTGAGGAGCACAGCCCTGGGCCACTTCAAGAAGGGGGCTCAATGGTGGTGGTTCTGGCGGCTGGGCCTGGCGGAGAGAAGCCCCCACACGGAGTCTGTGTGGGCCTCCTTCTCCTCTCCACATTTTTTAGTCCAAATCCCAGACAGAACCGGGCAGATGGGACCCAGTAAATAGTGTCCCCTGCTGAGCTTTGTTGGGGCCTGGGGTGCACCTCCGGTCCATTCAGGAATCTCCCATGCACAGAAAACCGCTAGCATTTCCACATGGAGCCGGGCTGAGGGTTAGGAGCATGGGGCCACCGGGACTTAGTGACAGAATGCGGCTGGTGAAAAGATTTCCTTTGCAGTTACTGTCATCCCACCTCTTCAGGGGAGCTGGCAACAGAGAGTGCATCTCAAACCATGTTGCTCGAGTTCCAATCCCGTCTCACCACTTAACTGTGGCCTTAAGGGAGTTACTTGACCTCTCTGTGCTTCGGTTTCCTCCTGTCTGTCACGGGCATTCATAATCGCACCTACCCCACTGGGTTGCCGTGAGGATTAAATACAGCAAGACGTATAAAGTGCTTAGAACATCTCATGACACAGGAAATGCTATGTAAGTCCTTGCTGAAACTATTCATACTGTTGCTCTTATCGTTGCCGAAAAATCAGCCGATGAGTCCACTAAGAGCACCCAGATGGACTTGGAAAATATGTCAACATCATGGTTCTCCCAGCGCTCCTGCTTCTGATGAGAAGATTGGAAGGAGAATCCCAAAAAGTAGAGCAGTCTGGGGGCTGGGGCTGGAGCCTGGGGTCACACAGAGCGGGACCTGAGCCCCAGCTCACCAGCGCGTTAACTGCGCTGGCCTACGCAGACCTCTGTTCAGAACGATCTGTGCTTGTCAGCAGGGAGGCGTCCCACCTGGGTGTCCAGGCCTCAGCTCTCTGTGCCAGCTGCCTCTATTTTCACTTTGTCCCTGAAATATTAGCAATAGCTATCATCGATTGATTGCCCACATATGACAGAGCCTATGCCAGTACCATGACCCTGCTCCTCTCCTAATCCTCCCAGCACTCCCACCAGGCGGGTGATGTCTCCACTTTACAGAGGAAACAGCCTGCCCTGTAAAGCCACAACTGGATTTTCTAGGTCTTCTAACTCCAGGCCTGGGCTGCTTCTCCCTTCCAGCCTGGCCTTTCCCCAGTTGTGCTAAGTTCGAAGCAGCAAGAGCCACTCTGTTAGTACTCCTTAGCTAGGATTCAACTGTCATTCGTCTCGCCAAGCTCCTGTTTGAGTTAGATTGGCGCCAACTCACAACTTTTCTCCTTCACCTTTGTTCTCTCTCTCTCTGTTTTTAACTAAACTTCTGATAGCAGAATTGGATCAAACAAAATCCTTAGTTGTAATACACTGTCATCTTTGATCCTGTGCGTAAGTCCTCTTTCGTTCTAATTTGCTTGTTTATGTATTTACCCCTTTGTAATTTACTGTGCACACGTGATTCTACCGCCCAACCCAATGACTAGGACACTGACGGTGGAGCACTTTTGTGCCCCTCCCATCCCACCCTGCCACCCCTGCTGCAAGGTGACCGCTCTCAGAATTGTGTCTTTACTGTTCCTTTGCTCTTTTCCTTAGAGATGTGTGCCTCAACAATGCCTTGTTTAGCTTTAGCTGTTCTGGAACTTCCTAATTTGTTCACTGCTGTGCCAGCACCACACTGTGTCCATTGCCATGGCTTTAAGTAACCTGACAGCTGGCAGGCAAGTGCTGCTGTCCCCACACTGCCCCACACTCTTCACGCTGCTTTAGAAGGGGATACACCCCGGGGAATGGGGCCCCCTCCCTGAGGCACCGACCCTGCCTGGATGGGACGAGCACCAACTGCCTCTGCAAGCACCTCTCTGCTCCCCGCCTGGTCCCGTGTTGGCGTGTTTCTTTCAGTACCTGTGGGGGCAGCAGGGTTGTCCCAGGGCCGCAGCGACGGGGGAAGCTGGGGAGGCTGGGGAGATCCGTGGTGTAGGGAGATCCATAGCGCAGAGGCACCCCGCTGTCCCCGCATGACCAGGGCTGTCCTGTCCGAGGCCATGGTGTCTGTCTGGCCATGGAGCAGCTCCCTGGGGCGGGCTCCAAGTTAAACACAGATTTTCTGGGAAATTTTTCAGCTGAGTTAGGAGCATCCCTCTACCAGAGCAAGGAACTGGCGCAGTGTGTTACTAATTCTGTCTGCTGAGGGAACTTGCAGGACGGTTCTTCAGCCAACTCAGGGCAGTGTGAAAGGGCTACTTCTTTTTGTTCATTACCTGCATCAGAGGAGCCAGGATGCAGTTTCCTTTCAGAGATGGAGGCTCATTTCAGCTGCCTCCTCTCCCCCAGGTGCTGGACTTCTCGTTCCCATTGACCCAGCCCCTGATGTCCACGGCAGGGCAGTGAGGGCTGGGCAGCAAGCAGGAGGCCCAGCCCTGCCGGTGGGAGCCCACAGTCTGCCCAGGAGAGCACAACACCACCGGAAGGAAACGATGCTATAGCAATTGAGGGTGGTCAGAAGGCTGAGACAGGGAGACCACATTTCCCAAACCCCAGATTAAGACAGTGAGGTCTGGCGGGAGGGTAGAATATCTCAAACTGGGATTGTCCTGTAAAATTCTCAGGTCTAGTCACCATAATGATGAGAACCACTCAAAGGCCCTTGCCTGGGAAGGGGATGCTGAGGATGGGAGGAAGGCTCGCTGACAGCGGGTGTGGGCTGTGCTGGATGGCAACGGGGTAGGTAGGAGACCCGGGGGAGGCTGCTCTCATGGTGGTCAGGACTGAGCAGAAGGCTGCTCAGGAAGATAGAAAGTTGGAGCGGAACATGGAGATGTTTAGAAGGAGGACGTGAAGGACAGAGGAGGCACCACAAATGTGTGGGAAGGTCTGGGCCAGGGTCCTGGTGACAGGGGTCCCACTGGAGAAGCACAGCAGTGAGGAGGGAGGGGGAGGACCCTGATGTCATTGCAGAGTGTTGGGGGGTCTCTTGGCAGCCCATGGCCTGGGCCTGTGATCCGATGTAACAGAATCACTGGGGATCACGTCAAAATGCTGCTTGTGCTGCAGTAGGTCAGGGTGGGCCCGAGATCCTGCGTTTCCCAAAGGCGTCCAGGTGAAGCCGATGCTGCTGGCGTCCAGGGACCACACAGCAAGGCTGATGAGGGCCCCAGACCAGAACCCGGGCAGAGGTCGGTGTGACAGTGTCCCTAATTTGGGTAAGAGTAGGAGCTAAATACATGTTGGATTGAGGTATATAGTGTCATTTTAGCTTCCCTCCAAAATAAAAATGTCTCAAGCTCTAAAAATACCAATGTTAAGCATTCTGATCAGAATTTGAGAATATGAAAATGGGAGGGGAAAGGTGCCTTTTTTAGAATTTTTTTCATTTAAAGAATTGATTGTTCTAACTTCCACAGATATGACTTTGATTGTAAGCAGTTGAGCAGAGCCATATTCTTCTTTCTTCTTTGAAAGTGAATTTTCTGACGAGGTTATTAGCTCCTTCTCTGCTATTCAGTCATGCCCCCGCAGGGCAGCGTGGCAGTGTGTGCGGGCAGACCTAAGTGGCCAACGGTGCGGTAATATTGCAGTTCAAGGTAGTCCTCTGACATCATCAGATCGTGTCAGAGGAAGAATCAGAAGGTTCAGAGCCCTCGAATCCCAAATCCTATACTCAGGCACGCATACCTTAGTACGAATATAAGTCAACATGTGTCAACATGTGCCACCTTCCAAGAGCCAGGGTCAGTCTGAGACCCCAGTCTTCATGCAGAAACAAGGGGTAAAGGATTTCAGGCACAGGGCCAGGCTGCAGGGCGTATGTGGCCCCTCTGAGAAGAATGAGGCTGGGTCCTGCCCGGGGCTCTCTCTGCAGACTCTTCCTCCCTCTGACCATATGTAAGGAAGGGCTGCGGTTCTGCACCCATCTTATATATTAGGCTCATTTTGAGCTTTCATAATCACAAAAAAAAAAAAAAAAGTTGATTTTGTTACTTGATTTTCTTTGGGGATTTTAAATAAATATTACGTAGGAATACCATCCTCCTCATCCCACCTTCTCTTTAAGAGCTGAAGACAGAGGGGACTCCACTGGGTCCCGGCCTTCCCCGTGTGGCTGCTAAGATGTTGTGGGGAGGCCAGCCAAGCAGGTGGTGCCCACACAGAGAGCTCTGAGAGACCACCTTGAGGAGGGAGTTCTTGTTCCTTCCTTGCCACCCTACCAAACGCTCCCAAGACTGCAGGGCTCTACCCAGTTCACCACCAGAGAATGAGCCACAGCATTTCAGCATGGACCAGGTGCTTAGAGAAAATCTTGTTCGGTGGCTTCAAAAGGGAAAAAGAAGCTCAGAGGGAAGGAATTTTGCAGGGTCCCAAGGGGTCATGGTGGAGCTGAGGCTCAAACCCTGGGCTCAGGTCACCTCTGCCCCCACCTCCCTGCCTTCCTTGGCCTGGGGGGCGGCACTCACCCCGTGGCCCAGGTCCCAAGCAGCCTTTCATCCCGACCTCCTGGCCAGGCACGGCATGATGAGACAGGCCTGAGAACTCCTTCCACAACTGTTTTTGAGGAGACTTCTGTCCTGTGGGGTCACTCCTGTGTGCTGCCCACACATCACCCCACCATTCCCCACATGGAACTCAGCCTCTTTCCTCTATTTCCTCCCAACAACCTGGCTCAGTCCCCAGGAACTTACATGCCAGTGGAGGAGCCAGAAGTGCTGACAGCCCCGTCGACCAAGGGAAGAATGTACCCGGGCTTGGGAGGGGTCAGCACAGGGCAGGGGGGCGGGACTGGGGCATCCAAGAAGGCTTCTTCAGCTCTGCTGGCCTCACCCTGCCCTCCTGCTCCTCAGATGGGGCCGTAGGGCTGGCCTCACCTTTCCGCTCTCCAGCTCTCCTAAGGTCCAGGCCCTTCATGGGGCCATCAAGGTAACTACCAAGCCCAGTGTCCCTGGTGGCCTTGGCCCTGCCCTGCCCACCTCCCTTCCCAGCCTCAGGCAATGGCTCGATGATGTCCCTCAGGGTAGTCATCCCTGATCACTCTCCAGCCACTTGGCTGAGATACCTAAGGTACAGCCCCTGCTCCGGTGAAGACTCACATATTTTTTTAAAAAAACTAGATTTTCCCCAATAATTAATTATTATTTCCTCAAAGTGTCATCTGGGAAAACTATGAACTCTTTCCAGTGTTCTACAAAAGAGATCGCTTTGAACACATCTTAGAGATATGCCCCGGGAACCAATAAACAACCTTCTCACCCTGTGGGAGAGCTAATTCATCCTCCGGAACTTCTCTTAGCTTGGGCCACCTCCAGGAGGCCATCTTGGACACTCCCAGGCTGGGTTAGGCGCCCCTCTTCCCGGCTCTCACAGCTCTCCAAGCAGTTCCTTCTTTTAAACACAGACCCCTCTGGGCTGTCACCATCTATGTAGGTCTCCCTTGCCAGTCTGCAGCCCCTGAGGCTCTATGTGCCCAGCTCCCTGCTCAGGTCCTTTGAAGCAAGTTTGAAAGTAAAAGTTTGATGAATACTTGCACATGCTGTGGTTTGAACATTTGCAGCCCCTCCAAAATTCATGTTGAAACATAATCCCCAGTGCAACAGTATTAAGAGGTGGGGGTTTTAGGCAGTGATTAAGTGATGAGGGCTCCACCTTCAGGAATGGGTTGGTGCCCTTATTAGGGGGATCGGGGGGACTAGCTGGTCCCCTTTTGCTCTTCCCACTTCCACCATGTAAGGGCACAGCAACAAGGTGCCACCTTGGAAGCAGATATTGGCCCTCACTAGACACTGAACCTGCCGCTGACTTGATCTTGGGCTTCCCAGCCTCCAGAACTATAGGAAATAAATTTCTGTTGTTTATAAATCATCTAGTGTCGGGTATTTTGTTACAGCAGCACAAACAGACTAAGACAGCAAGACAGCATGTGTGATGAGCAATTGGACAAGATTTTATCCTCAAAGTCTACAAAATGGCATTGGAACTCTGGTATCCTTCCAGACCCTTCTTAATTAAAACAGTGACGTTCTCCATGCCTTGATTCCCCTATCTTCAGAATGGGCCATTGGAGACCTCTTATGTTGTTGGGAAGAATTCCAAGTTCACTGCTAAAAGAGTCTAGCTTTGGCCTTGTACCAGGGTGGAGGCAGAGCTCCATCTCCCTCAAGGACAGCTCCCCTCACCCTAGCCCGGCTGTCTCAGGCTGGGCACATCACGGGACCTTCCTCCACCTCCTCACTCCTCCCCAACCCCCCCCCACACACAAAGGTCTCTCCAGGCTACGTCTGCTTAGAGGTCGAGGGGGCTCAACAGGGGCCGAGGCCACCCCCCGAGGAGGGACCCGAGTCCCCGACCCCTGCCTGGAGCCATCCATTCCTCCTCACAGCTGGGAGACGGTCAACAGCTAACACTCCTCCAGCTTCGGCAGGGCTGGGGCACGGCAGCAGAGCGAGCTGGGGACAGGCAGCTCCAGCCCTGCTGAGGTCTTGGCCAGGAAGGCAGAGTGTGTATGGATGGAGGCCCCTGGAGAGGGCGTCAGGTCAGCAGATGACAGTGCTGCGTGAACCTGTGGCTAAAATGGGCCTCACCTGCTACAGTTGAGCGAGGCGTGGGAGCAGCCGGCCCTGCCTGATAGCAGCAGCAGGTTAGAGCCAGCCCATCCCCTGGGCCTGGTTCAGTCTCCTCCCCCGGAAAGCCTCCCTGGCCTCTGTCCAAAATGTGGGAGCCACAGCCCTGGGTCTCCTAAGCTCCTCTAACGTTTATCTCACAGACTTCACTTGCTTTGCCATTCACTTTTTTATGTGCGATATTTTCCGTCAAACCTAATTTGACTCGGTTTAGTCAAAGCCAGGATTAAATGTGATTTCTGTTCCACCAAACGTCAGCCAGTGGAGAGGAACCTGAGCCTTCATGCCAAGCCATTTGCCACTCCGATGGAGACATTGAGGCTGGAGAAGGAAGGCCAGCCAGGCCACTCCGCCAGCTGGTGGCAGAAGCTGGCCAGGAGCCCAGGGCCCTCAGCTGCTCAGCCACTCTGCTCAGCTGTGTGGCAGGTCAGGAAAGCAGGCCCAAGCCACTCTTAGCCCCTGAAATGGAACTGAGCGGAGATGAACTGAATTCCAGATGCTTTTTGTTCCCAATTCATTTCCCAGTCCTCAACCCTGCACCCTCCACTGACCCCACACCCTTTGTCCCTGGCAATTGTGAATTGTTCAGCTGGGTGAGGAGCGGGTGAAGAAAAGGAAGGCTGGTGGCTTGAGTACATCCTAAGAGAGGGCCCTGGGCCTGGAGGATTCACTGCGGGGAAATGATGGTCACCTTGGAGGGCATCCAGTGGTCAGAGGCAGGGATGCAGGCTGGGCATCTAGGGGGGTGCTGAGGTCCACAGCAGCCAAGGGGTGGTGGCTGGTGGAGGAGAGGGCCCCTGAAGAAGAGGCAGTCATGATGAGTTATCTCTGTGGAGGATTTGTCACTGGGGGGTGGCAGGTGTGGATGGACAGGGGCCCTGGGAAGCTGGGCCAAAGCCCTGCAAATGAGGGGCTAGAGGTGAGCAGAGAACAGCAGGGATTAGGGAGAGGACGAGTTGAGTGTGTGAGCCGTAGAGGAATGGGGATCTCCCACAAGCAGATGCCTGCTGCAGCGCTTCATATGTGGCAGGAGCACCCTGAGGGGCCTACCCCACCTCTGGGCCTGAGTAAACAGCAGCCCCCAGAGAAGGCTGAAGGGCAGGGGCGTCCTGGGACAGCATGCTCAGCCCAGGTAAGGCAGGAGGTGAGGGATCTCTCAGAGAAGAAGTTGGGATGCAGTTTTCTGTAGTGGAGAGACAGTTCCAGAGAGCACGGTGGAGGAGTTGAGTGGTGGGGAAGCCAAGGGCTGGGATCAGAGGGAAGGAAGCACAGAGCCTGCTAAGGGGGTGGCTCTTTGGCAAAGCAGCAGCTACTGGAAGGAGGTTCTCCTAAGCATCAAAATCCAATGGATCTTCATGTGGTTCCATTCTACCTTCCTTCTCTTCAGTGTTCCGTGTACTCTCCTGTTTTTCTGGAAGCAGGTGCCATCCTGTTTCCTGGGTTCCTTTTTCATTTTGCTGGATTACCTCCTTGAGTAACTTTCGGACTAGGTGGGTAGAGGCTCTTCTTTCCAAGCCGCTGAACACATTTGCAAAGGTAGCTGCTGTGTGTTCTGCAACAGTGTAGCTCCCCTTTGCCAGGAGAACTAGGTGGAGTCTTTGGGTGAGGGTATTTTGCCCAACACACTTTCCTGTGAGGTACTGAGGCAGGGAGCTGGTGGGCAGGCCAGACACTCGGGTTCTTCATCTAAGCAGAAGCGTCTTTCTTTCCCACCAGTCACACCCACCTCTGCCATGGAGAAGGGTTTCTCAAGCTCTACTCGGCTTCTCTACTGGACCTCGACACTAACCAGGAGCCTCCCCCAAAGGCCGCTCACCTCACACAAAGAGCAGGCTAGGCTTCAGCTGGGGCAGAGGCGAAAAGACAACTGTCCCAGGTGTTGGGATCACAATTCTTTAAGGATTACCCCATGTTTGCTCTATGGAGCTTGGGGCTTCTCCAGGGCTCCTTTAGTGAGAGACATGCTTGCCCCTGGTGTACAGGGCTCCCAGGCTCTCTGCTCAATTTCTGCACCATCCTATCACACCTGCTGCGTGTCCTCCTGGAGTTACCCTAATGTCCAACCCGCTGACTGCCTCTCTTGTTTTCCAGCACCGTTATGTCCTTCGTGCATACGCACGCATGCGCACTCACACGCTTGGGCCCGGGCTGCCCCTTTGAGCACGCGGCCTCCGTCTTTCCAGCAGCCCACGCAGTCCAGTGGAAACATTCAGATGGAATTTTTCAAGCACTCCCTGTTCTGGGTTGTCCCCTTTGAAGGTTGCTTACATCCTCGCTCTGCGGTATTGCTAGGGAAGGCCATGCATTATTTAGGAGTAGTTTCCTGTGCAGCTCTCCTCTGTGCACATGGAGTAACTTGATAGCTCTCTGTCCCAGGGAAAAATGAGTGCCCCACCTGGGCTATGGGGACCATCTGTACCGATGACGCATGTTGGTACAGAGTTCATCTGAAGATGCTACTTGTGTCCCAGCTGTAGCCACAATGCTTTTTGCTAGGGAAACAGTGAAGCTTGTCAACAGAAACCTCTCCACATTCCAAATGCTTTCTAGATGTCAGCCAAGGTCTCCGGTGGCCATGACAGGGCCAGTTAGTTCAGGGATGCTGTATTTTAGAAGTAGCATTACTGCAGGTAATGAGACACTTGTCCATTTGCATAATTCACTAAGTGGATTAACACCTGACAGGTGCAGACCCAGAGGGCAGAGGAGCCAAGTCATTGGGGAACAGGTGACACTTGATTTGACTCCTGAAAGAGGAGGCATGTTCCTGGCAGGAAGTACAGGGAAGGGTGTTCTAGGCAAAAGGAGCAGCATGAGGTGGGGCTCAGAGGCATGAAAGCATTCTCTGAGTCTTCAGACACCAAAACCATAATCTATGGATGAGGATTAGCACAGTGTCTGGCACAGAGAGTGTGTGTGTGCTCCCACATGTGTGTGTCTCCTCATTTCTTTTTCTAAAAACAGAGTGCCCAGGTCTACCTAAGTTTAGATATCATGGCTGTCACTCAAACCCTCTCCCATCTGCTGACCATCGTCCGAAATTACCACAAGAGAATTTTACCTCTTGACCCTGAAACGTTGGCCTTTTCTCAAAATATAAATGGGAATAGGGGTAGGGTGGTGACTCACATGCTGGTGTCTCCCCACCGCAGGCAGGGAAGACATCAGAGGGCCCAGGGAAGCAGCTTAAGCCACCAATCCCTGTGCCCAGATCTCCACGAGTCTCCATCACCGACACAGACTGTCATAACCAGATGAGCTAACTTCCCCATTTTATTGATAGCAAAACAGAGTCCTGCAAGGTTCTGTGGCTCACTCAGGGTCGTGCAGGAGGTTAGTCATGGAGAACTAAGGAAAATTCAGGTTCCTGGAGAACTTTTGAAATGATTGCCTTGTGATATTTTTAGCACAGAACCAGACATCTAGCCCTGGCTCTAATAAATCTTCATCAGGAGCAGAACATTGTTGTCAATTAGGATGATGCACTGAGACATTTTTAGAACCACAATAAGTAAATTATGACTATTTTTAAAGGTACCTCTTGGGCTGATGGCCTAAAATAAGACATACTTTAGAGAGAGAATCTTAAGGCAAGAGGCATCACAAACCATTATAACAACAGCCCACAGAAGGAGGTGTTGCTCTTCCTGTTTTACAGGTGAGAAAAATGTGGCTCCAAGAAGTGGGAGCTAGGATCCCAAGAATCCTCTTCCCCCACTTTGCCGCATTAGAGCTGGTAGGCACATGCTTGGCTTGTGTTGTATCCCACAAGGGAGCTGAGGTACCACTGACTGTCAGTGATTTATTTATTTTTTTTACTCCAAAACTTGTTTACTTGTTTTTGATAGCAAAACAGAATCCCTGCAAGGTTCTGTGGCCCACTCAGGGTGCCCCCTGTCCCCCATCCCCATCATCACTCCCCTGAGGTCACCACTACCCTAACTTCAGCCCCCTGCTTTGAACTCTGTACAGAGGGAATCACACAAAATGTAGTTTTCCTTCACTCAAAATTATGTTTGAGAGATCCATTCATGATTTCACATTTAATTGTGGTCCCTGCATTCTCATGAATGATTGGTGTTCTACTATATGAAGATACACAATTTATTTTACATTCCACTGCTGATGGACAGTAGAATTATTGCTTCTGGTTTGGTGCTATTACAAGTAATGCTTCTTTGAGGATTCGCATATGTGCATTTTGGTGCGCATATGTATACCTTTCTGTTAGAAGTTCACCCAGGAGATTCGGCGTCAGTGGATGTGCCTGGTGTTTCCAAGTCGTTGTGTCAGTTCAAATCCCCACTCGAAGCTTTGTGAGAGTTCCAGTGGCTCTATATCCTCGTCAGCACTTGATACTATCTTTTTAATTTTAGTCATTCTGATTGTCACATAGTAGAGTATTGTGGTATCAATTTGTACTTCTCCAATGATTCATGAATTTGAGCACTTTTTCATGTTTATTGGCTATTTGGATATTCACCTTTGTGAACAATGACTCTTTTTCAATTTTATCTTTAGTTAAAAAATATTTCTGAGAAGAGCTCTTGTGATGGAAGCTTCTGTTTTCCTTCCCATCTAGTGATCAGTTCCAAGCCTCAACATTTGGCTGTTCTAAGAAAGGTCCCAAAGCCAAGGGGGTGAGAAAGAAGAGTCAGGGGGTGGGCCCAGCCAAAGCCCGACATTCTCGGAGCTCTTCAAGTTCCACAGCCAGGACAGGAGCTCAGGGGTTCTCTCTGTGCATTGGGATCCTCTGTTTAAAGTTCCCTCAGAAATTAGGGGAGAGGATGTATATTTCACATATAGAGCTATCAACGTTCTCTGAACTCCCGCCCTGTTTCTTCCTTTGGAATTTAGGCTCTGGATTGATATCAATGATGGCAGAAAGATGAAAATGAAAGGCATTCTTTCCTTCTCCCTTCAGCCCCTAACTGGGCAGGGAACACACAGGGAGCTGGGTTTGCTGACAAGGCTATGCATTTGGGCACTGAGGACCTACTCTGGGCCTAGAACACTAACACAATTAAGAAATCTCTGTAATCCTAGCACTCTGGGAGGCCGAGGCGGGAGGAGTGTTTGAGCTCAGGAGTTCGAAACCAGCCTGAGCAAGAGCGAGACCCCATCTCTACTAAAAGTAGAAAGAAATTAATTGGACAACTAAAAATATATATAGAAAATATTAACCGGGCATGGTGGTGCATGCCTGCAGTCCCAGCTACTCGGGAGGCTGAGGCAGAAGGATTGCTTGAGCCCAAGAGTTTGAGGTTGCTGTGAGCTAGACTGACGCCACGGCACTCTAGCCCAGGCAACACAGTGAGACTTTGTCTCAAAAAAAAAAAAAAAGGAATAGCTTAAGGTCTGGCAACGATTGCCAAACTTCAACAGCTCCGTTTTCTTGATGTAAGGTGGGGCACAGGGAGCAGAAAAGCTGCATGTAGGTTATTGCTGGAGGAGGGATGAGGACACCCTGAGGGAGGGGGTCAAGTGTTGGTCTGGGCACAGAGATGCACTGTCTGGGGCGGTGCTGAGCAGTCAGCCTTCTGGGCCTGGAAGGTGGGGCATGGCTGTGTGAGGATCAATATACTGTCTCTATATACCTGCCTACTCTGGACATTTCATATCAGTGGAACTATACAATAAAATAATTTTAAAAAAAAAGGATACAGAAGCGAAAGTGTTTGAAGCCACTAATACTTCACGCAGATAGCCTCGGGGTCCAGCCTCAGTGGGGGAGAGAGAGCTGGGTATGGTTTTGTGCCTGGCATCTGAAGCATGTGCCAAGTCCCATTGTAATTTTGATGTCTCTCCTTATAACTCTGCAGCTCTGGTTAATGAAAATTTCTCTAAAACACACACTTGACCACATTCCCATATCTTGAGCTATTATTCTTGTCACAACTCTTTTGTTAGTATTTACCACATATGGTGTATTATATCTTAGTACATTATAGAATACTTTTAAAATATCATTTATTCTGTTACCACAAAAGTGTTAAGATGCAAATTCAGGCTTCCTGCATGTTTCTGGTGGCTTGGGGAAACCAGGCCTATATAAGCCACACAAGACGACATGTGACCACCACCATCTTCCTTCCCGATCCAACGGATGCCAGCTGACCAGACTATTCCTCTCCCTGCAGACCTCCCAGGCTGCCCTGTTTTATACCTCTGTGGCTTTGCTTGTTATCTCTGCCCAGAACACCCACTTCACACTTATGTGCCTTTAACGCTCTTACTCATCCTTCCAAACCCCAGTCAGATGTGCTTTCTTTTTTTAATTTTTATTTTATTT
>NW_012136080.1:17238638-17242744 GCF_000956105.1 Propithecus coquereli
CTCTTCACCCCGTCTGACAGTCCCACTGTGTGGACAAAGCCATCCTCTTGCCCTTGCTCTCCTGCCCTGTCCTCTGCACTAGCAGCTGGCTCCTCCGTGGGCCACCTTTCATCACCTCACAAAGTTATAGCAGAAGTGGCTGCAGGTAGCAAGTGACTCAGTTATATGGCAACTGATTCGTGCCAGGGCCGAGTCCGCATTCCCCAGGACCTCGGTCAGCCACGGCCTTTGAACTGGAGCCACGTGTGTGCCAAGGTGGGCGGACAGGGGCCATGTGGCATTACTCTTCAGGTCCTGGCAAGGAGTGGAAATCCCCTGTTCTAGTTTAAAACACAAGATACTGTTCTGCCCTTCCCTCTAATTCTGGGGGCCTGGATCCCATTCCAGCCTGTGGATGTGTTTTGTGGTCCTACTCTATGTTTTAATAAAATTGAGCCCCTCAAAAAAAAAAAAAAAATCAAGTAATCTAACAGAAAAGTCCAGATTTCAGACTTCCCTTGAAAAATAGGGACATGTAAAAACAGGCCCACATTCCTTCGTGGTGAGGCTGACCAAAGCCGGGTAGCGACGGCCCCTTGAGAAGAGGCCTCTGTTCTGAGGTCCAGCGCTTTCAACCCTCTCACAACACAGCACCAGGACCTCTCACGGCCAGCCGCCCACAGGGCGTCACTGCTTGGGTCTAGGGAAGGCTTCTGAGTTTGCTTCTCTAGACTGTTAGTATAGTGCACATCATGGGTAACACACACACACACACACACACACACACACGACCAAGGGAGGGGAGAGCCTGCTAGTTCTGCACTTGACTTTGAAGCATCTCACAGCCTCAGCCACTGCTGTTCAAGGAGCCCACAGACACCCAGGATCTGTACTCAGACACCGGAGCTAACCTGTGTGTCCCTGCGTGTCCCTGCTTAGACGGTGAACTCCCAGAGGACGAGGACGAGAATTCTAGGGCCCTCTTTCTAGTGAGCTGTGTGAGGTGATTAGACAGCTGGGCTGCACATTGGAACCCCTTGAGGAACTTGGTAAAAAGTCGCAGTGCCTGGCCCCTCCCCAGACCAATTAAATCAGGACCTCTGTGGGCAGGGCTCGGCCTGGCAGTTTTTAAAGCTCCCCAGGTGATTCTAACGTGCAACCAGGGCCCAGTAATAAGCCGTCTCAGTGAAGAGGCGGTTGATGTTAGTGAGAATGCGCATCCTGCACCAGAGAACGTCGCCCCCACCCTCCCAGGGCTCAAGTCCAAAGCCAGGGAGTCCTCCCCATCCCTTCTTCCCTCTTTCCAGTGATGCTGAGCTGGCTGCTCTAGGGAGCAGGGGAGACGGGACCAGCCACTTCTGCCCTGATGCTGCACAATTCTTGACAAATTGATTCCAGCCCCCACCCACTGCCTGACGTGGGAGGCCCATGGTGTGCGGAGAACTTCCCAGAAAGGACTGTCATAAGCAATCAGAATAACCTTAGAACAAACAACAAGTGAAGAACAGACTGAATTTGGTTTGACCTTGGTTGTACTATTTTGAATAGAAGAATTCGAGACAGTGAGACCTGGCTATAAGAATGGTTTGGTTCCTAATATTTCCAAACCTGGTTTTCTTAATACAGACAACACATTTGTCAACAGTAATCATGCCCCCCTCCACTTCTCTGATGGGTTTTGGAGTAACGTAAGCCAGTGACAAGCCAACCCTGGCCTGGTGGCATTGTCCCCACCTGCTTTGCCCACCCAACAGGCAGGGCTTTTTTCCCAGGAGGAAAAGCCCTGCTGCTGTGGAGTGCCCAGCCCAGGCAGCACACACAGGAAGATCAGGGCAAGTTATTTGCCATTCTTCCAACCGCATCATAGGCCTCGGTAACACTGTCCCTGCGCCTGCGGAGTTTTCCACCCGAGAGATGTGCTGATGATTCACTGCACAGGGATAGAATTTGAAGAAAAGAGTTGCTTCTTAGTCACCACTTTCATGCAACAAATGGCTCTGTACCAAGCTCTGTGCCAGGCCCAAGGGCACTCCTGCTGCCCAAGGGCACCCACACACCTGATGTGAAGACAGGTGGATGCAGTGTCACCTGCCTGCTGGCAGCGCGAGCAGGGGCCACAGGAGAGAAGGCGCAGCAGGAGTGCTGGCGGCGCGCAGGGCCCGGGGTGTGGTGGGAGTGCTGAGGAGTGCAGGGGACAGAGGAGAAGCCACATGCGGGAGGGAGCAGTGATGGAGCCTTGTAAGTCACACTCAGGAACAAGGTCTTGGGATGTGTCTTAGTAAGTTCAGGTTGCTGTGACAAACTGGGTGGCTTATACACAGAAATTTAAATATTTGTCCCAGTTCTGGAGGCTGGAAGTCCAAGATCAAGGTGCCAGCATGGTCTGGTTGAGGACCTGATGAGGACCCTCTTCCAGGTTGCTGACTGCTGATTTCTCCTTGTATCCTCACATGGGGGAGAGCAAGAGAGCTCTCTGGAGTCTCTTTTATGCAGGCACTCATCCTATGCATGAGGCTCCACCCTCGTGACCTAATCACCTCCCAAAGGTCCCACCTCCTCATACTATCTGATTGGGGATGAGGATTTCATCACATGGATTTTGGAGGGACACATTCAGTCCACAGCAGTATGGGTCAGAGTTCTAGGAGGAAGCAGCTAGCACACTCAAACCGTAGACTGAAGAGAGTTTAACAGTAAAGGGACTGCTTACGGAGCTGTGGACAGAGTGCAGGGAAACCAGCAGCTGAGGGTAAGGAACCCTGGGCTTGCAACCCTGGTGAGGGAACACAGTTACCATCCCTAGGCTCAAAGGAAGGGAAGCAGTACTTGGGAAAGGAAAACGGTAGCTGTAAGAGAGAGCCACCCAACAGGAGCTGTGGCCTTAGATGGAGGAACACAGCCACCGCCAGCCACAGCCTGCAAGGACGGAGCCAGGATACAAACATTCTCACTTGTCTCCTGTCCCTCCTCTCATCCAGGTCAGTGCCTCCCACAGGCTGAAACCCTCGGAGCACAGCAGACAAGGGGAGCTGATTGGTGCAGTCCACAGAGGTCAGCTTCCTACGCACAGAGCAGGGCGGAGAAGGAAGGACAGCATGGATGTTGAGAGAAGAATATATTCAACAGACTTTACCTATAAGGTAAACGAACAAAATTGCGAAAATGCAAAACTTGAGTGAATAAATAGATAAAAGCTAATTAGTTCCAAATGTGGGCAGGGGGTGGCTTTTGAGCCTCACTCCAGTAACTCTCCCCTCTGAACATCAGATGCGAAACACCTAGAGCATCTCCCAGCGCCTTAGGCTACCATCAGAATCACATTCTTCCCAAAGCACAACCCAACTGTGTAACAAGAAGAGGCAGGTCCAGGGCCTGGAGCTAGAGTTTTTAAATGCTGTTGCCAAAGTCATAGAGAACTTGAAGCAAAAATGATGGGGTCCAGTTTGTGTTTTTCTACAGCCTTCCTGGAAGGTCTATGGTTGGGGGCTTAGTGAGCAGGCAAGAGTAGAGGTGGGGAGATTGAGGAAAAGGCTGTTGGTTCCAGGGAGAGAAGGAGGGCCTGCATGAAGGCCATGGGAGTAGAGGCTGGGAAAGAGACCAGTGCAAAGGGGCCAAGTCCATGGCTTAGGGACTCGGAGCATGCGGCAGTTAGGCAAGGGAAGACGTGAGGACACTTGCAATTCATTCACTCACTTGTTCTCAATGCACATGTATTGAGGGCCCGCCATGTGCCGGCCACTGCTGTTGATGCTGAGGATACTACAATGAAACTACAGTTAACAATCTCCACCCTCGTGGAGCTTATACCTTAGTAGGAAACGTACACAAACAGTACCTGGTAAATATCAGGCATTCCAGATGCATGCTGGGCAGGGAAGAGGAGCAGAGAGCAGATGGCTGGGTGGCTACAGTGGTGTGCTTGTAAATGTTTAACAACCAGCTCTCTGGGGGTGAATAAAAAACCCTGATTTGTAGTGTTTGCTGCTTTTCATAAGGTAAATACTCCCACCACAGCCAATTTCAAGCTCCAACGTGATGCCACCAAATGCAGAGTTGGGAAGAGACGCTCATTAGCCAACCAACACAGCATTTCCACCAGCCGAGCACAATGGATGTAAAGTACCTGC
>NW_012136080.1:17244439-17281721 GCF_000956105.1 Propithecus coquereli
TCATTTGGAAAGGCAAAGGACCTAAAATATCTGTAACAATCTTAGAAAAGAAAAACAAAATATGAAGCTTACATTACCAGATACTGAGGCTACTATAAAGATATGATAATTGCTATGATTTGAGTGTGTCTCCCAAAATTCATGTGTTGGAAACTTAATTCCCAGTGTGATAGTGTTGAAAAGCAGGATCTTTAGGAAGTGATTAGGTCATGAAGCCTCTGCCCTCATGGATGGATTAAGGCCATTATCAAGTGAGTGGGTTAGTTACGATGGGAGTGGGTCTCTGATAAAAGGATGAGTTTGGCCCTCTTCCCCTCTCTCTTTCTGGTGAGTGCTCTCTTGCCCTTCTGAGAAGGGATGATGTAGCAGGAGAGCCCTTGTCAGATGCAGGCCCCTTGACCTTTGACTTCCCAGCCTCCAGAACTGTAAGAAATAAATTTCTGTTCTTCATAAATTACCCAGTCTCCGGTATTCTGTTACAGCAGCACAAAACAAACTATGACAATAATTAAAACAGTTTGCTATTGGTGTAAGCATAAAAACAAATACACAATGAAGAGAACACAGTCCAGAAACAGATCAACATTTATGTAGCTAATGAATTGTGTTACTGCAATCCAGTGGGGGAAAGATGGTCTCGTTAACAAGTGGTACCAGATCAATTGGATATCCATATAGAAAACACATGAATCTTCACCCCTACCTCACATGATAGATGAAAATTAAATTGAAAGTGATTATAAACCTAAATGTGAAAGGCAAAACAGCAGCAACAAAAAAGCTCCTAGAAGGATACATAAGAAAAAACCTTCATGTCCTTGGTGTAAGCAAGGCTTTCTTAAACAGAACACAAAATGCAACAATCATAAAGAAAATGATTAATATATTGAACTTCATTAAAATTAATAGCTCCTCTTCATCAAGAATCACATTAAGAAAGTGAAAAGGCAAGACACAGTCTAAGAGAAGATAGTTGCAGTATATATAACTAACCAAGGATCACATTATTAATCCTAACATCCCCAAATTAAAAGTAACCCAGATGGCGTCAATAGTAGAAGAGAAAAATAGAGGTATATTCATACAATGAAATACTATATAATAACTTTTAACAAAAGAAACAGACTACTGCTACACACAGCATAGATGAATCTCATGGCAACGTTGAATAAAAGTAGCTAGACATAAAAGAATACATAATTAGACTTAGGTGAATTCAGTCAAGAACAGGCAAAAGTTATCTGTGACTGTAGAAGTGAGAATAGTGTTACTTTGGAGCAGGTGGTGGCATGCCATCGATTTGGGGAATGAGCATGAGGAAGCTTGCTGGGATCCTAGAAAACTCCTCATTTTATCTGGGTGGTGGTTACATGAATACATACATATATAAAAATTCATTGAACTATATACTTACAATTTGTGTACTTTATGTAGATTATATCTAAATTAAAAAATAAAAGGAGGAGGGAGGGAGCAGTATCCCCAAACTTCTATTTTTAAAAAGTTACTTCCTTCTCTCTAGAAATGCTTTGAATTCAATGCAGTGTTTTCCTTGGCAGTAACGAGTACAGTTACTGCATCTAAGCAGGGAGATGGTTCCACAACAGGAAAAAAAATGGCTAAGGGATTTGAAGGCTTTGAAGAACAAAGAATCTCATTGTCTAGTGAAGCTGCCTCCCTCAAGCTGTGTCCTAGAAGCACTCACAGGAGTGCGACATCTGTTCAGTGACTCCCGGATCAAGTGGCCTCCTATAAAGCAAATGTGGGTGCCCTCAGAAGCACCACTGCACACAGGCCATAGGTTCTAGAATTGCAAATTTCCATCTAAAATACACATTCTTCTCCTGGATAATGGTCATGTTACACAACAGCCTCTGGGATTTTCATGGAGAGTCAAACAGGACAGCACAGTCCACTAGCTACAGGAAAAAAAATCAACCTTCCTTTTTTTTTTTTTCTTTTGTAAACAGAAGATAAGCCTTTTCTTTTTCCCTCTCTTAAAAAAATCTCTTGGCAGGTAAAGCGATTCTCCTTTTTCGATGTGTAGGTAGTCCCATATTCCTCACCAACCCCTCTAGGATTTTTAGATGAAGTTACCAGGACTGGTTTTGAATTACTAGAAATTTAGGGGCTGAAAAGAATCCTTCTCTTGTAGAAATATAAACAAATATTTTCACATGAAATGGCATGATACTTGGGGCTAGGGACAAGGGGAGTGGATGGGGATATATAGATAAACAGGATTGGCAACGAGTCGAAAATTGTTAAAGCTGGCTGGTGGGACTGTGAAAGTTTATTGTACTGTCTGTTCCACTCTAATTGCTTAAAATTGCCCATAATTTAAAAAAAAGAACTCTCTGCAGGTGAATTGGTTTGGAAGGATAAACATTTACATGTGATCACATGAGTTTTAACAATCCAGGAGATTCTGATTGTTGAAATCAACTCACCATTTCTTATCACACTTGGAATATGAAAATTAAATTCCCTGATTTGATCTCCAAATCACTAATTATTTTCTACCATGTGTTCTTCATTAGCTGTTGTCCAAACTTGGAGTTTACCAGCTTGTTATTTTCATTTTTGTTTGCCAAAGAACATATTTGGTTCTTATGTACTTTTTTTAAAATCTGGGTTCTTTCAGATAAATAACTCAGCATAATTATTTTAAGATTCATTCATGTTTTTAATGTGCAGCAATAGTTCATTCCTTTTAGTGTTAAGTAACATTTCGCTGGATGAATACACCACAATTTGTTTCTCCATTCACTATTAATGGGCATTTGGGTTGCCTTTGGTTTGAGCTATTAAAAATAAGACAGCTATAAACATTTGTGTATGGGCATATGCTTTCTTTTTTCATGGGGTAAATACCCAGGAGTAAAATGCTAGATCATATGGTAGGTGTACGTTTAATTCTTTAAGAAACTGCCAGACTTTTCCAATGTTGTTATGTCATTTTACATTCCCACCAGTAGTGTATGAGAGTTCTAGTTCCTTTATATCCTTGTCAACATTTGATACCATCAGCCTTTGTAGTTTTAAGTAGGAAGTGGTATTTCATTGAAGTTTTAATTTGCAGATTTCTAATAATTAATGATGTTGAGCATCTTTTCATACATTTATTTACCACCCATATATCTTTTTTTGCAGAAATATCTGTTCAAGTATGTTTCCTATTTTTAATTGGCTTGTTTTTTTGTTAAGTTCTGAGAGTTCTTTTACGTATTCTGGATGCACATCCTTTATCAGATATATGTTTATTTTCTCCCAGTGCATGGCTTGTCTTTTCATTCTCTTAACAGTGTTTTTCAAGAGCATAAGTTTTTTAACTTTGTTCATGTCCAAATCATTAATTTGTTCTTTTACAGATTATGCTTTTGATGTCTTATTAAAGAATCTTTGCCTTATACATGATTCCAAAGATTTTCATCTATGTTTTCTTCTAAAAGGTTTATAGTTTTAGATTTTACATTTAGCTCTTTGATCCACTTTGAGTTAATTTTTGTATGTTGTACTTTATAGGCATTGATCAAAGTCATTTTATTGAGTGTATATATCCAAATGCTCCAGCAACATTAACTCAGTTGTCTTTATACCTACCGTCTTTTTCTGGACTCTATTCTGTTCCATTGATCTATTTGTCTTTCCTGACTCTATGCTGTCTTGACTACTGTGGCTTTATAATAAGTCTTGAAGTCAAGTAGTATTAGTCCTCCAACTTCATTCTTCTTTATGAAAGTCATTTTGACTATTCTAGATCCTTTGTAGATCCATATAAACTTTAGAATCAGCTTGTCAATTTCTCCCAAAAAGAAAATTTGCTTGGATTTCGATTGAAATTGCATTGAATCTATAGATCAATTGGGGAAGAATTGACATCTTCATAATATTGAGTATTCTAATTTGTGAAAAAGATATATCTCTCCATGTATTCAGGTCTTCTTTAATTTCTCTCAAAAGTGTTTAGTAGTTTTAGTGGACAAGTCTTACGCAGCTTTTGTCAGACTCACCCCTAAACATTTAATATTTGTTGATATTATTGTAAATTTTTAAACAATTTTCTACTTTGGATTCTTGGTTGCTAGGATACAGAAATACAATTAATTTTTATATATGGATCTTATGTCCTGCAACACTGGTTATTAGTTCCAGTGTCTTTTTGTAAATTTCACCTGTTTTTCTACATACTGGATCATGCTGTCTGCAAATAACGACGGCTCTGCTTCATTACCAATCTGATGCCTTTGTTTCTTTTCCTTGCCTTATTGCATTGGCTAGACCCTCCAGCACAATGTTGAACTGAAGCAGTGAGAGAGGGCATCCTTCTTTATACCTGATTTTAGTGGCATAAGTATTTAGTCTTTCACTGTTAACTAAGGTATTAGCTGTTTTTCACAGTTGAGAAAGATTCACTTTAGAAGAACTGCTAGTTTTTTGTGAATTTTTATCAAGTGATATTTTACCACTAGTTATACAGCATAAGAATCATATGCTTTCATTTCACACGTACTAGCCTATCCTTGTTGTCACATATTCCACTTACTCATGTATTATAAACTCACAAACCACTGTGGGTTTTTCTTGGTTGTTTAAAGAGTCGATCATCTTTTCAATGAGATTGAAATAAGAAAATTTATATATTTACCTCATAATTACCATTTCCAGTCCTCTTCATTCTTTTGTATAAATTCATATCTCCATTTAGTGTCATTCTCCTTCCACCTAAAGGACTTCCTGTAACAATTCTTATAGTGCAGGTCTGATGGTAATTAATTCTTGCAGTTTTTGTATGTGAAAAAACATTTTTGTTTTTGCCTATATTTTTAAAATATATTTTCAGAGGTAAAGAATTCTAGAATTATGATACTTTATGGATATTGCTCTACTGTCTTCTTGCTTGCATTGCTTCCAACAAGAAATCTGTTATATTTATTTTTGTTCCTCTTTACATAACATGTCTTCTTTTCCTCAGACTGCCTTTAAAATTTCTTTTTATTACTAATTTTGAGCAATATGATCATTATGTGTCTTGGCATGGTTTTCTTCATGTTTCTTGCACTTAGAGTTTGGCCATTTTATTTTCATACATCTTTTCTGTCTCCCTCTCCCTTCATGGGCTAGAATTACACGTATATTAGGCTGATTGAAATTATCACACAGCTCACTTATGTTCTTTTCATTTTCATAAATTATCTTTCCCTTTGTTTTTCATTTTAGATAGTTTTTATTGTTACACTCAGGTTCACTAATCTTTTTTCTTCAATGTCTAATCCCATCCAATTAATTTTTCATCTCAGACATAGTATTTTTTTACCTCTAGAAATTCCATTTGGGAGATATATATGTATATTATATTTTACATATATTTATGCTCCAAAAAGTTAAATACTGGGACCCTGAAGAATTATGCTATATATAGGAAGATATATAAGATCTTCCTATTTAATTTTTTGAACAAATGTAATACAGTTAGTAAAACCATTTTTTATGTTTTTGTCTACTAATTCTAACATCTATGTCAGTTTGGATTAGTTTTGGTTGACTGCTTTTTAATTTTTCTCCTCATCGAGGTCATATTTCCTGCTTCTTTGCATGCCTGGTAATTTTTTATTGCATGCCAAATATTATGAATTTTACTTTGTTGGTTCAATAATATTTTTATATTCCTATAAATATTTTTGAGATTTGTTCTGGGATGCAGTTAATTGGAAAAAGTTTGATCTTTTTAAGTTTTTCTTTTAAGATTTATTAGACGGTACCAGAACAGCATTTATTCTAAAGTTAATTATTTCCCACTACTGAAAAAAGACCTTTCTGAGTAATCGACATGGTGCTCCATGAATTATGATATTTTTAGTTTTGTTGTGGGAACAGGAACTATCATCATCCCTGTGTGAGCACTAGTTACTGTTCCTTCTTATCTTTCTGGGTGGATCTTTCCTAGGTTTCAAGTAGTTCTTTCAAATGCATGTGCTGATTAATACTCTGATCAATACTGGCATACCTTGCTATTGCACTTGACTTCATTGTGCTTTGCAGATATTGCATTTTTTTACAAATGTTTGTGGCAATCCTGTAGGGAAAAAGTCTATCAGTGCCATTTTTTACCAGCATGTGCTCACTTCCTGTTTCTGTGTCACATGTTGGTAATTCTTGCAACATTTCAAATATTTTCATTATTATTATATCTGTTATGGTGATCTGTGATCAGTGATCTTTGGCATTACTGTTGTAATTGTTTTGTAGCACCACAAAGCACACTTACAAGATGGCAAACTTAGTAGATAAATGTGTGTGTTCTGACTGTTCCACTGACCAGCCATTCCCTGTCTCTCCCCTTCTCCTTAGGCCTCTCTATTCCCTGACACACAGTAATATTGAAATTAGGCCAATTAATAATCCTAGAATGGCCTCTAAGTATTCAAATAAAAGGAAGAGCCAAACATCTCTTGCTTTAAATCAAAAACTAGAAATAATTGAGCTTAGTGCAGAAGACATATTGAAAACCAAAACAGGCCAAAAGCTAAACCTTTTGCACCAGTTAGCCAAATTGTGAATGCAAAAGAAATGTTCTTAAAGAAAGTTAAAATTGCAACTCCAGTGAACACATAAATAATAAGAAAGCAAAACAGGCTTATTGTTGATATGGAGAAAGTTTGAGTCGTCTGGATAGAAGATCAAACCAGCCACAACATTCCCTTAAGCCAAAGCTTAATCCAGAGTGGCCCCAGCTCTCTTTAATTCTATGAAGGCTGAGAGAGGTGAGGAAACTGCAGAAGAAAAGTTGGAAACTTGCAGAGGTTGGTTCATGAAGTTTAAGTAAAGAAGCTGCCCCCATTTTTACTTCTGTTTATGTGGTGAATTACATTTATATGATCCTCTCAATAGACTCAGAAAAAGCATTTGACAATAACAGCACTCTTTTGTGATAAGAACGCTTAATGAAATAGGCGTAGATGGGACTTACCTTAAAATGATAAAAGCCATATATGACAAACCTACAGCCAACATCATAAAGCCAGGGTGGCAGCACATCTGTTTATAGCATGGTTTACTGAATATCTTAAGCCCACTGTTAAGACCTACTGCTCAGAAAAAAAGATTCCTTTCAAAATGTTATTGCTCATTGACAATACACCAGGTCATCCAAGAGCTCTGATGGAGAAGTAAAAGGAAATTAATGTTTTCATGTCTGCTAACACAACATCCATTCTGCAGCCCCTATCAAAAAGTAATTTTGATTTCAAGTCTTATTATTTAAGAAACACATTTCAAAGACTATAGCTGCCATAGATAGTGATTCCTCTGATGGATCCAAGCAAAGTAAATTGAAAACCTGGAAAGGATTCACCATTCTAGATGCCATTAAGGGCATTTGTGATTCATGGGAAGAGGTCAAAATACCAACATTAACGGGAGTTTGGAAGAAGTTGATTCCAACCCTCATGGATGACTTCGAGGAGTTCAAGACTTTACTGGAGAAAGTAACTGCAGATGTGGTAGAAATAGCAAAAGAAGTAGAATTAGAAGTAGAGCCTGAACATGAGACTGACTTGCTGCAATCTCATGATAAAACTCTAACAAATCAGGGGTTGCTTCTTATGAATGAGCAAAGAAAGTGATTTCTTTAGATGGAATCTACTCCTGGTGAAGATGTTGTGAACATTAAAATACAACAAAGGAGTTAGAATATTCTGTAAACTTACTTGATAAAGCAGCAGCAGGATTTGTGAGGATTGACTCCAATTTTGAAAGAAATTCTATTATGGGTAAAATACTATCAAACAGCATCACATGCTACAGAGAAATCTTTCATGAAAGGAAGAATCAATCAGTGTGGCAAACTTCATTGGTAATTTTCATTACCACAGCCACCCCAACCTTCAGCAACCACCACTTTGGTCAATCGGCAGCCATCAGCATCAAGGCCAGACCCTTCACCAGCAAAAAGATTACAACTTGCTGAAGCCTTAGGTTATCATTAGCATTTTTTAGCAACATAAAGTATTTTTAAATTAAGGTGTGTACATTGTTTTTTAGGCATAATGCTATTGCATGCTTTATAGACTACTGTATAATGCAAACATCACTTTGATATGCACTAGGAAACCAAAACATTTGTGTGACTTGTTTCGTTGTGATAGTCACCTTATTGCTATGGTCTGGAACCAAACCTGCAATGCCTCTGAGGTGTGCCTGTGCTTGAGGGAGACGAGACCCTTGTCAGTTACCGGGTTCTCTCTCTGAGCCCCTCTCTCCTCTCCAGTGCTCTGCCCTGTGAACTCTGGCCACCTTGTCCTCCCTGGACCCTCAGCTCCTTGTCCTCAACTCAGAGATACCACTGGGCTCCACTTGGCATTGTTCCTTTTGCACTGTGTCCTGGGGCCTCTCTGAAGGCAGTAAGCTGGGCCACGACTTCTTTCTCTTCTGTCTTTCAGAGATCACTGTCCTTTGTTGCCTGATGTACAGTGTCTTATTTCATGTATCTAGTCTGTATTTTTCTGAGAGTCGGGTTTTTTTTTTTTTTTGCTTCAAATAAGAAGTTCAATCTGGTCCCTGGCCCACCATTTTTCCTGGAAAAAGAATTCTTGATCAATTGATTTTCAACAATGTTTTCAAGACAATTCAATGGAGCAAGGTATGATTTTTCAACAAACAATGGTGGTGTGATTTGATATTAATATAAAAACCAATTCTTACTTTACATCATACACAAAAATTAACTTCTATTAGAAAACATATGAAAAAATTGTTGCAACCTTGCAATAAGCCACGGTTACTTAGAGCAAGAAAAGCATGAAACATAAAGCAAAATGTTGATAAATTAAGCTTTACCAAAATCAAAATCTTTTCTCTCCAAAAAACACTATCAAAAAAGAAAAAACTGCAAGTCATAGAATGGGAGAAAATATTTATGATCCTTATATCTGAAAAAAGCACTTGTATCCAGAATATATAAAGAACTGTACATATAGACAGAATACATAAAGTTAATATAAAGTTAATCAAACCAATATAAAAGTGAACAAAGTATTTGAAAAGAAGCTTCAACAATTTACAAATAAGCAATAAATACATAAAAAGATGCCAAATATTTTTAATCTCAGGGAACAGCAAATTAAAACCACAATGAGAATGGCTTAAATTTAAAAAGCAAACTAGAAATGTTTATAATACCCAGTGTTAGCTAGGACGTGGGACACTAAAAGCGTGGGGAACCTGCGGCCTTAAGGCCACATGTGGCCTTCTCGGTCTGTAAGTGCAGCCTTTTGACTGAATCTAAATTTTACAGAACAAATCCTCTTATTAAAAGGGGTGCAGCAGAGAAAGATGAAGCTTCTCTTGCCTCCTTTGGTGCTTAAAAAAGAACAATCTTGAAATCAGAAGGCCTCAGGTTCCTCAACCAACATATAACAACATGAATGAATCTCAAAATTATTATTGCAGAACAAAGAAAACCATACTCAAAAGAGTATATACTGTATCATTCCATTTTCATAAAATTCTAGAAAATACAAACTAATCTATGATGAGAACAGCCGGTCAGTCATTGCCCAGGCTAGTGGATGGAACAGAGGGACAAATGGAAGATGTCTGTGACCAAATGTGCGGGAGCTTCTCCCCACCAGCAAGCAATCAGCTCTGCCGCAGACACGAACTGGGTGTCCTGCAATTCAGTTTGACCCTGTCTCAATTTTGACCCTGTCTATCTGGAGACAGCGTCAGGTTGAGCAGGCTGAGGGCTCAGTCCCACAAGACTGCCCCCATTTCAGACACTAGTCACCAGTCTGGGTCTCCAAACCTTCTGACTGCCCAGCTTCAAGTTGGGGTTCCTATGATCCCCTCTTTAGCCTCAACTAATTTGCTAGAACATCTCACAAAACTCAGGGGAACACTTATGTTTACTGGTTTATTATGGAGGATATTACAAAGGACAGAGATGAAGAGACGCATAGGCTGAGGTGTGGGGGACACCACCTGGCACACCACCCTCAGGGATCTCCACATGTGCACCTGTCCAGAGCTCTCCCTACCCCATCCTCTTGATGAAATAGGAACAACTGGGTAGATAACTGATTGGACAAAGAGAGTAGGACCTAAAACTAATAGACTGAGTGGGGACACCCAGCAAAGCCTCTCTGTTCAGATTCTCCTTGGCCTCTCTGTGAAGCATTCCTTCCTCCAGGGTATGGGGCAGGACCCCTTCTGATATAAGGGTCTTAAGACCTACAATCAGGCAAAGTAGGCCATCGAATATCTTTATGGCCAGCTCCAAGATGGAAAGGCAGGGAAGATTACAGTCCTGCCTTGGGGAGAAAAAGAGGAAGGTGAAAGCAGGAGGTGGTCAGAGAGAGAGAGATTTTGTTTTCCAAGGTCTGCTTCTGAGGCCAAAAGCACCCCAGCATTGTAACAGGAGACTTCAACAGCGCTATGGGAATTATGATCCAGGAACTGTGAATGAAAACATATATATATCTCATAATAGCCAAACTGATAAAAGAAAAAAAATCCTAGTAATCTTATATATGTTAAATTCATTGAATTCCTAATTTAAAACCTTCCCATAAAGAAAAGAAAACTTTGGGCCCAGATGGTTTCACTGGTGAATTGAATCAAACATTTAAGGAAAATAAAATATTAATCTTACACAAACTTTTTCAGAAAATAGATGAGAAATAACACTCTTGTTTTCTGAACCCAGCATAACCCTGATACTAAGACCACAAATTGAGGACAAGAGAAAGAAGTTATAGGTCAATATTCCTCATAAACATATGTATAAAGAATTTTTATCAAAACACTAGCAAATCTAATTCAATAACAAATCAAATTGAATAATCTGGATTTATCTAAAAAATTCAAGGTTGATTGAGTATTCAAAAATTAATTAGTATTAAAAAGCAAGATTTGAACTACAAAACTAGTGGTAATTACCAGCCATGATCAGTAAGGTTAGATTATATCCTACTTAGGAAAGAGTGATTTCACTAAATGAATTAAATGAGGAACACAATTACATTCTTTTATTTTATTTTTTTAAGAGTTGGCATCGCGCTCTGTCACTCAGGCTGGAGAGTACAGTGGCACCATCATAGCTTACTGCAGCCTCAAACGCCGGGGCTCAAGTGATCTTCCTGTCTCAGCCTCCTGAGTTGCTGGGACTAGAGGCATGAGCCACTGCACCCTGCTTTACAATTATATTCTTAAGTCAATATTTTTAACTTCAGAACCTGGATCAGAGTGTATTATTATGGATAGACTATGATTTGTATCAAAATGGGACAATTAATATGTTTATTTTAAAAGAATCAATGCAATTTACAACATTAACAGAATAAGGCTGAAAACCCTTGGGGTCATCCCCAAAGATGCCGGACTCATATGGACCATGCCACTTTTGCCTGAATGAGAGACGAGCAGTGGCTCTAGGATATTCTCGCAGAGCCTGAAAACAGCCAAGACTCCCTGAAAACCCCAGGTGGGTGAGCAGTGAGGGCTGGGGGCCCAGAAGAGGCCCAGGGTCAGAACAGGGAAGGTGCGTGGCTCATGGCCATCAAGCAGCTGCCATCGCAAAGATGGGGAGGGAGAAGCCACACTGCAGAACAGTCAGTCAAGGCAGGGACCAATCGCCCTCCCCTGATGCCAGAGGACACACCTTCCCTCCCCTCTGTTAAATCAATTACCGTTGGTGAGATGAGAGAAGGAGCTAAAAGGGAAGTGGAATGGTCTTGAATGCGCTGAGTTTATTTTTTATTTTTATTTTATTTACTTATTTAATTTATTTATTTTGCTTAATTTACTTTTGTGCTTTGACTTGGGAGTCATTTTGTTGCTACAGAATGTCCGAAGGTGGCAAATTGCTTTCAGCGCACATCTGTCTTCAGGGGTTTATCTCCAGAAGACAGTGTTCTCCTTTCCTCTGGAGGGATCTTGGTGTCACTTGTTGGGTACTGTCTATGATGGCTATGGAATTGGATGAGTTTAAATCTTCAACTGACACATTTCAAATCAGTCCTGCTGAGTTGCCTTCAATTGGTAAATTTAGTTCTTTTCCTGAAAAGATATTTCATGAGCCACCCAGTTACAGAGAAATAAAGGTCCATACTTGCAAGTCTGAATTTGGATTGCACGTTTTTATACTGACCACCTGTTAGCAAATCCCATTTCTATCTTCCTTCCTTTCCATTGTCTGGTACTTAGTAGGATTCCAACATCTTGAGACTCTTTCCATCTGTCAACCTAAATAACAAGCAGAGAGAGGCTCTGTACAAGAAAATAATATTTATTCAGAAATAGAGTATTGCAGTGGTAATCAGTGTGCCATAGTAAACCATGTGTGCATTCAGAGTTGTAAAGGAAGACAAAGGATTTTAAAGGAAAAATTAGGAGGATTACATAATTGTTTTGAAACGGTTGCCCTTGGCTACGAAGATCAATAACAAGGGTGGCACCAGTCTGAAGTTGGACAGTCAGTCGCTAGGCAGATGTCCTAACAGAAATACTTTTTGTATAAGGTTGTAATGGCCTTTGTGTAAGGTTGTGGTTTTTGTAGAGTCTTTTATGATAGTTTTTATCAGGTATTTATGCTTGAGGAATCCTCTCTTCATAGCCTTCCCTGACTCTGTCAGGGTTTTTGTTTTTGTTTTTGTTTTAACACAAGTGATTTCATTTTGATTCTGACAACTTTCACACATCTGAGGTGTGTTTATATCCCTCTCTGATTGCTATAAGATTGCCATTCTCTTCAAATATGCTTTACAATGCTCACAGAAAGACAGCTCCTTCTGCCTTCTGTGTGAAGGAGGATGTGTCAGGAGCCTGCTGGCGACCTGAATAAATGGAGTCTAACAATTTGGTGCAAATGAACTGACATCAGAGCAGAATTCAAAAGGACCTTAGATGTCAGAGAAGCTTCTCTCCCCTGAAGAAAGACCATTCCTGTGATTTATGCAGGGCCAGAGAACATCATAAGCATAAAGAAAATTGCAGAAATCCACACAGTTTTTTTAAATAGAGGAATAAAAAATTATTATTGGCTCTCATACATTTGAGTTAATGTGTCCTTCCTCCCAGAAGTTATTCTGAAATTGTAGACTTCATCCCACCCTAGAGGGGGATACAGTGAACAACTGTCATTCTTTATGGCCACCTAGCGTCTGTGAACTGAGTTTGAGGAATCCCACACCGAGCATCGGGACCTCCTGCTAGAAGATGTCTGTCCCAGCTTCCCTTGCGGGGAGGGACCAGCCTGAACGCGACTCTGCCGACAGCCGCCTCCATGGCAGACTGCAAATCTGAAGCTGATGATGTGGGCAGCCATCTCTTGGCAAGGGTGGCAGCAGCAGCGGGCTCGTGCGGCAGTGTGCAGGGCCCCCACAGCGCCCGTGCCCGCTTCCCAGGGAGCCTTATTCCTGACCACGAAGCCACTTTGCCTGGTTTTCTGGCCCACCTGGAAATTCTGTGAGCTATTTGATGTTCTCTAAACTTTGCTGCTCTCAGTGTAATCCATGGACTAGCAGCAAAGGCACCTGATTAGAAACACAGACCCTCGCCCCGCCCCAGACCTAATAAATCGGAATCTGCATTTAACAAAAGCCCCAGCGGCCTGAATTTGCATCAGAGTTACAAGGCTCCAACAGATTTCTCAACCATCCTCAGAGTTTCTACCGTTTATGATAAAGAATCCTGCTGATGGGAGTACACATCTCTGTGCCCGTGTCCTCATCCAGCATTGGGAAGGTGGGACTTGACAGCCCTAGAAGGAAGGGTATTCTGACACATGCTACTGCACGGATGAGCCGTAAGGACATTATGCTAAGAGAAATAAGCCAGACACAGAAGGACAAGTACTGTGTGACTCCAGGTATACAAGGTCTCTAGAGTAGTTAAATTCATAGAAACAGAAAGCAGAATGGTGGTTACCAGGGTTAGGGACAGGGGAAAATAAGAAGTGGTTGTTCAATGAACACAGAATTTCAGTTTTGCAAGTTGAAAAAGTTCCAGACATTGGTTGCACAATAATGTGAATATACTTAACACAAACTGTATACTTAAAATGGTTAAGATGTTAAATTTTATGTTATCTGTACTTTACCATAATTAAAACTTTCTGAAAAGACAGAGAAAAAGGGGGGAGGAGGTTGGAATTAGTCGTTTCTGAGGCCACCAGCTATGATACTCTGTGGTTCTTTGAATTGAGAAGCTCCTCCTCACTGGGATCCCTCCTCCAGTTTCAGCCCTGCTGATCCATTTTCTACATAAACCTACAGGGTAGAATACAAGCTATTTAGCATGACTGTTGGTAGTGTAATCACAGATCCTTGTTCGCCCCGTGCTCTCAAAGTGTCTTGGTTGGATCCAGGGCTGGGCAAAGAGTTCTTGGACTTGACACTAAATCATGATCCATAAAAGGAAAATTACAGAGCCCATTAAGAGGATAAAAAGAAAAGCCACAGAGTGAGAGAAATATTTGCAAACCACATATCCACAAACGTCTAGTATCTGCAAAATATAAAGATCCCTCAAAACTCAACAGCAAAAAAAAAAAGAAGAAAAGAAAAGAAAAGAAAAAGAAAGGTACCAAATTCAATTAGAAAATGGTCAAAAAACATGAACAGATATTTTACCTAAGAGGACATAAGGGCAGTAAATAAGCACATGAAAAGATGGTCAACATCATTAGCGATTAGGAAAATGCAAATTAAAAACACAATAAGGAATCACTACACAGACGCCCTTCAATGGTGAACCGTTAAACAAACTGTGACACATCCAAACCATAGAATACTACCCAGCAATAAAAAGGAATGAACTATCGGTACAGGCAACAGCCTTGATGAATCTTCAAAAAATTAAGCTAACTGAAAAAAGCCAGTCTCAAAAAGTTAGGTAATATATGATTCCATTTATATAGCATTTTAAAAATGACAAAATTATGTAATAGAAATAGAGAACACGTTAATTGTTGCCAAGGGTTGAGGAGGGGGTGGGAGGGAAGTGGGCGTGGCTGTAAAGGGTAACGTGATGGAAATGTTTCGTATCTCGACTGCACCAAAGTCAATGTCCTGTTTGTGCTACTGTAGGACAGCTTTACGTGTTGTTATCGCTGGACGAAACTGGGAGAAGGGTACACAGGATCTCTCTGTATTACTTCTTACAACTGCATATGAATCTACAACTATCTCAAAATACAAGATTTAATTTAACAAAAAACATATCTCGACTTGGATGATAAATTATACGGTTATCCTGCTTATAAGGCCCACTATGGCTTGACCCTTGCTTATGTCTCCAACTCCATGTCCTGAAACTTCGACTTGCCAACTTAAAGTGCCACACGGACTGCTGCATTCCCCACACTTCCCTGCCAACTTACTGCCTCTCGCCTCCTGCTGAGGGCCCACCTGCTCCTGGAGGTCTGCTCCCCTCGCCTGCACCGTCTGCGCTCCTCTCTTGGCACTGTGGGAATTGCATAACCTCGCAATTCCCTGCTTGCCTGTTTGTCTGCTCATCCGACTGGGAACCACACTGCATCCACCTCTGTCCCCTCAGTAGCTGCAGGAAGAACGCTCGCTGAGCTGAGCTCGGCTAATACTAACACGGCCAATATTAACACCACCGCCACTGCGCTGCCATCGGATGCTGCCACCATCAGATTCAGCTCCCCGCTCCTACATAACCCATCTTGTCTCTTGGCTTCACTTCCTCAACATTCAAATTCTTTGCAGAAATATCTAGTTGGCTGAACTTAGGTCACAGGCCCATGTCCCAGCTTCTGGGGATGAGGGTGGAAGAGGAATATCCTGCCCCTATACATTCTGAGGCTGGAGGCAGAGCCCTGTCTCCCACCAAGCATCACCCAGTGGAGTATCCCCTACAGGCAGGAAGAGGGTTCTGATGTTGGGTGGCCAAAAAATAGCAAATGTCTAATCTATACCTCAAACTGCAAGATGATGAAAAATGTAGAAGCCCTCCAATTTCTCCTCTCCCTAAGGAAATGTTCATTTCCTCCTCTTGCTTCCATCAAGAAATCCTTGGGCCACTTTGGCTTGAATAAAGCCAATATACAGAATTACATTTACAGAGATGGTTGAAGAACATATATAAGAATGACAGAAATGTCCCTGTCCCAGGCATTCAGGGCCAAACACGTGTGGGTGAAGGGGTGGTTATCGTTCATGGCATTGGGTATGTGTTTCCTGTTCATGCATGAATTCTCATCCTCCTTTGGAGCCACTCTGAATTCACCTTCAGTTATCCACTAACTCAAGTCAACTATGTGCTAGACCAAGAGATCCAGGAGAAAATGACAATGACGACGACGATGATGATGGTGATAATAATATCTAACATTTGATGAGCACTTACTATAGTCCCAAGCATGAGTCTAAATGCTTCATGTTATTTAATCTTCACAATAAGAAGATACTATTTGTATCCCCATTTTAAATATCAGGAAGTATTAATAGAAACCCTGAGAGGTTAAGTAACTTGCCCAAGGTTACACAGCCAGTTAAGTGCCGGAGCAGAGATCGGATCCTAACCCCCATGCCACCCAGCCTTTTGAGAGCGGCTGCAATGTGAGGCAGGGGGTATAGCAGCCAGGCTCCTGGGGCTGAGTTAGTGCCTCTGCAGGAGGTAGAGGTGTTTTTCAAGTTTGCATGTTCAGGAAGACCCTGCTCTTGTGCACACAGACGCAGCTGCCTCCATCATCCAAGGAGGTGAAACAGATCACTGCCCGAATTGTCATCCTTGCGCTTATTCTCTTGGACTTCTTGACTATTCTCTCAGCTTCTCTTTTTACCAAAGGTTGGAAGCATGTTTCCTTGAGCCTAGGTGAATGGACTGGAGTAAAATGATGGTAAGAGGCTTCCTTTGAAAGCTCTCTACTAGTTTTACTGCTAAATAAATCCCGTCTTGTCTAGAGCCCTGGGGATGCGCTGGTAGCATGTAAGAAGACCCTGGGTCTGGCAGCCAGCACACACCATGAGGACAATGATGAACCAGGGTCCACTGCAATCTGAGCTTCTAAAACGACCTCACTGCCTGCAGGACAACTGGGGAAATGTGTCCATTGTCCTCCCCCCAGGCCAGGCCGGGGTTCCGGGAAGCCCAGTGGTGTATGCGTGTCTGGGGTGCTGGGGTGTGGGAATTTGTGTGTAGAGGGGATATGTGTGCCCATGGCCCGTGGAGCAGGGAATCCATATAAATAGACGATGCCCGAAAGTCATGGCTCATGCAAATGCTCCAGCAGGGGGTTTCTCAGCACAGGACAGCTGGCAGGGGGTGGGGGTGGGGTCCCTGTCCATCTAGCATTTCCCTGCTGCCTTCTCTGCAAGCAACCAGGCAGGACATCAGCAAACTTGGGTCACTGCCTTAATACTTCCTCAGTAGTTCCACTGATAAGGGCTTCTATTTGCTGAGCACCGCACGGGGATCAGGCACTTTATATACAATCATCTCATTTATTCTTCACAATATCCCCCCATGGAGGCTTTGAGTCTCTCTGGGTAACAAAACGGAGGCTTAGAAATACAGCCAAGATTTAGAGTCAGCGAGTGGTGGGGCTGAGCTTCTAGCCCAGGTCTCTCTAACTGGAAAATGGCTACATTTTCCCTGTATGCACATGGCACCCAGGAAGGCATGGTGTCTCCTAGCTTGGTGACATCCAAACCTAACTCACCACCACCAGCAAACACGGTGTTAGGCAGGGACACAGAAGACTGGTAAAGTAGGGGTGAGGAAGAGGAGAGTAGAGGAACGGTAGTACACAGGCTAATGAATGTGGGTCCCTTCAACAGTTGAACAATATTTGTTCCATATGTATCAGGTGGGCACCTGGATGAATATTTTAATCACCCCCGCCCCCTTGCTGCATGTCTCAATGGAAGAGGACCATGGTACACCTTGCCCCATCTGTGTGGAGTCAAGTGCAGACATCCGAGTTAACTAGTGCCATGTTTTCCATTTACTCTGCTGCTGTCTTAGTGGTCTTTATGCATCAGCATCCCAGACCCACTGGCCTGCCCAGTCACATGGTTCCACTGGCTGGTGGTTTTATGAAGGTCAGGAGCGTCTTTCAATCAGAGATGGGTGCCCCAAACTTTTAATTTCCCAAGTCACACGCCTGCCTTTGCCAATTGTGAATTCCTCCTAGCCTTTCTTGAACCTGTCTCCATTTCCAGCAAGTGCTATCTCTCAAAGTGACAGGTTGCCCTTGGGGAAATAGGATTTCCTGCTCTGTGTTTTAAAGGTCCTCTGAGTGTCTAGACTTCTGTCATAAGATCCCAGTCCTATTCTTCATCTTCTCCTTGATTTCACACACTCTGTGAGTCTTTAAGGATGGAAGAGGTACCATTTTTTTTTTGTCTCTGTTACTTAAAAATCACCCTCTGCTGTGTGCTCTAGTTTCTTGATGCTATTTTCCCCCGCCGCAGAGGAGACGCCTCTTTTTGTGTGCCTGTACTGGACACTCAGGATTTAAATACAGCTGCCCACCCTTGGCATTGTGGGTCCGTATTTCAGGCTTCCCTCACGTTTGATTTCAAAACTGTATTTACTCCAACCACTGACATACTCCACAACACTCAAGAATAAGAAACATTGCATTACTTTCCTTTTTGCTAATTCAAGTTCCATCTGGTTCTCAGTCCCTACTTCCCAGGGCAGTGAGATGCCCAATATAAGTCATTATTAGGGACACCACCTCTTCCCCAGGGTCACTGAAGAAGCCAGTGGAACTTGCACAGTCCTGAAGCCCTGGGGAAGCATCTCTGGTCTTCAGTCCACCACTGAGATTCTCATCATCCACGTTGTCCATTTATTTTTATTTATTTTTTATTTTCTTATTTCAGCATATTACAGAGGTAAAAATGTTTAGGTTACATATATTGCCTTTGTCCCACTCAAGACAGAGCTTCAAGCATGTCCATCCCCCAAATGGTGCCCACCACACCCATTAGGTGTGAATAGACCCATCCCCCACCTGCCTGACACCCAGTGAATGTTACTACTATATGTGCACATAAGTGTTGATCAGTTAATACCAATTTGATGGTGAGTACATGTGGTGCTTGTTTTTCCATTCTTGGGATACTTCACTTAGGAGAATGGGCTTTGGCTCCATCCAGGATAATACAAAAGGTGCTAGATCACCATTGTTTTTGGTGGCTGAGTAGAACTCCATGGTATACATATACCACATTTTATTAATCCACTCTTGTATTGATGGGCACTTGGGTTCTTTCCACATTGTCCATTTAAAATGAGTGGCATCACCTTTTCCTGCTTAGATTGGGCATGGTGTTTTTTCACATCCTTTAGGGCCAGTCACTGACAGCTGTGTGCCATCCCTCAGAGGCCCTGACACAAGGTGAGGTACCATTCTCGGCATGCATGGATCTCACCACCACCTTCTTTTCCTCCACCTCCAGGAGTCACCCCAAACACCAAGCACCAGTCTGCACCCCTCCCCCTCAGAGAGAACCAAGCTTAACCCCCCAGTGTGGAAGGGCTGTCTTCTGGGTGCCAGGTATCTGCTGCTAACACCCAAACTCACCCTTCTGGGGGAACCAAGAGCATCCTCCTGCAAGCCCTGAGCCTCTGCCTGAGGACTGCCCCAGCTGCAGGGGTGTGCTTGACTCGGGGTGCAAGCCTGAAGTGCCCAGAAGTTAACGACCTACCTGGAACCAACCTCAACAAATGAGAAGTAGTGCGTGGTGGGTAAATACGCCAGAACCTGGCCTCTTGGGTGGAACAACAGAGAGCTGTGTTTCACACCATCTCCCAGACATGCGAGTGGGAGGAAAACCGAGGTGGCCTCAGCAGTAACCTGCTGGCTAACACATCTGCATCAGCTGCCCCTCCATCCTGGCCTTACTTCTTCACACCCCTATTGTGTACCTGGGATCACCTCCCAATTGCCCCCAAATCCTCGTCACAGGGTCTGCCTCTGGGGATCCTGACCTAGGACTCCCAGTAGCTCCTGCTCTGGGCTCTGAGACCCAGAAGCTATCAACATCTCCAGAGGCAGAGGAGTCCAGACACGGTCTGCCCTTATCTGTTAAAAGAGTCAAGAGAAGAAAGAAAAATACCTTTTCCTCCTTCTGAGAGTCTCCTCCACAAAGAGGATGAAAGAAATGAACAACACGATACATTTTACTGCCCTGGAACAATGACTTACTGAGCACTAACTGCGAGTCCAGCCTGATCCACAGCCGGATCAGGGATAAAGAAGAAAAATGAGAAGGTGCTGACCTCTCGGCTCTCAGGAGAGGAAAATCAACGTTCCTGGCGTGGAAATGCACCATTGCAGAGCACCTTGCCTGTCTTCTAGTCACAGCCCCACGTATTCGTTGGGGAAATTGGGGCTCAAAGGAATGCAGTGACTTGATCATGCTGAAGGTCACCTAGTCCAACCTTGGTGTGACCACATGTTGGCCAGCTGGGTCTATTGCCCTGATATGGGGACTCTGGGTGGCAAGGAGGGGACCTTTGAAGTGGTAGGTCCCACATTTGACAGGACCGGAGCAGGACTTCTCTACCTTGGCTGAGCTCCGAAAACCACGTACTTCAGTCCCGCCCAGCCCTTCCAGAGGAGGTGGGGTTCAGAGGAGCTACAGTGAGCGCTCACTACCTGAGCAGTGCCGTCTGTATGGGGCCCTGGAGAGCAGAGAGGATGGGTGGACGCCCTCCCTGTATCCAAGTCAGCAAGAGTCAAATGCACTGGGGTTGGGGACCCGAAGGTCTCCCAGAGCCACGGATGGTGGCTTCACCTTATCCTGGCCTCCTGGTCTTTAACTCGTAAAAAGAGAGTTTTGCAGGGTTTGGAGTCATCACTGAGACAAAGCCAAGGTTGTGTTTGGTAGCACTGGGAGCGCTTTCTCAAAGACACGGTCTGTTTGGAGCTCTGCTTCCCGGCTTTCCTCTTCTGAAGGCCAAGAGCTTGCAAACACTGCAATGTGAACTATGCATTAAAATTTTATACACTAATATATATTTTACTGAACTTTTTAATAACCCTGGGAGAAATGGCTTTAAATAATTCAATATGGTGTTGGCCCCGAGCTGAACTATGCTACAAGTAACCATGTATAAAATATGACACTAATATTGCATACCTTAATATAATAAATGTTTATCTTGATAATAAGCCATTTGAGTTCTAGTAATGTGTGAGTTACAGTTACTGTGGCATGGTCTTGTTAAGGTTTTAAATGAGACATCAACAGCAAAAGCAGCATAAATGCACACGTTCATCTACTTGCTGTTTATAAATGAACAACTGGAAAGTGAATAGCTTATTCATAAATAGAAGCTTTAAATGCCATTTATGAAGCAAGTGAGTGACTGGAGGAAGTGTGTTGCCAGTAATGTATGTTTTTTCTCTGAGCCAGCCTTGGGATTTTACAGAAAATCCAGCATGAGGATGGAGGTCACTCTCCCCACCCGACAAGGAGGCCATTGTCACCGGAAGGTGCCACTCACACACAGTAGGTGCTTAATAACTCCTTGTGGAATGACTCTTTCAGTGGCTGCCTCCAGAAGGAGAATTTAAGGATCTGAGTGGTTCCCAAACCTGGCTATAAATCAAAATCACCTGGACATTGCGTTAAAAATATAGATTTCCAAGCCCTGCCCAGAGACAGTTAGAATCTCCAGATTTGCAGCCCAGGAATCTCACCTCAAGTCTACTAATTTAAATTTGCCTTTAAGTTTCTACAAGATTTTTAGGCAGAATATCTGAGAGTTGGAAGAAACCCTGGAGATTACCTAATCCAACCCCAAAATTGCATAGCAAATTTATGAGCAAACTAGGACCCGAATTCAGTCTTCTGACTCCCATACCAAAGCACCAACATTCTTTCTGCTAACATGTGCCTCCCAACAGGGGCATGTGTCCACTGGTTGAATAAGTCATGACTCTTTTAGTTACAAGTGAAAGGAACGAAAAAATTTAACCAAAAAATTACATGGCTTCAGGTATAGCTAGATCCAGGGATTAAAACGATGTCATTGGGATTTTACCTCTTTCTATCTTTCAGCTCTGCTTTCCTGTGGGTTAGTTCATTCTCAGGCAGCTTTTCTCTGTTAGTGATCTTGAAGCTTCTAGGCTACCTCCCAGCAGTTTAACCATCCAAGCTGAAATAGGTCCTCTCTGTCCCTAGAGCAGCAGCTGATGTCCCAGAGCTGAAGCTCATTGGTTCTTCCGGGGCCACATGCTCATGTCTGGAGTGATCACTGTGCTCAGAGGAATGTAACCTGACGTATGGGTCCACCAAGACAGGGCAGGGTCCGACCATGGACAGAGAGTGGGGAAGGAAATTGAGCCACTGGTACCAGAAAGGAACAGGAAAAAAGTCAGGGCAGGAAAAAACAACAGAAAACTATCTTCTCCCCAACACTGTGCCAGCAGTGTGCAGTCACAGGTAAACTCAGGCAGCTCCCCGCGCGTCCATCTTACTCACGGAAAGTAATTTAACACATCAACATTATGTTAAAACAAACCCAGAAGTCGAGTGCAAGATTCTCATGAATTTTTAAGATGAAACAGGTAATTTCAAAGAGCCCTCGAGCTTGTAGCAGGCGGTTCAGGCTCACGCCAGACTCCCAGGGGCCCGAGTGGGACTCGGCAGGCACACTCACTGGGACAGGCTGGGAAGCCTGGACCTCAGGGTCTGGCCCTGAAATGATCTGCCTGTTTGAATTATTCATTATTTGTTCTCGTGATAAATCTAATATCTCCCCAGCCTGGTTATAATTCCCCCATGGCAGGGCCTGTTCCCTCATCCCTCCTTGACCTGCCTTTGTGTAGAAGGACCTGAAGCCCTCACTCCCCTCTCCAGCCTCAGGTACCTTGCCAAGACTGGGTCCCACTGGAGGGCAGAAATGGGGTGGTCAAGGTGCTCGGAGCCCAAGCTGGGGAGATCTTGAGACTGAAATAGGTTTGGCACTGGCACTGCCAGGCAGGCCGAGCACTGCAGCCCCTACATTCCTTTTCTCTCACTTTGGCAGTTGGTCTGGAGAACATGGACATGAGACCATCCATTCATCCCACTGAGTGACCCTGTTCTTGGTCGCTGGGGTGTTAGAGAGATGAATATGACAGCATCTTTGGTCTCAAGGTGCCCGCAGTCTAAGCAGACAGTGAGGCATAGTCTTAGGTGTCAGGACCACCAGGTGTAGTTGTGCAGGTTGAGCACTGCACAAAGGCTCCAACTGAGGGGGCCAGTCAGCACTCACTTGCTAATCTGTGAACTCTGGCACAGGGCTATCTGTCCAGAGGAAGAGGCACAAAACCACAATGTGGGTTAAGTGGCAGCCCTAAGGACACCATGTTCCTAAGACCAGAGTCAGATCTGAGGAGGAAGCTGGGAAGCAGAGCCATGGGGGTCTGAGGCACCGGCACCAATACAGGGTCTCCAAACCCAGCAGTGGGGAAGGGGGAAGAAACTGTGTGTCAGTGAAAGCCAAAAAGAGGCTGGAAGCCAAGAGAGACAATGAGAAGTCAGGCGAAGCAGTCAGGCGGGGGAAGGGCCTGGAGCAGTCTGTCCATGAGACGCAGGTACACTGCCCACTTGCTGTCTGAGCATCCCATTCCCCTCCCCTGCCCTGCACTCTGTTGCAGGGACCTGCCTCTCCCAGGCCTTCTAGCCTCTGACTTCTGGGCAGTGTTATGTGCAAACTCCCTCGCTGCTGTTCCAGCCCTGCCCATATGCTGTTCCCTTTGTTTAGCATGTCCTCCACCAGCCCAACTTCTTCAGAACTCAACTTAGATATTACCTTCTCTAGGGGAGGATTTCTATGCAAACAGACTGGTGTGTACAGCTCTCCCTCTGCCCCCACAACCATCCGTCCTTCCCTGACCGCATACTGTGCTGTTAGTAATCTGATGTATCTGTTTCCCTCCCACCCCACCCCCTGGGCTCTGAACTCCCAGAAGGCAGGGTGTCATCTCCCATGGCTACATCTCCAACACCTAGCAGAGGAGGAGTTCAATAAATATTGGTTGGATGCTTACTGTTTACCAAGGGATTTGCACATGTTTTCTCATTGAATAATCAAATAACTTCGTGTGGTAGAAACTGTCATTCTCATTGTCATTCCACAGATGAGGCAAAGTGGCTTGCCCAAAGTTGCCCTGCTAAAAAATGGTTCTTGAACCCAACAAGTCTCTTCTCCCCTTGTCCTCAGCTCTTCCCAGCTCCTACACACCTTCTCCTATTTGAATGTTTTTCTAAGATTCTTTTAAAATAAGCGCAACCCTCCCAGGATGGATAACATCATTGCTTCCCTCAGTCTTGAGACCTATTGTTAGGTTTGCTCCAGGTGGGAACCCAAAAGTATGTATAGGACAGAATTCGGTTAATGAAAAACTTAGGCTTGTAAAACGATAGCTGCAGGAGTCTGGAGAGTCCCCGGAGGTTGTAAATCTAACAGGCAGCTGCAGCCAGCATTCCTATCCCTCTGATAAGGACGAAGCTACCCCCCTGCATTATCTCTACAGGATGAGACTGACGCAGGGGTCCCAGAAATTGGCTGTTTAAAAAAATTTTTATTGCAGTGGCTGTTCCTGCCCAGGTACTCACTCCCCCTGAGAAACCCTCTATAAAACCCAAGGCTTTACCCTCCCTCAGGGTGGACACTTTTTCACCTCCACCCATCTGTACCCAGATGCCCAAAATAAACAGCATTTTGCTACACACGAGGCTTCGTGTTCCTCTCTCTCTCGGCTCCAGACCTAACACCTATGAGTTTTCTGGAGTCAAGAGATGGGTTAGGTTCAAATCCCAGTCCTGCTATTTGCTGTGCAATTTTCAGGAAGTTGCTCCATCTGTCCAAATTTTAGCTTCTTTACCTGTAAAATGGGTTCAGTAGAGTCCCTACCACGTAAAGGTGTTTGAAAGTCAAATAAGACAAGCTATGCAAGGTCTTAGCACACAGCCTGGAGCATAGGAAGAATTTTTTAATGTCAGCTAGTAGTAATAGGGTAAGCTGATTTATCAGATCGTGTGTTCTAACTCACAACTTCTTAAACTTTAAAGGGTCTGTAAACAACTTGGGAGTTTTCTTTAAATGCAGATTCTGACGTGGGAGGTCTGAAGTGGGGCCTGATTCTGCACTTCTAAAAAGCTCTTTGGTGACATCTGTGCTGCAGGTCCAAGAACCACCCTTTGAGTAGCAAGGCTGTAGGTCAATTAGGAGCAGAACCCAGAGAGTCAGGGTTGCGATGGGGGTGCAGGTGCATCGTTTTGGAATCATGGGCCCTACCCATGGAGGTGGGATGAAGCTGGGAGTCCAGGTGTGGGGGCTCTGGGGTGGACAGAAAGGGAAGTAGTGAGAGGGCAGGAGGGTGCCCTGCACACTGGCGTCCTCAAACAGGTGCAGAGGGACAGGTCTTGTCCCGCATGTGCACGTGTCCAGCTGCCAGTTGCTGCCTCCGTTGTCTTCAGGGAGGAATGCTGGGGCCACAGAATGGCTCAGGGCCTGGGGACAACTGGCCCAACAGGGAAGTAGCCCTGGGTCCCGGTTCCCTGGGCAGTAATGCCCCCCTCCATGCCCTCCATCCTAGCTAGGAGTGTGCAGGAGGTGTAGAGAGGCCCTCCATTGCTGAGCTCCTGTGTGTGCTCTCGTCTGCTCCCTTCCCTGCCCACCACAGACAGCACACCTGCTCCACCCTGAGGGGATCGAAAGGCCCTCGATCCCCTCTGACCTCAGCAGTGGCCTTCTAGCCCTGGGACCCTACTTGGTTGCCTCTCTCAGGCCTCACTTGATGAGGCCCAACAGGGGAGAGAGGCCAAGGTGGGTTTCTTCGTTGGGGGGCATGTGACTTGCAACAGATTTCCAAGCAACGCAAGTCTGTCGATAAATTTTAGATTCCAGGAACTGCCTGTGAACCAACGCTGTCAACAGTCCCTGCCTAACCCACCTGAAGCACAAAAAGCTCCTTTTGCTGGTTTTGTTTTTAGTACATGCACACGGTTGATTGAAAAGTCCAGAAGCACAAAAGAGCTTATAAAAGAAGGCCCCAGCTCTCACCCTCCCCACCAGCTCCCAGCGGGGCCACTCTGGGCTCTTCCAGCTGCTTCTGCCGGTATTTTACTCCACATCTCAAGACAATATGATTTTAATATACTTTCTAGACAATGATTTTGGGCATTGTCTGTTAATTTCCTGCTTAATCCAAGTTTAGATAATCATATGCACTGTTTAAAGTTCCTCATTCGGATGCCTTTATAAATGTAAATACTATCTCTATGCTCCTAGGCCCTCGATCTACCATCGTGTCTCTTGATTCTCCTTTGGTGAGATAAAGATATAAATTTCTCTCCCTATTCCTTCCTGCTAGCCTAGATGAGCTTTACTTTATGTTTTCAAGATTGATATTCTGTTCCACAATTACAAGTAAGGTTTCTGTTCTTTGTTTACAGACGGAGTCTACACATTGAAAATCGGCAAGCAGTGCTTACGTGACTCTGACTGGGCCAATACCGATGGCAGCTCAGCCGGCTACCGTGCCGTGCTGCGAGCGCCCTGCCGTTCTCGCACGCTTCGGTCTGTCCCGCGGTTTCTGTTTGCCTTTCTTTTCTCTCGTCCTATATGCCTATATCATATCTTTGCTTTTTTCCAAACTTTCCATCCTATCAGATATTCTATAATAACAAGCAGGAAATTATACTAAAAATATTTACTCACTGACCAACCCGATCTAATTCAATATATGGGGATGATTCACAGCAGAGAGCAATCAGAATAGACAAAGCACTAGTCACTAAGTCACCAAAGCAGGGTGCTGGAAGCCGTTGGCTGCTCAGAGTCTGCATCACCAGGAGACCCGCAGGACCCCAGGAAGGGGCTGGCAGTGGAAGAAGGTAGCTCATGTTAGCTGCTATCTACTAACCAATTCAGAAGTACTTCAACTGGTGCACCCTGGCTAAACGTCAGGCCTGCTAACAAGCTGTTTGCCCAGAGCCCTCCCTCCGTCAGCTCCATCTGAACTGGCTGCTTTCTGGACCTGCGCCCAGACACCTTCCCCGCCGTGCCGGGCGGGGAGGGAGCCCCTGTGTCCTAGATCCCATGTCTTCTTCCTTGATCTACCGCTCTTGTTTTGCTAAATGCGAGACTCAGTTTTGCCATTTGATACTCAATTCGGGGTATAAAATTAAACATGTTTAATCACCAACTAATTCAAAATTTTTAATCACTAGCCATCTTGTTACAAAGGTATACAAAGATTCTGATATTTGAAAATCTAATTTTTATAAAATTAACATCGGTGATATCCTATAGTTGAGGAAGTCCTGTTTTGCATTGCCTGAAAGTCAGAAAATGAGAGGGGGCCCACCGTAGGCCATGGAGCTCCTGTCCTCCCCTCAGGGCACCCCACACCAGGGGCTGCAGGACTACACAATACAGCGGCTGCACCATTATCAATCTAGGCGTTACATACCAGTAGATGATTAACTGTGTTCTTGTCATTTAGTTAAAAATTAAGTGCAAATGGATGCTCTAAAATTGTCCTGCTGCATCCCAGTGGGTCATCTTACACAAACCCTGGGTTTCCCAGCTCCCACTTTGGGTACCACTGCTTTATTCAAAAAGCATTACTGGGTGTCTCCTGTGTGCCAGTCTCCTGTTCTCATGGAGCTCACTACTTAAAAGACGAAACAAAGAACAGACACTTACAATCAGAGTGATCAGTGATGTGACAGAGGGAAGCACAAATGACCGTGGGAGCACTAACAAGGGTCTTCATCCAAAGGAAGCAATGTCTAACCAGTTGCTGAGATGGATGTGCAGATAAGTGGGTGGATGAATAGGTGGACGGATGGATGAATAGGTAGTTAGAGAGAGATGGATGGACAGGGGGATGGGTGGATGGGTGACTGGAAGGTTGGATGACTTGCTGGGTGGCTCAGTGAATGGAGGGATGGGTGAGGCAACATCACAGAGGGCAGTGGGGAATGAGGACACAGCCCTGCGGAGGGCAATCATCCTTTCCCTAGACTGTGAGTGCCTGAAGGATGGGGCGACTATCTGAGCCATCCCTGTATTCCAGTGCCTAGCACAGGTCTCCTACACGGTAGGCATTCAATAAATGTTTGTCAAGTATGGGAATCAATGAGAATGAATGAACACCAGGCAGTTGAAAGAGCTCAGCCAAGTGAGCTTCCCCTTTCGGAGCCTCAGTTTCTCTCTGAGTAAATCAGATATGAAAACACCTGCTACCAGGGTTTATGATGCTACTGGTGCTGCAAAAGGGAGACTGTATTTGCAAACTTGCTTTAAAATTCACCATGTGGCAGACCTCAGAGAACTAGCATCTTCTACTTTAACACTCCACCCTCTGATACATGCGCCTCACCTTCCTGTACATTATCTTAGTCAGCCCTGGGACTGGGATTGCCATGGTGATGCCCATTTCACAGATGAGGCTGTAGAGGCTCAGAGAGGCTAGGCGACTTTGAAGTTGGACAGATAGGGGTGGAAATCCTGGCTCTGCTGTGTAAATCTGGGCAGAGGACTTTACCTCTCTGGACCTCTCAAAGATGTAAAGATCAAGCGAGATATCGCATGTAAAGTGCCTAGCACACAGGAGGCAGTGAATGGTGGCTCTTTTCATTGCCCAAGCCAGGAAGTTGAAGATTGGATTCTGTCCTGCTGCTTTTAAGTTAATTAACAAAAAGATTAAAATTCCACTTGAGATATAGTTCTTCAGTACATGAAAGGAAGATTGTACTAACACGTTTTGGAAGGTGTAACGTCACGAGTAGCTAAGGATACCCGTGAGCTGCCCCGGCCTGCTCCGGCTGCCCCGCCTGCCCCACTCCAGCTCCCCAGTACCCGGCTGCTCCGCCGCCCCGCCCACGGCCACGCGCCATTTCTTTTCCCCGCTCGCCCCCTGCTGGTGAGTGTGGGCACCGCGGGTTCCGCATCCCCCCGGCGGTCCGCGCGGCCCGGGCTGGAGGCCGCCTCGCGCGCCATCTGGTGACTGCGGCCAGCGCTTTGCAGAGCAGGAGAGGAGGGCTGTTAAGAGCTAAGGAAATGACTGAAAACGCCCTCATCATTCACTAGCTGTGTGGCCTTGGGCATGTCGCTTAACTTCCCTGAATGTCAGTTTCCTCATTGGCAAAATGGGTAATATGCCCGCCTCAGAGAGTTCTCGCGATGAATGAATTAACTGAGGCCCAACACCTAGCACAGGCTAGGTGCTCCATAAAATGTAGCTCCTCTCCTCTCCTCATAAAATGAAAAATTAAATAGGCCGTGATTAAATTATTACAAACTGGCTTATTGGTTTCATAGCAGAATACAGGGTCTTGAAAGAATGGGCCGCAGGGCAGGGCAGTTTTGAGAGCAGAGGAGATGGGCAAAGGGGATTGTCAGGACAATCCAGGGCTTGGGGCACAGCTGAGGAGCGCAGGTGAGGAGTCCAGACGACATTCAAGATCTAGCCCACAACCTGAAGGAGTTTCCTTTGCTTATGTTGTTAGGACACAGATGTGGGGAGCTTACAGGACACAGCAAAGTAGGAGATGGATGTATAGACAAGTGGGCAGATGGGAGAATGGTGGATGGACAGATGGGAGGGTGGGTGTATGGGTGCATGGAGCGATGAGTGGGTGAGTGGATGGATAGATGGATGGGTGGGTGGGTAAACAATGGCAGATGTTCTAGCAGGACAAGAAAGGACTGTGGGGTGGGCCAGTTAAGGAGGGGTCTCTGGAGGAGGGAATGTTTAAGCTGGGGTAAGAACTGGAGAATGAAGAAGGACTCTGTAGGAGACCAGCCAGAGAGAAGGTAGGAGCAGGAGGTCAGGCCAGACCACCCTGGGGCCAGGATGGGGAGGAGCCGATGGAAACATTCAAGCAGGAACTGCCATCCTGCAGACACCGTGTACAGCAGCTTAACGTGGCCTCTCTGTGTAGGTTGGATGGGACGAAGAACAACTAGATTTGGTTAAATGTACAAAGAGTTTAAGGCAATAATTCCTGAAACCAGTGTAGAGTAGGAATAGCAAAGGGACAGTCAGTCAGTATGTCACCTGGCCCTGGCACTGTCCCCACAGGTTCTGCTGGGCCTCCTGCCAGGCACAATTCTTTCTCCCTTCAGCCCCACCCTGCACAGAGCTGCAGCTGCCCGGCTCCTCCTCCCTGCTGTACAGGGGGTGCGGCAGCTTCTCCTGCCACTGAGAGGCAGCCAGACACCGTGCAGGGCTCACCCTAGACCAGCTGAGTATCAGGATTATCTGGGACATCCGGAGCACTTGTTTAAGAAAACAAAAAATCTTCCAGCTCCAGCTGAAAACAACTGAAGCAGAACCTCTAGGGTTTGGCCCTAGAATCAGAATTGCTAATAGCTCTGCAGGTGGTGAAGATGTTTATTAGGGTTTAATGTAATTGGTGAGGTGGGAAAGAGCAGGGATTTGGAGTCAGACAGACCCTGCCGGTCTCAGACCTATTCCTTCTGAGCTGTGCAGCCCTGAGCAGGTCAATTCACCTCTCTGAGTCCCAGTGTTCCCACCTACAAAATCAGCATGATAAATTCTCCCAAAGGGATGTCAGAGGTTCCCAGCACAGTGCCTGGCACACAGCAGGTGCTCAGTAGATGGAAGATTAAACCCAGAGGTGGCTGAGGGCCCTGACTGCCCTTCCCTAAGTTACACGCACACAGCCTGTGAGTTGATAATTAAGTCTCCCCAAGGGGCAGTGTCTGGAAGTGACTCTGGGGAGAAAGAGGGAAGTCCCCAGGAAGGGACTGCTGCAGCAGAGCCGAAATACAGAAGCTGAGATTTGACTCAGATCTTCCCTTGCCATCCCAGCTGGCTGGCCCTGGAAGAAATGGTGAGGCAGACAGGCTCGTCCCTGGGGCCTTCGGTCCCTTTAGGGGCTCTTCCTCCCTCTGTCCAGCCCACAGGCACCCTCACCTCCCATCTCCCGTTTTGTCTCAGGTCAGCCGGGCCTCACAGCCTGGGGAGCTGCTGGCATTCAGCAGCCGCTGAGCACCTGGGGAGCTGCTGGCATTCAGCAGCCGCTGGGCACCGGGACCCAGAGGTCTGTGGGTTGTGGGACAGGGAGGCAGGGGGGGCGGGAGTCTGCTAGATTTCACCATGACGAAGGTGTGAACGGGGCGGTTTTCTGCCAAGTGGAGACAGAGGACCCCAGATGGAAGGGCTGGAATTGAGAATGCTTAGACTAAGAGCAGAAACAGCTTTTCCAGATCTTGGCTGTGGATGAGAGGAAAAAGGTAGGGACCTGGCTGGAGACGACAGAAGACATGTAGAGTGTGGGTGGGGGCGGGGGGAGTTCTTTTTCCTCCACCCATCTTAGATTCTTTGGCTGGAGCCCTGCAAATTAGATTAACATAAAACAGATTGACAAGAGAAAAACAAGCAGAGGTGTATCCATGCGTGTTTCCCACACACACGTGGGAGCACTCAGTGACGAGTAACTCCAAGGGGTGTTTGGAACTTGAGCTTACATAGCATCTTAGCAAAGAATGATGATTTTATAGAAAAGTGACAAGACAAAGAAAGAACTTTGAGCTTTGGGGTGGGCTTTGTGGGAAGACAAACATCGGGATACTAACAGTAGATGAGGACTAGCTCTAGCATGGTTTGTTGTCACATGGACACCTGGTGCCACCTCCAGGCCGATGAGGGTGTAGAGTTGTCTCTAGTGATTAACTTCTGATCTTCCTGGTAGAGAGGGGAGGGGACACCTTTACTGATTTATGTCCTACTTTTAGGCAGATAGTGGAGGGCAGAGATCTTTCTATGTAACTGCACCTTCTTAATAGTCTTCAGCAGGTGTTGGGCAGGTGTGGCGAGAAGGAGGGAGGGACAGTTGGAAGGACAGGAACCGTGGCTCTGAGATGCTGACGGGGGAGTGGGGCCATGCGATAAGAGGTCTGCAGCATGGCTGTGGGAGCAAGTGGCTGAGGCAGGAGAGAGATGAAGGCCCCGGGAAACGTGGCCATCCAGGGCCTGAGAGGCCAGGATGATATTGGACGGGTCATCCCTGTGGGCACAAGAGACCCCGGGGTGGGGGGGCAGTGCCTGCGGCGAGGGGGAAGGCAGTGAGGGGGAGGTGCCAGGAGGGCAGGATGTGTCAGCGCTGAGCAGGGGCAGAGGGTGACGTGGCTGTAGGGCAGAAGCCCCAAAGGAGAAGGGGATTTCGTGCCAGGTGGTTTGGAAAAGCAGCATGGGCGTAGGGAGACCTGAGGTGTGAGGCATGAAGGAGGAGGCAGCAGTGTCCTGAGGGCTGGACAGTGAAGGCGGGTGCTGAAGAGGGGTAAGAACAAAGGGAGTTTGCTTTCTTTCTGTGAAACAAGGGTCCCGGGGGCTCAGTGGGAAGGTCTGGCTACTAGACGCAGTGTTAGGGACTGACTGCTCAGCAGGGTGGGCAAATAGATAGCACCCTTGACGCCAGCGCTCTGCCGCTCCCTCACGCTAGACAGGACTAGCTCCCTCACGCTAGACAGGACTAACGGGTTGTCGCACCCTTCCCTGGCGCGCCCTGCAAGAAGGCAGTCACGCCAGCCTGGTATGCATGTGAATCGACTGGGGTCATTAATGCTGTATAAAATGGACAGTGCCTTCTTAGGTCACCAGAGCCCCCAGATCATCCATGTCTGTCAGCGTTTGGCTCAAACTAACTACACTCACAGGAGACTGGCGTACACTCTCCCCCAGAAGGGCTGTATTCACAGCAGGCGGATCCTGATCTGAAGCCAGAAAGGCTCCTGATCCTTCTCAAATAACCACCTTCCTGGTGGCAATATGCTGAGAAGGTAAAGTTTTAACCGCTCAGCTGCTTAGGAAGCATGGACCCTGAACCAGAGAGTCCTAAGAGAATCTCCCACCCCATGGCTGAGGTCCCTCTCTAATGGCAGAATTGCCCTGTTCCCCTCTATCCAGGGTTGCTCCTCCTCAGACAATAATGTCTCCCTGAAGGTTTTCTCTGCTCACCCTCTCTCTACTGCACATTTCTTGAGATGGGTTCATGTCCCTGAATCAGCTGCAGTCTCTCTGTGCTACTCCAGCCAACCTACGAGACATCCTTTGTGGATTTCATTCATCAGACCTTATGTCTGAAGGGCAGGATGACGTTTCTGGGGTCTTGCTATTGTAGTTGCTGTAAGAGTTTGATCTGGGACAGATTGAGTTTTCATTGCTGTCTTAGTCTATTTAGGTTGCTATAACAAATTATTTAATAGTATAGATTGGGTGGCTTATAAACAATAGAAATTTATTTCTCACAGATCTGGAGGCTGGGAAGTCCAACATCAAGGTGCTAGCAGACTCTGTGTCTGGTGGGGTCCTGCTTTCTGGTTCACAGACAGTTATCTCTTCACTGTGTCCTCACATGGTGGAAGGAGAGAGCTCTGGTTTTTTTCATTTCTTATAAGGACACGAATCCCATTCATGGGGGCTTTGCCCTCATGACCTAATCACTTCCCAAAGGCCCCACCTCCTAATCATCATATTGGGGATTAAGTTTTCACATTGAATTTGGGGAGGACACAAATATTCAGTCCATAGCAATTCCCTTTGGGACATCTGAGTCTGGCAGAAAAATAGATGCACAAGTCAAGAGCTTAAGAGATCTGGTTGGACCAGAACTCAGACTAGGTAACAGACATGGATGAGATCACTCAGGGTACATAAAGCAGCTGGCTGAAAAGTTAACCTGGGGGAACACATCAAAATTTTAGGGCAGAAGGTAGAACAGCAGGACCTAGAAAGAACCATGTACTTTTTGAAAATGAGCACACCCATCAGTCCTGCCAGCATGTAATTAATTATTCAACACGTTTGAATATTTGTTTCAAATGGCTTTGGGCTATTAGCATTGGCACTTTGAAGAACTTTCCCATAAATCAGGTACCAGAAGGACTTCGCACCGGATTCTGAGATCTCTGATTGTCAACCCTGACCACATCCATCTCATCTTCTGGATTCTGCTCAGCTGGGAAGCAAAGATATCCCTCCGCAAGACTCAGGTGTGTGATTGTGTAAATGAGAGCTCCAGAATAGTGGTGCAGATGGTGCTTTAGGAAGGAACCAAATTTTGCATGGAGAACAAGGATTGGACTATATGAGAACAGAGACTATCTCTGCCTTGTCTCCAGTTTTCTGTTGCAATATCTGGCTCATGTTTGAGTTGAATGGATGGATGGGTGAATAAATACATGAATGGGTGGGTGGATGGATGGATACATGGGTGGATGGATACATGGACAAAGGATGGGTGGAGGATGGATGAATGAATGGATGGGTGGATAAATGGGCAGTGGATGGATGGTGAGTGGATGGATAGGTAGATGAATGGATGGATGAGGGGATGGATGGAAGGCAGGATGAGGTTTCAGTCACCTGTCCTCCAATATTGTTCAGGTTGCTGCCCTCTCCCTCTGCTGTGACCCAACCCAACCCACTAAGAAATCACAGAGGCCCTTTACTTAATCTCTTGAACTTCAGGGATAATAATATTATACAAATTTCTCTTTCAACACTGAGGTTTATGTTTATGCGAGAATAAAATTATAGATGTGGAACTCAAACTTTATGAAAAAATAACGTTGCAGGATTAATAATGTATGTAAATATGTAAAACTTCTAATATGTATTTATATGGCCTCTAAAAGAACTACTCGAAGGGAAAAACACCATCTTAATGGCATTTGAAACATTTTAGGTTAGTAATAATGGGCCCTATATAATTAATTCATGAGAATATTTTCAGGATCTTCCATCTCTGAAATTTCAAAGAAATGCTTGTATTAAGAAAAAAAGAGATTCCTGTATATCCACTTGCATCTGAGCAGCACTGTTTTTCACCTGCTCCATCCCCCGCACAGATACCCACAGCCTCTCTGGCATAATGACTCAGGGTCCCTGCGTCACTACTGGAGTGACTCACCATTTGTCCTGCCTCGTTCTAATGGCTCCTAGTGTGGAAAAAGGACCCAGAGGTCCAGCCACATAGACGAGCATTTTAAACTAGGGGGATGCCAAGTTGGAAAGGAATGCCCTTACCTGCCCCATCCATCCTACAGTGTTTCTGGAAGAATCCCTGGAGAAAAATGGATTGGGAGGCTCTTTGTCACTACCCAGGCCCTGTGTAGCAATTCATGCATGGCTGTTAGTAGAGGATCATCCTTTCAGAGAGACTCTTACCCACAGGCCAGATCACATCACTCACCTACTCAGAACGCTCTGGAGCCTGCTCTCACATGACAGATATAAGCAAAGCCCCCTCCGCAGCCTGCAGGGCCATTTATGATCTGGCCGCTCTGATCTCAGCTCTTACAACAATCGCTCTACTAACTGGGGGATTTGACTGGCCTAGCTTGATCCTCCCCCCACCCCACCCCAGGACCTTTGGACTTGTTGTTCCCTCTGCCTGGAATGTTCTTCCCCAGATATGTCCACTTTTCCAGCTCTCTGCTCAGACACTTCTTCCTCACAGAGAACCTTCCTCACCAACCTTAAAATACCACCTACCTCCTGCTCTGTCCTCTAGCCCTGATTTCTTTTTTTTCATGGCAATGATTTATTAATTTATTTGTTGTCTGACTCCTCAACTATTAATAGAAGGAAGCATCCATGAAGACAGGGACATTGCCTATCTTACTTACTGGTATATCTGTGGCACTTACAGCATCAGTAGGTACTTGCATTAGTTATCTATTGCTGTGTAACCAATGACCACTAAGGTAGTAACTTAAAACAACACACGTTTACTATCTCACAGTTTCTGTGGGTCAAGAATCTGGGTATGGCTTAGCTGAGTCCTCTGCTTCAGAATTTCTCATGAGGCTGCAGCCAAGATGTTGGTCAGAACCAGAGTCTCATCTGAAGTTCTGATTGGGGAAGAATCTACTTCCAAGCTCATGTGCTTCTTGGCAGGATTCAGTTCCTTGTGGATGGTTGGACTGAGAGTCTTGGTTCTGGCTGGCCATTGGCCAGAGCCCACTCTCAATTGGTTGTGGGGGTGTCTCACTTTGGAGTAGTTCACAATATGGCATCTTGCATCATCAAAGCCAGCAAAGGGGAAAGTCTGCCAACAAGACAGAAGCTACATCTTACATAACATAATAGCAGAAGTGTCATTTCATCATCTTTGCCACATGCTACTGTTAGGAGCAGGTCTCAGTGCCTGCCCACACTCAAGGGGAGGGGGCTACACACATTGTGAATACCAAGAGGTGGGGATTATTAGAGGCCATTTTAGAGTCTCTCCGCCAGGGTGCTCAGTAAACATTTACCAAACATTAAATCCAATGTCAAAAGCTGTAACTGGGGTAGAAGAACTGTGAGCATCAAGGTTCTTGCAATTCATCTCTTGCACAATGTAGAACTTCTCTGAAATTTACTTTATCTTTTCCCAACTTCCTGCTAATGCTTTGCAGCCAGCCTAGTCTGCATGCCTGTGCAGGCTGCTCCAGGTTTTAAGGATTCAACCATGATAGGTGGCCCCCACACAATTCTGGCCCTTCAAGAATCTACAATCCAAAGTGTCCATTCTGAGCTTATTCCTTATGCACCAGGATCTCCAGAGCTAGTAAGTTGTATCCTTGCTTATTCCACTCCGGGACTGGTGTTCTTATTGAATGATACTTTGCATTTATGAGGTCTTGCCGCAGCCAAGTTAATAATGGATCCGAAGAAAAAAACACTGTGCAGTCAGGTGGATCTTATTAATACGATTCAATTTAAAAAGGGCTATTACTTCAGAGTCTTGATGTCTGGGATGCTGTTAAAGAATCCTTTTTTTGGGGGGGGGATGTGTCACCATGACAACAGAGAGACACCCTACCCCCTGACCTGAGTCAATTACGGATTTGTCTATGTAGGGGATTAGAGTGCACTCAGCCTATTAGGAATTCTCCTTTGCCTCATTTGGCAAAAGCCTGGGCTTCTTGTCCAGAGTAAGCAGGAGTCCCAATCTATCAATATTCACTGACGCAGCCGTCGCCATTCATTAACAGGAACTGGATCAGCAAGCAGTTATTGATCACCAGGCATGTGCAAGGCACTCTGGGGCATTCATGGCATTCAAGGACATCTGAGAAGTTGACAGGCCCACTAGGGTAACAAGTCACAGCCACTGGTGACAACAGGAGCCACGTAGGGCAGACCTGCACAGGGGACCTGAGACCTGCACAAAGGGCCCTGGTGAGGAATCATGATGTCATGAGGTGCAGGCCCCACAGTTCTGATCTGCAGGGGAGGAAGCTGGACTGATGAGACAGGGTGGAGGAAATCTACCCTGGG
>NW_012136081.1:0-1799 GCF_000956105.1 Propithecus coquereli
ACTGTTGCCCTCCACCCGGGTTCCACCAAACCTGCTGACGTGTGTCTCCCAACACAGCCAGTAAGGTCTTTCTGGGTGGTTCTCGGCCCTCCTGCCCGTCAGAATCGCCAGAGAAGTTTTAAACAGCACAGGAGTCCGGGCCTCCCCACAGACCCACTCGGTCAGACCCCAGAGAGGGAGGCCTGGGCGGATGGGGGTCTGTGTTTTGTTTTTTTGTGAGACAGAGTCTCACTCTTTCCCCAGGGCTAGAGTGAGTGCCGTGGCGTCAGCCTAGCTCACAGCAACCTCAAACTCCTGGGTTCAAGTGATCCTTCTGCCTCAGCCTCCCGAGTAGCTGGGACTACAGGCATGTGCCACCATGCCCGGCTAATTTTTTTTTCTATATATTTTTAGTTGTGCGATTAATTTCTTTCTATTTTTAGTAGAGACGGGGTCTCGCTCTTGCTCAGGGTGGTTTCGAACTCCTGAGCTCAAACAATCCACCCGCCTCGGCCTCCAGGAGTGCTAGGATTACAGACGTGAGCCACCGCGCCCAGCCTGGGGGTCTGTGTTTTGTACAAGCTCTCAAGTGATTTGATTGTAGAACGGAGACTGAAAACCTCTGGCTTTCCAGTGACTCCTCTCAAATATACTTTCATTTAATTCAAAAATTTCTGGTGATTTCCTTTTTCTTTCTTTAAGACAGGATCTCTCTCTATTGCCCCAGCTAGAGTGCAGTGGCATTATCGTAGCTCACAGCAACCTCCAACTCCTAGGCTCAAGCGATCCTCCTGCCTCAACCTGTCTAGTAGCTGGGACTACAGATATGTACCACCACACCCAGCTAATTTTTTGATTCTTTTTATTTATAGAGATGGGGTCTTAATATTGCTCACACTGTTCTTCAACTCCTGGGCTCAAGTGATCCTCCTCCCTTGGCCTCCCAAAATGCCAAGATTACGGCGTGAGCCACCGTGCCTGGCCAATTTCTGGTGATTTCCTGATCACACACAGCATAACGGCACGGGACTGGACTGGCCGGCGGGCTGTGCATGACTGTGGCTGGCGGCTGCCTTCACTTTCCATGGAGACTGGGATTGGCCCAGACAGTGAAGCTAGCTAGCAAGTGGAAGACTTGAGCCGAAGGGGGAAGGGAAAAGTGCCCCCACCATGCTCATCCGTCCAATCTTTCCGGCCTGGAGCCCAGGAGCAGAACAACTCTCCGTGCCTCCGATGCTTACCTGGAACCTCACAACCCAGGAGCTTCTTAGGAAAAAAGAGTTAGATCACTTAATCATCACGTCAGGCCTGGCACGAGATGGGAGTGGCTAGTTGTCCTAGGACACTAATGGACAGAAAATCTGAAGCTCAGCTATGCTGACAGCTCCACCCAAAAACAAAGCCCATGGCCGAGGAATGAGGCAGGCTACGGGACACACGGAGCAGTTCTTGTCCCCAAGCAAGTTCTCCAAAGGTGGGGTGTAGTCAACGATACTTTAAGGCCTCTGTGCTGAAGGTGGTGGCGACGGAAGGCGATGAGGGAGAGGATGTGTCTTGTTCACACTCGATCAATGTGCAACTGAGACACACCTCGTCGGCTGTCAGACACAAACATGGGGACGCAGAGTGGGGTCTTCTTCTGTGCCTGCCCTCCTACAACCAAAGCCCAGCCCTCTGGGTTCCTGTGTCCCCGGGGTCTGTCCTCCTGAAGTCAGAACCAACTATGCTTCTGCACTGACACAAGAACAAACCTATTGTCACCAAAATCCCAAAAGCAAACTGAGGATCCAGGAACATTTCCAGAGGCGCCTGCGCGCTCA
>NW_012136081.1:2874-18232 GCF_000956105.1 Propithecus coquereli
TTCTTTCTGAAATTCTTTTGCACGACCTCATGTCCTCTCTCCGGACTGGTTCAGTCCCTCTGAGTTTCCTATTTCCTCCTATTCTCTGAATCTCCTCCTCTTTCGCTCTGTTGCTTCTGGTCCTGCCCTCCCCGAAGTCTCCCCGCGGTTTGATGCTGTCCTGTCAGGGGTCACCTCAGAGCCCGGTGGGGCCCTTCCTGGGTGCAGGGTGTTTGCAAAACACTTGGGGAGTCCAGAGTCCAGACCAGGCGAAGTGAGTGCTCCAGGTCTCCCCACAATTCCCAGCCGGGCCAGGAATGAGCCCCAGTTTCCTCCTCTCACCCTCTCTAGGGACTCTGGACGTCGCTGCAGAGTAAAGGGGCCAGTCGCAATTTCCTGTACAAGCTGCTGATGGGGTGAAAACTGATTTGCTTTCTTTTATTTCATTTTCCTCTTAGCTCCGTCTGCATCCAATGGCATAATCCAAATCCCCGACTTATTCCCAGAATGTCACCTGCAACATTTGAACAGTTGTACTTCTTCTCTGGACTTATCCTCACTTCTCTGATCTCTGGCAGGGTTCTGACTCAACGACTCACTTCAAAATCTGATTACCCCAAACCTGCTCTTTATCAATAGCCAAGACTAATAAGGCGTTACCCAGTTGGCAGAGAAAATTTCCTATTTTCACATCTGGAACAGGGAATGTCAGCACGCCAGAGACGCTTTGGGAAGTAATGCCTTAATTAAACAAAACCTGAATGAGCGATCAGGAAACCAGTTTTCCAGGCCCAGCTCTGGCCTTTGCACTGAGATCTTGGGGAAGTCACCACCTCCAGGGTCTTACATTTTCTTTGGCACTATTATGGGATGGAAACAGAAAGCTGTGGGCATCCTGTTGGGTCAAACATAAGGGAGCAATGGAAAAAATGATTTTCTTTTCAAAAATTATATTTTTATTCTTCTGCTCCAGCCAATGCGGTGGTCTGTCCATCCCTTGACTCTGCACTGACAAGTTACTTGTTTGCTGGAGAGAAACTGTTGCAGTTACAACTTGCCAAATTTAACCCACCTCAGGAAGATGTTGCAGCCTGGCTGGAAGCGAAGAAATGCACAGATCAGATGTCCTGGGGGCACACAATGGAAATTGGAACAATATTGGTAATTTCTTTCTTCTTTATGCATAGTTAGAGGCTTCTAGTCAGGTGCACAGCATACAATGAGGTCAGCTTGCTGCCCCATGGCGACACAGGTGGTGGGGCACCTGCCTTGTCGGTCACCTCTTGATAGGGTGACCCGGGGCCACAGGGTGGGTGCTACCATTACGCCGGCTGAATTCAGCTCAACTGCACACGGAGTCCTGGGCATGCTCCTCCTCCTCAGGTCACCTGCCTGCCTGCCGTGTTCCCGTAGTGTGCCAAGAAGAAGAACAGTCGGGGCCCAGGCAGGGATGGTGGAGGGCCAAAGGAGCTGCCCTGAGGCCGAGGTCCACTCACGCACTGGGGCACAGTCACTGTGGGGCCCCGTGGGGAGTGGTGGGAGCACTGAACAGGGAGATAAAGGGGTGGGGGGAACCAGAGCCGGCCCTCGGGCAGACACAGGGCTGGCAGGCTGGGCTTCTCTGGTGGCCTGTGCATACCCTGCAGCCCACGCCCTGCCCTGACTCCCCACTGTCCCAACCCTGCCCACGGGGCTCTCCAGATCACAGCCGCTGCACAGAGACCTCGCTGCTTTGTGTCCTGAAGGGCTATGGGAAGCCGAAACGCTTCCATTATGTCTTTCTCAAGAAATCAGGTGTTTCCAGAGGCCGCTGGGCACATGTACCCCTGGGGTTAGGTCGTGAGGCTCAGCTGTAAACGCCCATGGCAGCTGGAGGCCCCGCACCAAAAGGCGCACAGGCCATGAGGCAGAATGCCCACCCTGCCGCGCTGGAAGCAGGGTCCCAGGGTCCCTGGGTCCCTCCCAGCCCCACCCGGCCTCTCAGCCCGTCACCCCGCTGCAGGGAAAGGGAGAGTCCTCACTCCTGGACATCAGGGAAAATCACCACCACTCCGCGCACTTGTGCGCCCTCCCCTCCGCTAGGACCCTGAGCCAGGAGCTTGGGTGACCTCAGGGCTCATTGGCCTGAGGAGGAAAGGCTGTCCCCTCCCTCATGGCATGTGGTGATGATACCAGGTCCAGGCCCTGGTGTCCCCCACACACTGGGCTCCTGCCTCTGCCCCTCTAGTAGCCTTTGGTGGCGGAATTCCATGGTGACCGGGTGTGTTCTCATGCCATCTCCAGGAGCGGCATGGCTGACCTCACCTTCCTTTCCTCTTTCATTTCAGGTGAAAATAGTGGAGAGATGTCAGAAGTAAAGAAGTGAAACCTGTGTTATCCTGGTTTTCACCGTCTTTCAATGACCTTCACTGCAGAATGTGGGGTTTCAACGTCTTGCTTTAATAAATTCCTGTCCTGCACTTCTGCGCTGGTCTTGTCGTGATTCTCCGTCTGGGGCCTTGGGTCGAGGGTGGTTTTCACAATGAAGTGGGTGCTTGCTGTGGGTAGCAGTCAGTTCCAGAGAACCAATGTCCTCTTGCCTACGTGGCCTGAGGTCCAGGCCTCACAAAGGAAATGCTTGGTCGGAAGCCCCCTGCATTACCTGCAGAGTCGCACTCACGAGAGGAAGAGTGAGCACGACAGCGGAGGGTGCACAGGAGCCCAGCGTTGCTGCCAGCCGTGCTCTGAGGGAGCCCAGCCTCACTGGCTGGCCAGGCCCGGGGCTCGTGTCCAGCAGCAGCACGAGTGTGACGTCCCCTCAGAGCCACTGTCAGCCTGCTTGGTGGCCCCTCTCCACTGTGCTTTGACTGCTATGCCATGCCCAGTATAAATTAGTTGCCATTTATCACAATTTTACTTTCCGCCTTGACTGACGCTTTGTCTCGTGCACTGGCTCAGGGCGCCCCTCAGCGCCCTCACGCTCCCCACCGCCGCAGACTGCTGCTTCCCCCCACCCCCGCCCCAGCCCCAGGAACCAGCGTCCAGCTGCCAGCCGGCCACCTCCATGCACGCACTGCGCAGTCATTTCAGAAGCACGATGGAACCCGACACAGTCCGCCCCCCACTGCCTCTTCCTTCCCTGAGCCCCCTCCTGGCCAGTGGACCCAGCGCCCAGCAGGTCACCTGACTCAGGTGACATCCTAGCTTCCCGGCTTAGGGCTGTGGCTGCCATGACAAACAACCACAAACTTGTTGGCTACAAACAACTTATTCTCCCCCACTTCTGGAGGTCAGAAGCCCCCAGTTGGCATCACTGTGGGGAAATCAACGGACCCGCAGGGCTGTGCGCCCTATGGAGGCTGTAGGGAGAGTTCCGCAATGGTTGCCTACAGCCCACGGGGGCTGATGACCCTCCCTGTCTTGGGGCCACGTCCGCCTCCCCTCTGCCTCCAGGAAACATGCCCTTCTCCTTCCTTTCCACGTCAAATCCCCTCTGCCTTTTCCTTAGGAAATACGTGCGTTGGGCTTAGGGAGCACCAGACTATTCCCAATCATCTCCCCATCTCCAAATTCTTAACTTCATCACAGCCGCACAGAACCCTTTTGTCATGTAATACGACATTCACAGATTGCAGGGGTGGAATGTGGGTACTTTTGGGGAGGGGGCATTAGTGGGCCAACCACAGCTCCTGCCCCTCCTGACCTCTCAGTGCAGAAGTCCCCTCTGGCCGCTGCCAGAGCGTCCCGCCTGCGAGTCCCTCCTTCCAGTCAAACGGCCACCATCGCAGTCCAGTCTGCCTCCTTCCCGGCTCAGACCAAAGTCTTAAATTCTGTCCCCTCCTCCGGGAACCCTTCCTGCAATCCGTCCTCCTCATTCACACCAAAGTCGGCCTCCCGCAACGTGAGTGTGAGCCTGATCCTCCCTTCAATAACCAGAAATGACTGGGGGCCACTTGTTCTGAAGTGGTTCCAGAAGACGACTTATTTTTTTCTTGTAAACACACCTTCTTACCATAATGGCCGTTTTTTTTACAATTGGGAAGACAGTATATGACACTTATTAATTAAACATTGCTTTTAAAATCAATCTGTATTTTTAATCACATTGGGAAATACGTACACTTGAAAATAGTACCTAAACGTGTGACATTCACTACCAGTTCAGTCTACCTGCTCCGCCTGGTGGACGCAAGCATTCTCGGAGCTCTTGCCACACTCTGGGAGACCCAGATTGGAGCCATTGCTGGAGGAGCAGTCCACACCCTGGCAGTGCACATGAGGACTTCCAGGACCCTGTTCCTGCCCTCCAGCCTCATCTCCCTCTCCCCTGGGTACTCTGTGCTCCGCTATAGTTGTTTGTATATCATTTCCCCCAAATATAAAGGCAGAGTAATTCAAACTAGCCCTATATCTATTAGCTTATATTTTCTTCTGAAATTAATTTGAATGGGTTATTAACAACTCATACAACACTAGTTTTCTACTGTAGTTTAAGAATCTACCACGTGATGCTCAGGTTTAGACAAATGTTGGAATCACACTGAGCAATGTTTAGTCGATTACGAACTTAAAGACATTCCTGGGTGTTTTATCTCAAACTGTGAACTACGGGTAAAATCTAAAAGGACATACATAATAAAAATATTTTCTAATTTAAAAGACATGTGGTAAATATAAATGAATTAACTGTCAACATTTCCTACTTACACACAAATTGAACAGAATCAGAACAAACACAACGCTTAGGGGAGCTGATTTCTACCCCGGTTTTACCACTTAACAGGAGCAAGATCTTAAGTGAGTCATTCTATTCAAGGATGAATTGAAAATTTACAATGCTTACCTTAGATCCCACCTAAAATCTCTTCAAGGATCTCTTCATATCAACTAGAAGTTGGGGAAAATACAATTTGAGAAATAAAATGACACTGCCCCTAACACATATTAAAACCCAGGTCACTAGCAGTCAGCCCAGACCGTGTCTCAATTCCCAATGATTTAGGTTAGAAGATCCTGAAAGATGACCCTTTATCTCTTATCGCACAACACTCTACCCAGGCTACAGGATAAAAACACAACCTGTCTTGTATGTGGCACCAAGAGACTAATATCTAGGTATGCACAGGATTGACTTTAAAGTTGATTAAAAGAGTATTTCAATTCATTAAAGAAAACAAAGCTTGAAGATGACATGTTTAGTCTACACAGGTTTAACTTACTTTAGTAACCTGGTAAATTTTGAATTGGCTCCTGTTAGTGATACTTTGTATTTGGTGTGGAAACCAAATAAATCAGGCTATTACCTTGACAGTACGATGTTACGTTTGTAAAGCACGAGTTTTATATACAAACAAGCAAACTTCAAAATCTGCTCTGAAGCAGTGAGGCTACATCTTCCAACTGCATTGTGACAGTAAGTGAATGTTTAACCCTAATGGGCCGAATTCACTAGCGGATCCCTCACGAAAAGGCCAAGATTGCTGCTGTTACAGCTACGGTGAAGCCACAGCCGGCCAGCCTGCTTGCAAAAGCCAAACACGGACAAGACCCTTCAGAAGAATACGAGTAGCTTTTATCTTAAATATCCTTTCCTTCTAGGTGACACCACTAGCATTATTAATAAACAGGGCTGATTTGGGGGTAGCTACATAGTTTTAAAGATGCCGTTAATGAACATTATGGATAATTCATGGTGTAGCTGGTTAATACACTTTAGCTGATTTTTTTTATAAGAAGGGGAAAAAACCCAACAAAATTAAGAGTACATCTTCAGTTCATTTGGAAGTCAGCATCCAAGGTAAAAGAATTCTCTGTTGAACTTGACATCACTCCCATTTTCTGATATTCGCCTACTCTCTTCTCAAAGAAGTTAGTCTTTTCTTCCAGTGAAACATTCCCCATAAAGTTGAATGAATTTTCTTTTTTTTTTTTTTTTTAGAGTCCAGCGGCTTTTATTAGTTTTGTCTCCTATGCCATGAATTCATAGGGAACAGGTTCCAGCAGCTCGGGCTTCTTTCCATTGGTTCTCACAAAGTGTGCTTCTCTGGGTGGAGCAGGCTGGCGCTTCAGTTGAACCCAGGTGCCTTTCTCTTTGGCTTCCTTCTTTTTCTGATCATTTTCCCTCACACGTTTCAGGAAGCTATCTCGGCTCTTAGAGTGCTTAATGTGTTCAATACGCACATTAATCCTCTTGGTAAGAATCTTGCCCTTAACTTGTTTGTTTACAACAATTCCAACAGCATGCTGGGTAACATTATAGACTCTTCCAGTTTTGCCATGGTAACATTTGTGGGGCATGTCTTCTTGAACACTACCCATTCCCTTGATGTCTACAATATCACCTTTCTTGTGGCCAAAGGAACAACTCCATGTTTTCTAAAAGGCCTAGAGAACATGTAACACGTGCCTCTCCTCTTTCCCTTTGTGTTTGTCATTTTGGCGAATTACTGGAAGATGGCGGCTCCAGCCGAAAGGAAGTCAAATGGATTTTCTACTCTGAAAACCTTGCTGAAACCCAGTTCCAGCATAAGTCTGTGCCACAAACTCAATGTACCGCCCCACTGAAGTGCAATTTCATCCCAACTGGCTTCACCAGCAAGGCCTCAGTGAGGAACTCCTGTTCTATCCTATCAGCATTGATAATTATTTCTTTTACTCTCTGCTCGGATGGTTTGTGTACCAGATGTTTGGACATCAGGCAGGCAAAGTCACAGTGTAAACCCTCATCTCTGCTAATAAGTTCATAGTAAAATGTGAGGTGGGGCATCAGTCCCCATTTCTTGAGCCAGAACATTGATGCAAATGAACAGGAAAAGAAGATGCCTTCCACTGCGGCAAAGGCTGCAACATGTTGGTAGGCAGCCTCTTTGTCCCCAGTCCAACGCAAGGCCCAATCTGCCTTCTTCTTCACGCAAGGCAGCATTTCAATGGCGCTGAAGAGAAATTCCCTTTCTTTGAAATCTTTAATGTGTCCATAAGCAACTATACATCTCAGAAGGTATGTTTTACGTGGCAATTTGGAAGCCATAGAAACAGTGGGCTTCTGTAATCTGAACTTCTTGGCTGAAACGCTCCACCCAGTTGTCATTTACTCTGCCGTCACTTGCTGCAAAGAAAGCCAGAACACGCGACATAAGGTATCTCTCCTCGACCGGGTGTGGTGGCTCACGCCTGTTGGCTCACGCCTGTAATCCTAGCATGCTGGGAGGCCGAGGTGGGAGGATTGCTTGAGCGAGATCCCCGTCTCTACTAAAAATAGAAAAATTAGCTGGGTGTGGTGGCGCCCCTGGAGTCCCAGCCACTCGGGAGGCTGAGGCAGGAGGATCACTTGAGCCCAGAAGTTCGAGGTTGCTGTGAGGTAGGATGATGCCACGGCACTCCAGCCTGGGCAACAGAGTAAGATCCTGTCTCAAAAAACAAAAATCAAACCAAAACAAAAAATTCTTTAGAACATGTAAATACCAGAAGAAACAGAGAAAGAAGTTGAAAGTGAGGATGGGGCTGGATGGCCTGGAAGGGAAGGAGTGAGGAAGAAGGGCTTTTCATTGGAAGGTTTTCTGTGTTAGTTTTCTTTTCAAACAATGCATCTATATCACCTTGTAAAAATTGAAATTGTGAAAAATAGAAGATGTTTGAAGACAGAAATGAAAAGCGAAGAGAGAGGATAGAGGAAAACAGGCAAAAAAATGGGCAGAGGGGAGATAATTTGGCAGAAAGAAGTTAAGAAGCTGCAAATGGTCTCAGGTCTATTCGGAATCCACCACACCAGACCATAGAGGAGCTGGACGTATTTTGTTGAAAGCATTAATGGATTTCCTTAAGGAATTAATTATCAAGTTGCATGAGAAGACAAAATGTAGAACCGAAGAAAGATACAATGTGTATCACCAAGATGGGATCTTATTATACAACTTACAGGCCTCTAGAAATTCAAAGAAAAACAAAGGGAGGCTTTGAAGAAGAGGTGATGGCTGAGGTGGACCATGAAGGTCCTGGAAGATGAGGATGACAGGCAGGAGGAAGTAAGGCCCTTCAGGTGTGGGGAGCAGCCTGGGCAAAGGCATGGACACGAGACTGAATCCAGCCTCCTGGAGGACAAAGATGCCCACACTCCTGCTGGCATCTTGCCATGCCAGGGGCTCCACTCGCTGTTCACTGAATGTGAGACTCACTCAAACTCCTAATCATATGTCACAAGAGCAAGTGCTTTCAGATATTTCTCCAGCACAGTTTCTCAACCTCATTAGTATTGGCATCAAGGATGAATAATCCTTTATTGTGGGATCTGCCCCGTGCATTGTAGGATGTTCAGCAGCAGTCCTGGCCTCTGGCCCCTTGATGGCAGTAAGACTCCCACTGCAGTCCAGCTGTGACAACCAAAAACTCTCCAGACTACTGTCCCCAGGACTGGATGGAAGTGAGGAGTGTATGTGCCCCTGGTGAGAATCTCTCTCTAGCAGTGGAGGCTTCATAGCAGTTCTCCTGCTTAACTGTTCTAATGCCCCTGTGGATCACTATAGTTGGTGGAAAAATAGTGACATTGAAAAAACTAGAAATTGCTAACTTAATGGAGAAAATTTTGAGTAGATATTTGATGAACCAAATCAACCGTCACGTTGTGTACAGCATTAAACTTTTAAGCACACATGATTGGCAAATGTCAAGTTGAGTAAAGTTCAGGGTTTTGGTAAAGGAGCCAAGGAGAATTAGCCAAGGGCTGACACCCGGCCCTGGCTCTGTTTCCAAATCCGGCTCCTGGTCCCAACTCATTAAGTGCATCCGGGTTAGATGGTATCTACGTAATGGTCACTTTGGGGGCAAAGGGGACTGAGGGGACTCAGGCCCTGGTTGTCAAGGGCCCCACCCAGCCTCCTCCCAGCACCCACCTCTTTCCACCCCAACCCCAAAGTCCTCTTGTGGGAAAGTGCAGAGTTTGTGTTAGTGCCCAGGCGTCCCTGATATCTGGTCTAGTGTTGGCTCTGGTCCCTGCCTTTACTAAAGATTCAAACTGAGATGCACTTCTCTTTCTGGGAAGACTAATATGGCAACAGAATGCAGAATATGCTTGGGAGAGAAGCTATTTTTTAATTATATAAAAAAAACTCCCTGAATAAAGACAAACTCAGAAAAAATCAAGTAAACATGATCAAAATACAGTGCTTTATTTTTAAACCTAAAAGTTTAGCTGGTATCCTGATATGGCTCCTCTGAATTTTAGAGAATGTCAAGTGCAAGCTGAGTTTTCAGTGGTCTCCAACAGTTCTTAGTGGCCCTTGGAGGTTTGTCACAAATACATTTGTTAACTATGTGAAAATAGTGACCAGCAGCGGACATTTAGACAGCACCTACTCTGTGCCAAGCACCATTCTCAGGACTTTACACTTTTTAACTCATTTAGGACTCACAGCAATTCTGGGACTGTTCCCATTTTAAAAGGGACACAGAGCATGGAGTCTCCTGCCCAGTGTTGCACAGTCAGTGAACGGGGAAGCCGGGACGTGAACACAGACTGTCTGGCCTGGGTCCTCGCTCACGACCCATCTGCCATCGGCTCCCCAAGCCCTCCCTTCCCCGGTCCTTCCTGGGAGCCGTGGGAAAGTCCAGCTGGGGGTGGGACCACCCCATGGAATAAGGGATTTTATCTCTTCCTGGCCTTTCACATTTCTGACTCCTCTGGGCACACCCACACCTCCTCATCTTCTGAATTCACCCAAATGTAACCTGCCTGTTCCCCACCCACTGCCTCCCCTGATCCTCTGAGCCAAAGGAAGTCTCTCCCGTTTAAGGGAAGTTCCCTCTCCCTCCTCTGGCCTCCCAGAGCCCTGTCCCTCTCTCTGCCCTTTTCCTGGCACTTCTCCTTGCCTGTCGGGCTCGGAGCTTCCTGGGTGCGTCTCCTCAGGCCTCTCAGAGGTACAAAGGGACACAGGTCTCTTCTGACAATTGAGTTCTCAGGAGAAATCCCAGCGCCGCGATGTGCATCTTCTTGTGCGTGTGGGGGGCAAGGCCTCTTTCCTGGTTGCCGTGGACTCACCATGGAGCCACCGGCCTCTGCTTCCTTCCATCCCATTCCAGAAAGGAGAGGCCAGGAAGCATTCCTCAGTGCCTGCGGTCTCTGCAGAGGAATCACATTGTCCCCTTCACTCAATCCCAACCCCTTGTCGCCACGCACACCCAGGGGAGGTTGGTCTTTGCAGGCTTCTGACAAGTTTGGGGGCACTCGTTGGGAGGTGGTGGGGTGGAGGGATGTGGACTGGACACTGAGCAACCCAGCCGTGGATCTGTGACCTCTGGCCAAGGTCAGGGAGGCCCCTGGTCTAGGAGAGGCCCCAATGACTTGGTAACAGACATCTCACCACCAGCCAAAATGTCCCCAAGACCAGAGGCCTTTCCTAAAGTTTCTATCCTGGGGAAGCAGGTCCCCATCCCTTCTCTAGACGTGGCATAATCTCAAAGAGGAAGGGGTTCACCTCCAAAGACATGTCTGAAGTTGATTTCCCAACAGCCACGTAGGTGAAAGCGGAACTTAGATGAACAGAATGAGGTTAAAAAAAAAGGTTGTGGAGAATCCTCCCCCCACATGATGTGGAGCAGATTCATAGCTGCAACTTAGAAGTAAAAAAAAAACTTAATCGGTATCTAATCTTCAAAAAATTCTTCTCTAGGCTTTCTGTGCAAATGCTCACATCACTGAGAAATATGGCTCTCTAAAAACGTTGCTACTTAATATTTATGGCAAGGCCTTTCAAATGCCAAAAAATATTAGTGTGCTCATACCTGAGGTCTTCTAGGAGCCTGAGGGCAGCTCAAATATCACTCTTTCTCGCCACATACTTTATTTGTCTGCAGAGACACCAGCTCACTCTGGATGGAACATGTGAATGACGGACCTCTGCAGTGTGTTGTCACAGCAGGGCATCGGTAAGTGTCGGTCACACCAGTGTGGGACACTGGAGCATACTAGACTTCTCCAGCTTCTGAACCACACTCAGGGACCTGAGGCAAAGTCCCTTTTTGAAGAGAAAAAGTCACACCAGCAATACAGTACTCTGAGCTTTTTGCTTTTATTCTCCCTGTAAAGGAGGTTTGCAAAAGAGTCTATTCTGGCCGAGTTACTGTTAATTGATTCACCAGAGAACGATCAGGTGTCTGGACAAACATGGAGATGAAAGAAAACAGAACCTCTGTAGAGCGGGTACCCTGTACCTGACGTAGGGTATTCTTTAGATGAAAAAGAAACCTCTGAAGGGGCGTCCGGCTAGTAGGTGACAGGGCAGGTCCATAAGGATGGGAGCACCAGGCAGAACCCCCAGTAAGTCCTGGCCAAAGAGACAGTCTCCTATTTCATTATCACTGCCCTTCTGTTCCCTTTGGAATGAAGGAGTCCAGCCGTGGCCAACTGCATAAAAGTACACATTTCAGTACACGCCGCCTTCTGCTTCCTGTCCTTTTTCTAATCAGGTACGTTCTTGGCAGCTGCGGCTCCAGCTGAGTCATGGAAAGATAATGTCCTGAGTAATCCGGACAGCAAATACCACAGTCGCAGATTAGGAACAGACTCTTCTCTTTGGCTCGCTCATCTGTTCTTTTTTATAAACCTGAGCCGACTTTGTTTTTCTTGTTCATGTTACCTTCACCTGGTCCCTGATTGAACTGGGGATGGGCTTTCTGTCATGTGAGGCTGCCCCATCCCTTTCTTATCCCAGAAGGCGTACCTTCACTGCCTTCTCTTACCTTGCCAAGTGCCATCTGCCCTCGGGCCTCTGCACTTACTGTTCCCTCTGCCCAGAACACTCTTCCCGGATCTGCCCCTGGGTATGGCCGTCCACTCATCCCGCCTCATCGCGCAGGCTGTCTTGGATGTTTGCAGGATGCTCGGCAGTCAGTCTTGATAGCATTCTGCTTGTGCACGTGTTTTTTTTTGTTGTTGTTGAGACAGAATCTCACTCTTTTGCCCAGACTAGAGTGCTGTGGCATCATCCTAGCTCACAGCAACCTCAAACTCCTGGGCTCCAGTGATCCTTCTGCCTCAGCCTCCCGAGTAGCTGGGATTACAGGCATGTGCCACCATGCCCGGCTAATTTTTTATATATATATATATTTAGTTGTCCAGATAATTTCTTTCTATTTTTAGTAGAGACGGGGTCTCGCTCTTGCTCAGGCTGGTTTCGAACTCCTGAGCTCAAACAATCCTCCCGCCTCGGCCTCCCAGAGTGCTAGGATTACACGCGTGAGCCACCGCGCCCGGCCTTGTGCACGTGTTTTGCATTCTTTGCAGCAATTACCACTTTCCGATATCTCTGATTTATTTGTAGGTTTGTTCGTTGCCTTCCTCGTTAAAAGGCAAGGTCAAAGAGCAACCACCTGGTCTAACTCGTTCCTACAACTGAATCTGCAGCAGCAGCTCAGGGCCCAGCTAGCAGGAGAAGCTCAGTCGTTACGTGTTCAACAGTGAACGGGTGCAAGGATAGCAACTGCCATTTAGTCATGGTTGTCCCATATTAGACCACATGATAGAAGCTTTCGTACAGTGTCTGTCACCCTTACAAAAATTCAGCATGGTGGCATTTATACCCTGTCACAAAAGAGAGAAAGAAAAGTCAGAGAGACCAGCAGTGTAACTCGCCCAAAGACTCGTCAGGACTCTATGTTGCCTCCAGGATCCAAACGCACATCCGCACGAGCCAGATCCCACTACCATTCACCGTCCAGCACCGCCTGCCCCACACAAGCAGTTACTCTACTAGTTCACAGCGTCCTGTGAATCCGTGGAAGGAAAACCCCAAAAAGGCAACAAAGAACTCAACAAAAATTGATTCATATATTCATAACGGAGTGAATTTATAAAGTGGAATTAAATTAGTGAGGTAATTCTGATGAAGAAAGAAACAAAAGAGAAAACAAACAAAAACCCCCAACTTTCATTAGAGGTTAGATCTTAATTAGTTTTCTCCAAAACTTGAAACACCTTTCCTGAAAAAAAGGAATGAATGTCTGTGGGTGAGGAAGGTCTGCCTCCCAGAGGATAATTGAGGTATTGCACCTAGCCCAGCTGTCGGATCATAGAGGAGGGACAGACACGGAGGTTACCAAGCTCTCTGCACCTTGAACAATAAGGAGAAGAGGAGGAAGACGATGAAGAGGAGCAGGAGAAACAAGAGCAGAAGAAGGTAAGGAGGAATAGACGAAGCCCACAATAATAATAACAACGGCGATGACAGCACAGGCTCACACTGTTGGATTTGTTTTAGAGTTTGGAAAACACTTTCGCATCCATTTTACCTAAAGCCACGTGTCATTACTGCAGTCCCCAAATTGTCATGGATCCAAAAATCACTGCCTTCTTGGTTTCTACACACTGGCTGGCTGGGTTCCCCTGGGTGCACACGATTGTTTCCTGGTCCCGTGCCAGGCCGAAACTCTGACTCATCCCCTCATTCCTGGGAGGGATTGGGGTGCCTGCCTGGGGAATAAATAGAGCAGTTCTGGGAGCCCAGCTCCACAGTGACTTCCTCGCTCCCTGCCACACACGACTGGACAGCCGACAACAGCAGCCCCACCATGAAGCTGCTGATGGTCCTCCTGCTGGTCGCCTTCCCCCTCTACTGCTCCGCAGGTGAGCCCCGTGCAGGGACAGCCTGTGGGCTGGGGGCATTGCCTATTCCCTCTGGAAGAACTCTGGGTCCCCAAGCCCCAGCACAGGGCAGCCCCAGGACAAAGGGTCTATGTGCAACAGACCTCAGGATGACGATTAATTGCAGGCAACCAAACAGGGAGTGCCCTCATGGACTTTGCCCCTCACAGGAGCTGCAAGTAGACTCTCATTGCGTTCAGGGTGTCCCACCAGCGTCACAGCGACCCTGAAAACCAACATGAGTCTCAGGATCAAATATTGGAATTAGCTGTTTCAGTGGGGAAGGGAAAGATATAACCGAAGGCCCTATGGCATCTGCATCCAGAAACCATGAAACAGTCATGAGTCTCCTGAAACGGGGGAGGGAAAGGGAAACCTCCCAGAGAGAAGGCTCACGCTGCAGTGTGTGACCCACCGTCTCTCGCCCTGCGGGTGTCACTCGGCATTTGCAGGGTTGATCCGAGCCCTTCTGGGATGCCCTCAGCTCCCAGATACTTCCTGCTCCAAGCAGACCGGGGAGGAGAACACATGGCCTCTGGGGTCTCCCTCAAGCAATGAAGATGGGGACAGGAAAAAGCCCTGGGAGCCGGAATGTGGGCAGCACTTGCACAGCACGTAGGAGGTGCACCCTGTGCGATCCCACTAAGCCCATTTACACACCCACCTCTTTTCTTCCCGGAGTGGGTGCAGACGGGGAAGCAGGCGATACAGTCAACTACATAGAAATCGCACGGCCCAGAGTACAACCAGCTCACGGGAACCCAAGGCCTGAGCTCTTTCCCCTCCACCATAGGGACGGCAACAGCAGATCACTTCACAAACAAGAAGTTCTGTTTTATGTTCCTTGTTGTTGCAGACAATATTGAGAGTCAAGTCAAGCCAGTGGACAATATTCTAGACCCAATACTTCTGTGATGCATGGAAATCCTACCTGATGCTCTGAACGATAACAGGGAATCATTGCATGACTTTAAACCAAGCAATACCAGATAATGTTTAACATGTTGCACCAAGTCAGAGCATCTCGATTCCCAAGCGTCCTCATTAACCAAGGAGACATAGGGTTCACCTTCTCTGGGTTTGGGAGGTAGTAGAAGAATATGCAGGACTTATAGGGGACCCCAGAGCCTACGTTTACTCTCCTGGACTTGAGAACCCTAGACCACGCACCATACTCTTTCTGAATTTCAGTCTCTGCTGGGATGTACACAGAGGACTGACACAGGTATGTTCTAAAATGGTTGCACACTTGTGGTGACGAGCCCTTGTCGTTATGCTCTGTTCTCAGGTTCTGGCTGCCGAAGACTCGAGGACATAATTAACAAGCTATTGGATAAAAACATGTCCGTGTCTGAATTCAAAAATGACTTGAGAGAGTTTATACACCATCATTACAGCTCAGAGGCCGTTGGGGAGTTTAAACAGTGTTTTCTCAACCAGTCAGATGAAACTCTGAAAAATATTGGATCGCTGATGGTAATTTTGGCCTTCTCTCATATGCCTTTTAACTGACCAGGAACAAGTAGGCTCTAAATTTGGCACCAGTGATGCCAAGCAACTGGTGAACTAGCTTTTTTAACATATCACTTAATTTAAATGTGTCTCTAGGCTGCTTCGCCACCTCACTTTGAGAGTCTTCAGTGAATGATAAATGGAAAAGGCAAAAGAGAGAAAAGAAACCTCCAAAAATGGCTGAGCTACCCCTCAGCTCTGCACAATATACACAAATGGACACTCACATAGACACACGTACACACAGAGACGCGCGCA
>NW_012136081.1:19357-61771 GCF_000956105.1 Propithecus coquereli
AATATATGCAGTATATTTATTAGATAAATTATTTCAAAGAACAGAGATCTTGGAGGAAAAAAGTATTAAAGCAGTCCCCAATAGGGAAAATATCCAGAAATATCAGCACTTCTTAGGTATTAATAAGATACTTCTGATTTTGTGTCCAGTGCTAATTTCCTTGGGAGTTAGATGTTTGCAGATAAATGCAGGAAAACAGCAAGAAGAAAGGTTTCTGGATTTCAATATTTGACTTTGCAAGAGAGAATTGAAAATCTAAGTGACATGTCTGTTTTTGTTTTCCAGCAAATAATATATGACAGCAGGTGGTGTAGACCCTTTTAACTTTCCACAAGACCTTTGGCTCAGACACTGCAGACAGACTATGGTCAGAACCTGACTTCTGATTGCTGGAAACCACAATTTTCTTTCTTCTTTTGTTCTTTTAAGTGGAAACTGCAAGACAATTGTTGAAACCTTACATACATTTTCATTTCAATAAACTAACCGGAAAGCACTAAAGTTCCTTTCTTTTCTCCCATAAAAATAGAGGCTTTCCAGGCCTCCCATGTCAGAGTGCTTGTTGGGGGCAGACCCAGACAGGCACGGAAGGATTCAGGGAGGGACTTTCTTCCTCAGTTGACCCCCCAAATCTTGGGCCTCCCTCTGGAAGGTGCTTTCCCTCCCCTCATCCCACCAGCTGCCCACGAGACCCTCTCTGAGGTCCTCAGGCTCTCGGGTCCATCGTCTCTTTCCCCACATTAAGCTGTGCAGGCAATGAGGTCGAGGTTGTGTGTGTGTGTGTGTGTGTGTGTGTGTGTGTGTGTGTGTGTGTGTGTGTGTTCGCGCGCGCGTGTGTAGGAATCAGACATCATGAGTGATTCTTAAACTGCACCTGAGGCCTCCTTCATGCCCCAGTCCCCAGCACTCCCATCACCAGGTAGGTTATTGCTGCGTCTTCTGCTCTCCCCTCAGCCTGTCCCTCTCCTCTCCTGGGCTGTCCTCTCAGCCAGGAGGACCCTGTCTGTCTCCCAGGACAATTCAGCTCCCACTGGACGACTCTTCCATCAGGAACAGCAGGTGTGGGGATCCAGGCCCACAACATTGTTAGAGATCAAGGAAAACTTATAATAAAAAAAAAAATCATATCTTAAATTAAATGTAATAAGGATGAATGCATACCAATGAATGCAGCCTGCTGCATGTTCACTGTGATACCGACGTGATTGTAAAATATAATGTTGAGCATGTTTTGTGGAGAAGTGGCCCACAAAGGATTCCCGAGAGTCACCATGAAGCCTCACCACTGTCCTTCTGAGTACCTCAGCATCCGTGACACTCTTAGGCTCAGGCCAAAGGCCCTTTGGTGGATCCCGCTTATCACAAACACACACACGTGATTATCCAAGAGCTCCTCAGCCTTGCTGGGCCCCAGCAGGGAGGGGTCCATGCCGGCTCTACCCTGCAGCGATAGAGACCGTTGTCCACCATGTCTCACTGAGACTGAAGGGAGAGGAAATGGAAGAGGAGATTCAGAGTCAGGAATCAGAGAATGGACTCACAGATATGTGGAAAATGCGGCTCTGCGCAGAGATGGGCCCCGGCTCATTTGACAAGTGACCGTGCATTTTTCCAGTAAGGAGTGGGGCATTTTGATGGGGGAATAAAGAGCCCCAGCTGGGAAATCTTGAGAAGAAATAGGGCTGTAGCGGCTGAAATTCCCGTTCACTAAGACAGACTGATCCCTGCTTTCGAAGAGGAAAGGCCTCAGCTCCTGACCTGATGAAATTAGGAGCCAGAAGCCGAATAGAGCCTTGCGTCAAGTTTGACCATGGGGGGCAGAGGGAATATTTGTGGTCCTCGGTGATTTTTAAAGTGTAAAGTGTTCCTCCTAGCACTCTGGGAGGCCAAGGCAGGAGGATCACTTGAGCCCAGGAGTGTGAGGTTGCAGTGAGCTAGGATGATACCATTACACTCTGGCCTGGGTGACAGAACGAGCGAGACTCTATCTCAAAAGAAAAAAAAAAGAATAATTGTGGAATGTGCTGGGAACACAACAAACTGGATAGGGCAGGACTGGCTGAAATAGCCCTGGCTCTGTTTCAGTTCCTCCTAGAACAGGAAGACCTGCAATACCTTAGCCTAACATGTCACGTCAACTTGGGTTTTAAAACCCAGGGTGGGCTGCTTTCCAGGGTCCCTCCGCTGTGGAGCAAGCAAGGCACACACAGACAAGACTACTTCAGGCTGGGCGGCTTTCCTGATCCTCAAGGGGACTGGCTCATCATGAATCCTAGGCTTCTGCTGTCCCTTGCTGCCTGTCTGTGAGCAGTAAAGTTGCTTCACTCAACTCGTGTGAGTGTTTTGTCTCGCTGGATTCAGGCAAGAAGTCGAAACTGCAGCCCAAGACGCAGGGTGCTGGAGTGGTGACCCATGCAGTCAACCCACTTCACAGTGACCGTTGGCCTGGAGCAGACCCCGTGCCTTGCCTTCGGGACACCCCAGCCCCATGCAGGCCATGCTGTCCTTCAGGGCCCCGGGCTCTTCTAATGAGCGGCTCCAGCATCGGTTAGGGCCTAAAGTTATAATGGATCTCTGCATCTGCTGGCAGATGAGGGGACAGGGAGGCGGTTTTATGGACAAGATTGGAGGTGATTATCACGTCCTTCAAATTCCATCGAGACTGGCCTTTACTCAGTCATATGACCACACTCCCTGGGAATCGTGGACACCTGGGTGTCCAGGAGAAAAAGAAAACTGGCTTGGTAAATAGCTCCCTAGTCTCTATTTTTAGTATCCTTAGCTAGACCAAAAACTATTTTGGAAATTGTCGATCCTTGTAAGCACACACTGTATTTCATTTCTGGTCCTGTCATCCTGGCAAGAACTAGAAAAGAAAGCACGTTTACTACGACCAGGTTCCCAGGCTACTGCGTCATGCTCACTTCATCTGTGAGACGTGGCTTCATTCAGAAGTCACGCACTCTAATCCCGTGAGATGCACTGTTTACCGTGATCCACACACGTGTTGGAAGGAAAGCCGGCGCCGTGCATTTCTGCCCAGACGCATGGCCATCCTCTCTCCAGCTCCAGGCTGGCCCTGCCTCTCACTACAGGGTGTTCCTAGGGACCGTGCTGGGAAGAAGTAGGAGGAACATTCCATAGGCTCTTTCCCCATCCTCCTCTTTCCATAAACTCTGGAGACTGTATCAATGATCCTGACCTCCAAACTGGTCTCTCGGATTCCTGTTTCTGTCTGCACGATTTGTTCCCAGTGTATTCTCCACCAGGCCTTTAGCCTCCGACATCTGTGTCCCCTCCTCCCCTCGCGATTCCTGAGTGCGGACGCTGCGTGGTGACAAATGAGGACCCCGTGTTGACTAAGATCACCATTGTCCCTGCCTGCACAGAGCTCACAGCCTAGTGCTGGAGTCAGACCCTGTACCAGAGGTTTTTAAAAGTATTTAATTACTTACCGATCATTTGGAATCTGCTACTTAATTACCAAATAATTGGAAATTTTCCTGTTATTATTTTGTTCTTGATTTTCAGTTTGTCTCCGTGATGGTCACAGAACATAGTGTGTATGATCTCGATTATTTTAACCTTGTAAAGGTTGGTCGTATGACCCCAGCCGGTTGGAGTCCTGGGCCCACACAGTCTCATTCAGGGGTCTGGAGACGGCCACAGCCAGCACCTAAAGCTGCAGGCCGGGCCCTGGCTGGTCCCCGTGCCGGGTTCCTGCTCCCCAAGGAATTCCTCGAACGGTCAGTGCTGGGCCTGAGCCATTCACGACCAGTGTCCCTCCCACGTGTCACCGCCCTGGTCCTCAGTCTCCACACCTCTTCATCTGGTCCTGTCTTGGGGCCTCGGCACCCACTCCTTCCCCCTGGACCCACTGGAGACCTCCCCCATAGAATATAAGCTCCCATCAAACCACGTCCAGAAGGAACTTCCTTCATCAGCCAAGACACTAAGGGCTGCTCTGAGTGTTCAGTTTTCCCACGCCTGGGCCTCGGCCAAGGCGGGCTTCCCTCCTGGTTGTCAAAAGTCACCTGGGATGGTCCCTCTAAGCAACTCAGAGCCTCATCTACTTTCCCACCGTAGCCACCTTAAGTCCTGGGCCCCCACTGAGCCAGGACAGTGGAGGGGACAGTCATGAGTGTCCTAGTGGCCTTTAGGACATCCTGGGTGTGGCACCTTGTGCCTCAAAGACCCCAGTTACTTACTTGTCATCCTCACACTTGCTTTGGATCCTTTCTGGAAAACATTCATTTCATCACCCCAATGTCAGAAGCTTTTAGGTGTGTCGCCTCTGCTGTGGTAGGGTCCCCTTTCAACTGCGTGGATGTGACATGTCAGCCTCAGGCTCGTCCACCTGAGCAAACCTGGTGTGGGCGCCTGGGATGTTCCCCACTGGCGAGGTCATTCTGGAGCTGCCAGTGCCCTGGGAGCCTGTGTCCTCTAGAGGACATGTGGCCGTCTCACCGCGTGGGCCGGGGCCTTCTCTGAACGCATCCACGTCTTCCTCATGTGCACCTGCCCATCTTCCAGTTCCAAGCTCTGAATCTCTTCTCTCTTTTCCTCTCCTTTCAGTGTCTAAGCAAAAGAAGGTAGGCTGTGGTTTGGGGAAGGGGTTGGGGACAGGGCCTCAGTGTGACTTTTCTAGGTCATATCGCCTTCGTAAACCACTTCTCCATAAAAACATATTAAACATTATATTTCACAACTGCATTGGCAATACGGTTTGTATAATCCAGGCTGGTTTGTTAATGTATATTCATTACCATTATATGCACTTTGGGAGATATAGTTATTCTAAATTATAACATCTTTTTGGATTCCTAATATTATTGTGGGCCTGGATCCCTGAACCTGCCGTGCCTGTTGGAACAGTCAGCACTGGTGGAAGCTGAATTGTCCTGAGAGACAGACAGGGTCCTCCTGAGTGAGAAGGTGGCCAGAAGAGGAGAGGGACAGGCGGAGGCGAGAGCAGAAGAGGCAGCAATAACCTATCCCTGGTGACAGGAGTGCTGGGGACTGGGACACAAAGGAAGCCTCAGGTTCAACCTGTAACTCTCTCACTGTGCCTCCTAGACACACACACCCTCGACCTCATTACCTGTGCAGCTCAGTGTGAGGAAGGAGAGGGTGGACCCCACTCCCACTTGTGGGGACAGGATGAGGGAATGTCACACAACTTCAGGGGCTGCTACAAAACTCAGTAATTAGGGTAATATTTTAATGCAATATTTTTGAAAACCAAAATTAATGCCCAAATCCATGATGATTAAAAATCAAAATTTTAAATCAAGATGACATCCACCCTGCTTTGCGCAGCTCACCTTTGCACGCTGGACGTGGTCCAGCCCTGCACCCCCAGGTGAGGTTAGAGTGAGCCCAGAGGAGCCTGGCTGTGGCCAGCAGGGCCCAGCGTGGACAGGAGGACTGGTGTGGGAACAGGGACTCTGAGCACAAGCCCACATCAGAACCCGAGAGCCTGAGGACCTCAGAAAGGGTCTTGTGGGCAGCTGGTGGGATGAGGGGAGGGAAAGCATCTTCAAGAGGTTGGCCCAAGGCTTGGGCTACAGATCACAAGGAAGAAGGCGCTTTGCAGAGTCTTCATCCGGCACCCTTGAGCTCTTTTACGAATAAGTATGTGTGTGCGTGCATGTGCGTGCATGTGCGTGCATGCGTGTGCGTGCGTGCACACACATGTATGATGTGTGACGCTCTCTAAAGCCTCCATTTTTATGGGATTACAAAAAGGAACTTTAGTGTTTTGCAGTTAACTTATTGAAATGAAAATATATTTCAGGTTTCAACAATTGTCTTGCATTTTATGGGCCCAGCACGCTTCCTCTGTGCCACTCTGCTATCTTGTCTTGCATTTTATAATGAAAAGATAAAATAAGAAAGAAAAGATAAAATAAGAAAGAAAAGCTGTGGTTGATAGCAATCAGAAAATGGTTTCTGACCATACTCTGTATTCCTCTGAGCCAAAGTTCTTGTAGAAAGTTACAACGGAATACACGAAATGCTGTCGTATACTGATTGCTGGAAAGCAAAAACAGAGACATGGCTTAGATTTTCAACATTCTCTTACAAAATACAATCTCGAAAATCAGAAACTTCTTGTTATTTTCCTGGGTTTGTCCACAAACATCTGGCATCCAAGAAAGTTAGTGCTGGAAGTAAAATCAAACTAATCTCCTCATTTACACTATTGTTCAGAAGATATTTATGGATGTCAAAGAGGTACTGGTGTTTCTGGATCATTTCCCCACCATGGAATCTTTTAATATATTTTCTTAATGTTTTCTATCCTTTGAAATAATTTATCCAGCAAGTATGTGCATATATTACGTGTTTTCACACAGAATTATTAAAATTTCAGCTCAAATGCAAAGAAATGTGATGTTTTTGAGTTCTCGCATGGCCTTACACTGTAGAAATATTGAAAGCAGTCTGACGCCCTCCACTACTACCTTTGTGCCCTACAAAATATCAGACCAGTAGACTATGAGTAGTCTAACCAGGCTTTTAAGGAAAAAAACAATCCCATCAACCTTAATAGCAGCTGATATTTAACTTTTAATACATTTTTAATTGTAAAATATACATAAAACTCACCATTTCAAGTGTACATCTCAGTAGTGTTAAGTATATTCACACTGTTATGCAACCAAACTCCAGAACTTTTTATCCTGTGAAACTGACTATGTACTGCACCCATTAAAAAACAATTTCCCGGTTTCCTCTGCACCCAGCACCTGGCAGCCACCGTTTCACTTTCCGTTTCTCTGAGTCCGAGAAACACGTCACATCCGTGGAGTCGTGCAGTATTTGTCTTTCTGTGACTCTGATTTCACTTAGCGTAATGTTCCCAAGGTTCATCCACGATGTAGCATCTGTCAGAATTTCCTTAGGTGATGTTCACTTTTATCCTTATGCTTTTTGGTATATTTGTAAATTTTTCTACGATGGAATTATTTAAATGGGATTTTAGCATTATGTGAATATATATGGAATATATATATTCATGGTGGAGTCGCCGTTGTTGGTTGTCCGGGCTAACAGCTGGGCCAGGCGCAATACCGCACGCCTCCTCTGGGGGCAGGCTTTTCTCACCCTTAGACGTCCGGTTTTCAGAGAGGCACGTTAAGTTTTGGGTAGGAACTCCATTCTGGTGATGGGCACACCTAAAGCCCTGCCTTAAGCATTATACAATATATCCATGTCACAAAAACACTCGTAGCCCCTTAATTAATATTTTGAACAAAAATAGTTTTGTGTGGAAATTTGACGACATCCACCCTCCACTGAAAGTTATTTTGACAAGAATTATCTCACTTAGTTAATAACGTTACAAATTCACTCTGCTGTAAATCTATTAATCACTTCTGTTTAGTTCTTTGTTAGCCTTTCAGGGTTTTCCTCCCACTGCTCCTCAGGACGCCGTGAATGAGGAGAGTCACCGGTGGCTCCGGGCAGGCCGTGCTGCACAGCGGAGGGTGACGGGGTTTGGGCTCCTGCAGATGCAGGTTTGGACCCTGGAGGCAGCAGGTAGTCATGACGTGTCCCTGGGCAGGTTACAGTGCTGGCCTCTGAGCTTTCTTTTCCTCATTTGTTAAAAAATAAACAATCAAAAAGGTGATGCGGTGCCGGGTTTTATAAGGATGACAGTTGCTATATATGAAGATTCTGTCCCCTGGCCTAACATAAGGTAATCTTGAGTGAATGAGACCTTCCATCCAGCCTTGCACGCAGCCGCCGATCAACAAACTGCTGGGCTGCTCCTGTGGCCTGAGCGCTGAGCTCTGTGGTGCAGACTGAGCTCTGGGAATGAGCTAGACCAGATCCTTGCTCCCGTGGAGCTTATTTGCTGATAAGGGCGGCAACAGACATCCTTACACATAGGAGAGATGTCGGGACGTAGTAATTGCTGGAAAGAACAGAAAATATCCACACAAGCAGAATGATGTTACAGACCAACTGCCCAGGGGCAATGTCCTGCAAGCATGTGAGGCAGCCTGGAGGAGGAGGAGAAGGTGCTGTTTTAGCTGAGACTGGGTGAGCGGACAGCCACGTCCAGGGACAGATCCAGGAAGAGTGGTCCAGGTAGAGGGAAGAGGGCGCACGGAGGCCTGAGGGCAGACGGCACGTGGCAAGTTAGAGAAGGCAAGGAGAGTGGCTGCGTGGGATCAGGGGAAGGACAGGTCAGCCTCATATGGTAGCAATCCCACCCTAGTTTAATTAGGGACAAAGTGAAGGTAACAGGAGCAAGAAAAGCAAAGTTGGCTCATGTTTTTAAAAAAAGAAGATACGGATGAGAGAGCCAGAGGGATGAGTCTGTCCTAATTGCCCGTGAATGCACATTTGCTGTCTGGATTCCTCATGACATCCTCCTTTCTGTCTTCCAGCTGCAGTCTAAGCTGTTCTCAGTTGAGAACAAAATTGATTTAGGAAGAGGCTAGGAAAGAAGGGTGTGTACTTTCACGCACTTGGCCTTGCACGGTGCCCTTCATTCTTAAGTGAAATGAAGAACTTTGATGATAAAATGGGAGACTCTCCTTGGCCAGGCTTAATGGGGCTCTGCCTGGTGCCCCGTCCTTATGGACCTGCCCTGTCTCCTGCAGGGACAAAGGCTCACCAGTGGTATCGTCCTCATCGATCGCCGCATGGTGCCCGTACTAAAGAGGTTGTGTTTACTTTCATCTCCATGTTTTATCAGATCTGACGGGGATTATTCCCTGGCGAGTCACACAATACCTCTGCTCTGGAAAGCCTCATTTGAAAGCCAGTATTTGCAGGCAAAAATAGGAGAACCGAGAGTCGTGAATACCGTGTTCCCAGTATAAATGTGCTCCACTGCATTTGGGGCAGGACACCCCACGTGTTCTCTTTTTCTCTCATTCTGTAAATCTGGTTCTGCGCCTCAACTACCAGGGCTGCCGGGAAATCAACCCCGGGCTTGTCTCTGGAAGTGAACTTCTTCCTCTTTAAGAACATGCCAAGTCTAAAAGCGGGGTGGGAAGCTGCTTCCCCAGGACAGAAACTTTAGGAGAAGCCTCTGGTCTGGGAGACATCTTGGTTGGCAGTGAGATGTCTGTTGTGTAAGCCACCGAGGCCTCTCCTAGACCAGGGGCCTCCCTGGCCTTGGCCCGAGCTGGGACTGGGATTCCATGGCTGTGTTGCTCAATGTTCGATCCACACCTATTTCTATTTAGGGTCGGCCACCTCTGTGGTTACAGCATGGGGAGGGACACAGATCTCAGCACAGTTCCTGTGCTAGTTTTTGTTGGTTAAAAGAACAAAAAGACCCATTCACGTGCCCAAGGTTTTTTCATCTTGTGGAGGAGACAGACACATAAATCTACCACTTTGATACAATGAGCAATGGCTTGAATAGAGGAGTGCGTGAGCAATTATACGAGCATGGAAAATGAAAAATTTGGTGGACGTTCACAGGAGACTTCTTGAAGTGCATGATATGGACAAAAATAAAGAACATCTAGGCTGGAGTAACATTTAACTTTCAACAGTTTTCACAGGGTCAAAATGGAGAAAGAGCTGATCTCATTGCATGCTGGTGAATCAGCCAGATTGAATGCCGAGGAAGGAAGAGGGGACCGCAGCCAGGTGAAAGCAAGATTGAGGAAACAGTCCCCAGTTTTGCAGAGGGGATAGGATGCAGCCCCTCGGGGGGACATGGGTGACAAAAACTATGCAAGGTCTAAGCGCCCTGTGCACCCTAAGTTCAAGAAAGGACTGTATGCCCAACAGAAAATTCTGGATTTAATCAGATACCCTGACAAGAACTATCTTGTGTGTTAAAATAATACAGCAATGGTTTTGGCAATATGGTTGATCAGGTGGCACGCTCCAGCACATTGTACAGAGGAAACCATGAATGGTTTGACATTTAGTCAATAAAAATTCATCAGAAATTTGGAAGTTCTGGAATTGGTAGCTTGCTCACCAGCTGTAAAGGGGATTGTTGTTAGAGATCAATACTTATAATTATCAGCTGCCAGTGGTTTACCACAGAAGAAAGAAGAACATACTTTCCCCACCTCCATTGAGGGGAAAAAAAACTCTTAAGGTGTTTTAAAAAGTGCTGCTATCTCCTTTTAACCATCTTCAACAGATCCCTCATCTTCCCATGTACATGGCTTGGACAAAGGACAGGCCAGGGCCAGTTGTAAAGACATCTAAAGATAGCCTAAATTGTAAAGACATCTAAAAAATTCTAAAGATGGTTTTCTACACCTGGTTTAAGGACTGTGGATGGTTCTGGAGACTCCAATGGCTCATGAAATAGAAGGTTCTCACCCACGACTGAGACCAAGTTTCCTCACAGGGTTGGAGAGTGAAGAAAAAAGACAGAGGAAAACATGAAGAAAATTTAAAAGAAAGTGACAATTCTTGTCCCCAATTTTAAAACAACTTCATACTCATAAAACCAAAAAGATGATATAAAAAAGTTTTTAAGGGGGAAGTGATGCCAACAAGATGGTAGCATAGGTAGCCTCAGACCTCATTCTCCCACAGGAACATTGACTTAACAACAATATGGGGTCCAAAAAGCTTTTATGAGAACTCGAGAAATTAGTTGTGAAGTCATAATACCCCAGGCAAGTGCAAAGCCAAGAACAGCCACACTGAAAGCAGTAAAGAAAATTCATTTTCTTTAACATGTCAGCTCCTTCCTCAAGCTGGCAGAGTTCACAAACAGGAGAAAAAGGTCAACTCCCACAGTTGACTGGGAACTTTGCCATAATTTGGATGCAGAGTGCCTGACACCGAGTTGCTCAGCAACTTGTAGCAACACCAGAGGACCTACAGTACCGAAGGGAGACTCCAGAGGGGGTTAGAGACTGCAAGCTCCTGAAAAAGAAACCAGTGAACCTTTCTAATTGGGAAATTATATACACATGCCCAGAGAAAATGCATCCCCACAAAAGTTTGAGAGGCTCCCAGAATCTCTAACCAGGTCGACCGGTGAAAGTCTTCCCCCGTATGAAGCCAATCTAAAAAGACAGGGAGAGTTGGCTGTCTTTTCAAATACAAATATTACCAAAAAACAAAACAAAACAAACAAACAACAACAACAAAAAAATCAAGGCACATGAAGAAAAAAGAAACATAGCCCAAGCAAAGGGCTAAAATAAATTTCCAGAAACTGATCCTAAAGAAATGGAGATCTATGAATTACCTGGCACGCAATTTAAAATTATCATCTTAAGGAAGCTCAATGTACTACAAGAGAAAACAGACGACTAAACAAAATCACGAAAACTATACATGAACACAATCCTAATATCAACAGAGAGATTAGAAACTATATATAAAACAGAAATAAACAGAAATTATGGAGATGAAGAACACAATAACCGAATTGGAGAATACACTAGAGATGTCAAGAGCAGACTTGATTAAACGGAAGAAAGAATCAGCAAACTCAAATACAGATCATTTGAAATTACTGAGGAAGAAGGACAAAAAGAAAAGCTAATAAAGAAAAATGAAGAAAGCCTAAGGGACTTAAGGAATACTATTAAGCAAACTGATATATGCATTATGGGGGTCCTAGAAGGAGAACAAAGGAAATCTGGGGAAAAAGCTTATGTGAAGAAAAATGGCTGAAAACTTGCCAAATCTTAGGAAGAAAATGAAAACCAAATTGAAGAAGGACTATAGACTCCAACTAGGATGAACCTGAAGAGGCTCATACCAAGATATTTGAGACTCACACCAAGAAACACTATAATCAAATTGTCAAAAGTCAATCTTCCTACTCATTATTGGTCTGTTCAATTTTTCTATTTCTTCCTGATTCAATTTCAGTAGGTTGTATGTTTCCAGAAATTTATCCATTTCCTCTAGGTTTTCCAGTTTCTCAGCATATAGTTGTCCTTTTTCATTTCTGATTTTGTTTATTTGGGTCTTTTCTTGGTTAGTCTAGTTAGCAGTTTGTCAATTTTGTTTATCTTTTCAAAGAACCAACTTTTCATTTCATTGATCCCTTTGTATTTTTTTTTTAGTCTCTATTTCATTTAGGTCTGTTCTGATCTTTATTGAGGTTTGTTTTCTGGTCTATCATATGATCTATCTTGGAAAATGTTTTTTGTTTTTTTGAGACAGAGTCTCACTCTCTTGCCCAGGCTAGAGTGCCGTGGCATCAGCCTAGCTCACAGACCCTCAAACTCCTGGGCTCAAGCCATCCTCCTGCCTAGCTGGGCTTATAGGCGTGTGCCACCACACCTGGTTAATTTTTTCTATTTTTAGTTCTCTGACTAATTTCTTTTTATTTTTAGTAGAGATGGGGTCTTGCTCTTGCTCAGGCTGGTCTCAAACTCCTGAGCTCAAGCGATCCTCCCACCTTGGCCTCCCAGAGTGCTAGGATTACAGGCGTGAGCCACTGTTCCCAGCCCAGAAAATGTTTTTCATGTACTTGAGAAGAATGTATATTCTTCTTTTGTTGGGTGAATATTCTACAGATGTCTGTTAGGTCTAATTGTATATAAACCAACTGTCAACTATCTATTTCCTTGATCTTCTGTCTAGTTGTCCTATCCATTATTGTGAGTGGGGTAGTGAAGTTTCTACTGTTGTTGAATTGTCTATTTCTCCCTTAAGTTCTGTCAGCTTTGCTTTACATATTTTATTAGGTGCATATATGTTCTGCTATTAGGTGCAAATATGTTTATAATTGCTATATATTCCTGATGGATTGACCACTTTATCAGACAGCATATATTTGGATGTTTTTATCTAGTCTGAATATCTCTGCCATTCTATTGTATTATTTAATACATTCTTTAACATCACTATCAATATAGTTGGATTTATGCCTGCCATTTTAGTTTTTGTTTTCTATGTGCCTCATTTATTTTTGTTCCTCCATTCCTCCTGTACTGCTTTCTTTTACATTAAGTGAATATTTTCTAATGCAATATTAAATATCTTTAAAGATTTCTTCATTATATTGTTGAATTATTTTGTTAGTTTTTGCTCTAAGACTGACCATATACATTTTAATGTCAAAATCAGATTTAGATTTATACTAATTCAAGTGGAATATAGAAGCCTTACTCCTGTCTAGCTTTATTCCCTTTCCTCCTTTCTGTGGCCTTATTATTATAGACATTATACATATCAGCACTAAAAATGCAATAATATTTTGTTGTAATTATTACTGTACATAATTTTATATCTCTTGAGGAAATTGAGAGAAGAAAAGAGAGCAAGTATTTATAGTTTTTGATGTAGTAACCTTCTTATTACCTTTTCTGGTTCTCTTCTTTTGTTCTCATGGATTTGAATTGTCCTCTGGGGTCATTTCTTTAGCCTAATACAGCCTTGCTCCTACCCACTTCCTTTGTGCTGTTATTGGCAAATACATTGCATTTCTATATGTTACAGGCTTGACAATACATCATATACATTTTGTTTTATACAATTGCTTTTTAAATCATCTAAAAGAAGAAAAGAGAAGAAATATACACTTATACTGTCTTTTATAATTGCATAATTACCTTTTCCAGTGCTTTGTCTTCTTTTTTTTTTTTTAACTTGCTTTCAGCCTGAAGAATTTCCTTTAGTATTTTTTGTAAAACAGGTCTGCCAGCAGCAAATTCTCTTAGTTTTTGTTTATCTTGGAGTGTATTTACTTTTTTTCATTTTTAAGAGATGGCTTTTCTGGATATAGGATTCTTGGATCACAGTTTTTTTTCTTTTGAGCACTTTGAATATGTTGTCTCATCGCCTTCTGCTTCCACTGTTTCTGACGAGAAGTCAGCTGTTAATCTTGTTGTAAATGATGAGTCATTTTTCTTTTCTGTTTTTGGGATTTTTCTCCTTGTCTTTGGCTTTCAGCATTTGTACTCTAATGTTCCTGTTTGTGTGTCTCTTTGTGTTTATGTACTGACAGCAGGGACCTTGGCTTTGTGTCCCTTTCCTCATTGACCCCGCATGAGCATAGTTTATGTGCTCAATCAATAGTGAATTAAATAGAATCAAAATATTTGGGGATTCATTAATTCTGTTGGGTATAGCTCTGTAATTCCGTGTGAAGGGGACATGGGAGTTCCATCCTCTAAGTCCGCAGTCCCCAACCCCCAGGCCACGGACTGGTACCAGTCCATATCCTGTTACAAACAAAGCCGCACAGCAGGAGGTGAGCAGTGGGTGAGCGAGTGAAGCTTCATCTGTATTTACAGCTGCTCCCCATCACTCACATCACCATATAAGCTCCACCTCCTGCCAGATCAGCAGCAGCATTAGATTCTCATAGGAGCACAAACCCTACCATAAACTGCACATGCAAGGGATCTAGGTCGTGGCTCCTTATGAGAATCTAATGCCTGATGATCTGAGGTGGAGCTGAGGCAGTGATGCTAGCGCTGGGGAGCAGCTGCAAATACAGAGCATCATTAGCAGAGAAGTTTGACTGCACAATAAATGTAACGTGCTTGAATCATCCTAAAACCATCTCCCCCACAACCGGTCCATGGAAAAATTGTCTTCCATGAAACCAGTCCCTGGTGCCAAAAAGGTTGGGAACTGCTGCTCTAAGTTGCAATGCTTCATCTGTCTCACTAACTACTCAATGTTTCCAGAGACTCAGTAAAGACCAAGGTTCTGATCCCTGCTCCTCCATTTCAGGGAAGGGAGACAAAAGTGAAATGGAAAAAGAGATTCCAAAGGTAATCTGCTTTCTCTGTATGGGTTCAAGGACCCCAGGCACTGAGGGGAAGGAACTGGGCCTGAGCACCTGCAAACAGAGTTAGCCAACCTTCTACTCTGCCCTCCAGGGAGGCAGTGGTCATTGATCTTGGCTGTGTGATCAGAGAAACCCAACGTTTCTTTCAATGCCCTTAGGGCTGGACCAGGGGCAGGTGAGTGTAATTATGAAAAGATTCTGCCTTTTGCCTCCAAGTGGCCAGAGGGAGGGTGAGTAACTTGGCCCTGGGAACTTTGTGTTCTCTTCTGCCTGCCCCCCAGGGCATGCTATGACCTACCTGCAACCAGTGCAAGTAAGAGCTCTGTCAGGTGAGATCTGGGTAGGTGGGGCTGCCAGGAATATAAGCAGCAGGCTCTGGGAATGCAAAATCCCTGCTTTGGCCTTTGAACAGTATCCTAACTACCTTGCTGAGCCATGAAGGTGACCTTGGCTTTCCTGTTGCTCTCCGTGGAACTCTTCTCTTCTGGTGAGTGTCGTCTATGGTCAAACATTCCCTGGAGCCAGGATAAGTACCACCTTCAAAACAGATATGCAGTCTTTTATTTCTAAGGAAATGGTCTTAGATCAGTTGTTGGCTTGAAGCAAATAAATCTAAACTTTTCATCATTCAGTCAATTAATCAGTTTTAGACAGAGAATTTCTCATAACCTATTTTATAACAAGCAAATTTTGAGATACCATGACTAAACTTGTCTTAATACTCATAACAAGAAAAATAACATCTAACATTCATTTAAGAAGATGGAAGTATATTAAATTGAGGGGATTAAGAGCATGGTATTCTGCCTCAAACCTGTTGTAAATTTGGCCAGGTCGATAGTGTCTATTCAGTTTCATTCTGTAAAAGGAAAATGATAATACACACTTCACTGGGTTTTGAGAGAATTACTGCGCTGAGGTATACTAAGTCTCCAGCACAATGCCTGAAACGTAAAAGGTAGTGGGCATATTATTAATCATGATAAGGGTGTTAGCTTTCTATTGCTACTGTGACAAATTACCCCAAACTTAATGCCTTAAAACAACATTTATTATTTACAATTCTGCAGAAGTTTGACACGAACTCACTGTGCTAAAATCAAGGTGACAGGAGGGTCCCTTCCTTCCTGCAGGCTCTGGGGAAGAATCTGTTCCTTGCCTTTTTCAGCTTCTAGAGATCACCTCCTTTCTCACGGCCCCTCCTCCATCTTCAAAACAAGATGCGTTGGCGGCTGAGTCCTTCTCACGCTGCCGTCTCTCTGGCTCTCTCCTTTTATTCCCTCTCCACCTTTAAAGCCCCTGTGACTATGCTGGGCCTGCCAAGATCACCCACAGTAACCTGTTTAGATTAAGGTCAGTGAGCCAGCTGGCCTTAAACTTGTAACTGTGATTTCCCCTTGCCACGTCACGTCACATGTTAACAGGTTCTGGGGTTAAGGACATGGACATTTTGGGGGTGGGTGATTATTCTACCTACCATAATAAGTATCATAAAAGTATTGTTTTATAAAGATTTATAAATGTATAAGTCTTTTCCCCATTGATTATCTAGTCACATTGTACCTATAAGGAAGGTATGATCACACCCATGCAACACATGAGGAATTTGGGTGATGAGAGTTAAAGGTCATAGAGCAGATTTATGGAAAAGTCCATGATGTGATCCAGGCTTCTGACCCTTGGGCAGGGACATCTCTGCCACGTAGTGAGACTCCCACAGAGGAGGGAGTGACCACCCCTCCTGATGCCACAGGCCCAGCCAGCAGTGGCCATCAGAGAGGTGTCGTAACTGCTACTCAGAAGCCTCGGTGACAACACATGCATTCTCAGAAGGCTGAGGACAGGGAGCTACATAATTCACGATTTCTCTGTTTAAAATTTTTAGAAAAATAAAGAAACGGAGAAGAAGGCATTCCTCAAATCAAAAATACAGGTTGGGGTATAAAATTCTCATGTTTCTTTTTTTTACTTCCAAATATGTGCTCTATGTCCTGCCACACATAAATGTGAATTTCTCGGTGCTACAGTGGGGTCATGCTGTGTGCATGCTGATTGGTTACCTGATTTTTTCATGTGAAAGTGAAGCGTGAACATCTGTCTGTGTCCTAGAGTATTATTCTACAACAGAAACAATATTGAAGTTTCTAATTCTTTCCTCCAGCACTTGCTTGCAAAGGGATGAATGAGTATTTCAAAGATTTCTTTGAGAGCTGCCTTTCCAGCTTCGTGAAAGTGCCCACTCCTTTGGAAATCGCTTCGCCGCTCCAGCATGTCCTGCAGAGGCTCAAAGAGGAGGTGGACATCCTGCCAGCCGAGCAGATAAAGACACTAGTCTCCCTGGTGGTGAGTCCCTTTGTGCCCCTCTCGCAAGGGATATCTTCAGTTGGCTCAGCTGGGGGTGACACTTGGATGTGGGGACTGTGACTTCCCTGCACACAGATGATACACAGCCAGGGCTCTAGGCACATGAATGGGACACCAATTTTTTCACATGATGACATAAATCTCAACCACAACGCCACTGGAGCTCAAAGGCCCTTGGATGCACAGGATCATTTAGCGAAGAGGGACAAACACCCCTGCTTGGGTCTTCCTCCTCCCTGGATCCTTCCCTGCCACACTCACCTACCACGCCCATGGCTTCCCCCCAGGAATCACCTTCCACTCCCCTCCCACACCGTTACTCTTTGATCGAGGGGAGCTGCAGCTCTCTCGTTTCTACTGCGGCACGTTTCCAGGACACATCTGTGCTTGTCACTCCATAAAGGACATCTGTTGTCTGGAAGAGCTCACGGGAGGGTTGATTCAGACCGACGCCTGAGGTCAGAGAGACACAGATTCAAATTCGGCCTCTTCCTTCCTGGGGCCTTGAGAATGTCCCTGTAGCCCTGAGCCTCTCCCCCCAGGACAGTAAAGCAGGCAGGAAAACCGGAGGCACTCTGTAAACAACGCTGTCCCCAGGAAGAGGATAGATGGACCTGCATGAGCGATCCTGTGTCCTTGTTCCTAACAGGGTAGGAGCTTCCTACTGTGTTGTGTTCTCTGCCTGAACCAATTTTTCCTCTGTGTCTGTTCTAGCAAAACATCAGGAACGACTGTTAAAGGGCCAGAGGAGTCCAGCCGCAGATGCCTGGAGCTCGGAGCACGCCCACCCCCTCCGACTCCCATCCCACCTGTAGCCCCTGGGCTGGGCCCGAGTGCGAATGTGCATCTCCCCTCGTGGCCAGAAGCCCTGTCCCTACCTGGACCCAGCTCATCAACTCTTAAGCCAAACGCTTAAGTCAACCCTTTGCTTGACTCTTTTCAATAAAAACACTGCAGTCGCATCATGGTAAAGCTATTTCTGCTGTGGTGGGAGAGCGCTGGGGCTGAGGATCGGGAAGGGTGCCCTTCTCTTCGGTTGAGACAATGAAGAAAAAAATGGGCACAAGTGTGGGCTGGACCCTTCACAGCACAGTTATCCACGCAGGGAACGCGACAGTTCTTCTGGGTCGAGCAGGCCATTCCAGGGAGCAGCCTGGTCTTTCCCAGTGCATCAGGGGGACATTATATGTGTTCCTGAAGGGTTTTCTAGTGAAACCATCATCAGGCAATGCTGCCCTGAGCTTATATATCCTACACAGGGTCATATTTATTTTCTCTCTCATAAAAAGCGATGGTACCAACCTCTGAGTTTTCAGTTTAATAGAAACACAGATATGCAAACAATTAGGTGACTGTATATGAGGATCATGACAGGAACCTCCTTTTAAGCTGTGTCATCCTGTTTGAACCACTGCTCAAGTGGCCACAGCAACACCTAGCCCCGATCTGCTGGCCCCAGCACCACGTGGCTTCTGAAAGGCGAGGTATGTCTGTCTTACGACATCCGAGAGCCTCCGAGCACAATTTGGAGAGCCTCCCCTTACAGGACACCCCTGCAGGGTCTCTCTGGGACAGATTCCACATGTGGTCTCTCTAGGCAAGAGCCAGGCCTAGAGATCAACCTTCAAGTGACTGTCATAGCGCTCAAGTTTCAATGCCCCCACTTCCTATGTTCAAAATGGTCATCTTGAGCTTTATCTTGTATTTTCAACTTTTTATATCTTAAAAATAAGGCAATAGAGCAGAAACACCTAGGCGGCTGGGTCACTATTTTTTTTTTTTGACATTTGTTATGGACTGAATTGTTTCCCAAAAAAATTTGTATGTTGAAGCCCTAACCCTGCATGTGACTGTATTTGGAGATAGGGCTTTTAGGAGATAATTAAGGTTAAATGAAGTCATAGGGTGGCATCCTAATTCGCTAGCAATGGTGGCTTTATAAAAAGAGCAAGAGAGAAATATCTAGAGAAAAGGCCAGGTGAGCACACAGCAAGAACGTGGTTGCCTGCAAGATAGGAAGAGAGCCTTCCCCAGAACTCAACTCACCGGCACCCTGACCTCAGACTTCCAGCCCCCAGAACCGTGACAAAATACATCTCTGTTGTTTAAGCCACCCGGTCTGTGGCATTTTGTTATGGTAGACTGAGCTGGCTAAGATAGCATGTGCCTATGAAATAATGAGATTTTGAGTTTTGCAAGTTTTGGTAAGCATTACTGAAAGTAAAGTTTTGCCCAACAGATAATTATAATAAAGACATGCCACAGGTAGTGTTGTGACTAGTAACAACAAAAAAAAAAAAATGGCCTCTTTTAAGACAATATGCCCCCACTGACAAATAAAATAAAACGAGTGAATTTCCTTTTTCCAACAAATAGGGTAGATTGTCTTGGCTAGGCGGGTCTGAGGAGTAGCATGTGGCTGAAGTTGGGAATTCTTGACTTGTGATGGGGTTATGTTCCAATAAACCCACTGCGAGTCGAAAAGATCGTAAGTTGAAAATGCGTCTGATTCGCGTAACCTACTGAACATCACCGCGTAGCCTCGCCTACCTTGAAAGTGCTCGGAACACTGACAGCCTGCAGTCGGCAAAATCATCCAACACGACGCCTACTTTATAATAAAGTGTCGAATACTGTACACAGATGGGCGTTTTGTAGACACGATGGGATGCGGAGACACAATATCCAGAAAACGCCGGCACCCCGGTCCACTGCAGAGTCGGGGCTGCTTCCCCCGCGGTCACGTGGCTACTGGGGCTGCGGCTCGCTGCCACTGCCCAGCACCTTGAAAGCATACCATGCTGCATGTCGCCAGCCTAGGCAAAGATCAAAGTTCGGAATCTGAAGTATGGTTTCTACTGGATGCACATCACGTTCACATCATCGCACCGTCGTAAACTCAAAAATCCTAAGTCAAACTATCCTAAGTCGGGGAGCGTCTACATTTTGTTAAGTATTACATGTTTGCTAGTAAGTTGTATATATGTAGGCATATATTTATTTACTTATTTAACTTCTCTGATGAGAGACACGGACTAGACAATCTTAGAAAGCAAGTGGTTTGGGTCTCAGACCAGGTGTGCCGCAGCTTCTATAGCTACTTCTATAGGCTGTCTTGGCCTCCAGAGACATCTAAGGAAGCCCAGAAATGAAAGTCATGCTCTGAGTACCCCAAAGACAGAACAGCCACCTAACCAATACAGTCTCTGTGGTCCTGTGGATACCACACTCCTCTTCCCTTTCCAGAGCCTGCTCTGCCCCCCTCCCTCTTTCTCAAAGCTGGAGGGCATTTCCCATAGGAAGCTACCACAGAAGCAGAGGCTGTTGTGTTACCTGCCCCACCTGGAACACACCTGTGGTGGCAGATGCAGCTTCAAGATGACTATGCCAGCAGTTCCTTCAGCTGGAGTTCAAAGCTCTCCGTCCTTGGCCCCTCGCTGCTGACTCAGCCTTACCGTTTGCTACACCACCATGTCAACTCTGTCCTAGCTGGATTCGTCCGCTTCTTTAGCCCCACAATGCACCATGTTCCCATCCAATGCCAAGCCTTTGAGCAAGCCGTCCCCTGGTCTGGCACACTCCCCACTTCCCATGTATTCAAATACTCATCCTCAGGCCAGCTCTGTGCCCGCTCCATGAGGCTCTGCACGTCTCTGATGGGAACAGGTGGCCCATGAGAACCCTGAGGAGTCAGAACAGAGAACAACTGCACTCGCCAATTCAGCCCAACCTCATGCATGTGGGCACATACACTTGCTACGCAAACTACACTGAAAATGTCTTGCAGAAATGTCATATTTCTTTTGTGTCCTCCACAATGTGTACAGACCCCATGTTTGGGCAGACTATTAATATTTGATAAATACATGGTGGCAGAAATGGACATGGGGTGGGTGAGGAAAAGCCAGGGATTCCGGCTTGGCAACTGGGAGCTTCATGGTGCCATTTATAAGGTGGGGAATCCTAGAGACAGAGAAGGTTTGGAGGAAGGATAATGAATTCAGCTTGGGATGTGCTGAGCTCGAGGTGCCTAAAGGACATCAAAGTAGCCAGAGGGATCATGTAAATTGTTACTTGGACCCTCCCAGTGGCTTCCCAGTGCCGTTAGAATAGAAGCCACACTTCTGGGGTGTGGCCCTTGCCAACCGTCACAACCTCATGGCATATTCCTCTTCTCACGTACTATGCTCCAAACCACTGCCACCTCCTCTCCCTTCTTGAGCGCACCAAGCCTGCTCCTCCTTGCCTGGACAGACCTACCTCCAGATTTTGCACAATTGACTCTTTCTTATTATTCATATTTAAACTTAAATGTTCTCTCTTCAGAAAGACCTTTCTTAGACTCAAAATTTATTCATATCCTATCACCCTGTTTTGTTTTCTTCAGGTGCCTTTTTGCCCTCTGAAATTATCTTGTATACTCATTTGTTCATGTCTGTCTCCCAACCCTGACTTCACCCAGACGGTAAAAGCTCCACGTGGGTGGGGACCAACCCTGTCTTGCCCAATGCTGTATCGTCAGTACTGAAAACATAGCCTGGCATATAACGGAAGCTCCATACCCATTGAATGAATGGATAAGATATCAAAAAAAACAGTAATATATTTGGATTTACAAATAAGATAATAGGTCTGAGCTACAGGTAACTATTTGGGAGTTGTCAGTACACAGATCACTGCTGAAGCATGGAAGTAGATGAAACAGTCTAGGGAGGAAGATTCGAGTGAAAAGGAAGAAAGAGCCAGTCTGGGAAAGAGTCCTGAAAAACACCACACAGGTCAGGCAGGCTCATGATGGAAACCAAGAAGACCCAAAGAAGGGGCTAGGAAGAGAACTAGGAGATCGCAGAAGGTAAGGAGGAGGGGGTTTGGAGGACAGGGAAGTAAAGACACTGAACTGCTCCTAAGAGACCAAGCAAAATAGGAATTTGAAAGTGTGTTTTAAATGTAGTGTTTGAGCAGACACTGTTGACCCTGGAGAAAAGAGTTCAGGTGACAAGTGTGCCAGTGGCCGGAATGGAGTGGGTTGAGGGGTGAGTAGGTGGCGCACAGGGAGAGAAGAGGATAGAGAGAAGATAACACATCCAGCAAACTCTCTAGACCTTGTCAAGCCATTGTCCTAAGTGATTAAACCATCATAAAGTTGCAGTCCCCAATGTGGAAACAACCCAAGTGCCCGTCAATCCATGAGTGGATTATCAAAATTTGGTATATGTTTACAATGGAATATTACTCAATCATAAGAAACGACAGTGATCTAGCACCTCTTACACTTTCCTGGATTAAACTTAAGCCCATTATCCAAAGTGGGGCACCACAAGAGCAGAAGAACGGAATCCATTTGTACTCACCATCAAATTGGTATTAACTAATCAACACATAAATGCACATATCAGAACAACATCTATTGGATGTTGGGGAAGGGGGAGGGCAGCGGGAGGAGGGGGGAGGAGGGAGGAGGGGATGGGTATTTGTATACACAAGGAGTGCAATGCGCACTACCTGAAGGAAGGACATATGTGAAGCACGGACTTCGGTGGGGGGGGAACCAAGGGCAACACACGTAACCTAAACATCTGTACACCCATAATATGCTGAAATAAAAAAAAAAAAAGTTGCAGTCCCCAAACAATGATGGACATAGGAATAATGTAAAACCCTGAATTTTGGCACAAAAGCCTCAGTTGCCCAAGTGTAAAAGGCCCATGTTAAACTCCACTTGACCGTGCTGCTATGGAGAGTGTCTGGTCACCTGAGGCTAAGACAACTCTAACATTTACATGGCTCTGGCCACGAGTCTGTGGCCTGTGAGTTGAGGGAGTCAGGTTGACATCTAAAATTAAGCATTTGAGCAAAAGAGGTATCTAGGACAACTCCCCTAGGATACCCGGACATTTACCCAGAAGCTTGGCAGTTAACCCAGATATAGGAGGATGGGAACCTGGATCTTGGCGTTGACACTCTAGCTTCTGCTGCACCCCCTACCCGCCCTTTCCCAAAGGCATCGCAACCTCCCCGGGTCACTGCACATTGATAGGAAGAAGCTGGGTTACCATCAGACAAAGAAGATGGGCTCTGTTAACAGGAATGCTGATTATGAAAGGCCACTCTGGGTGAGCAAGCATGCCCTTCTCCGTCCCAAGGGCAGAAGGAGCAGCCGCAGAGAAGCAGCCCTGGATAACCAGGAAGAAGTCTTCAGCTGGCAGCAGGAGGGCTGCTCCAGGGTGAAGCAAACTAAACAAACCCAGCCAATGCTGTTTGTATAAAATAACAACACCCAACATCTTGCTCTAGTCTGCATGTCACAAAGTACCTTCACATACATTATTTGTTCCCACTAATCCATGGTAAGGAACACGTTCTGGAGCATCTCCTAGAAGAGAGCGGTCTAGATTTACTTGAACAGAGAAAGGATATTAGTGTCAGTCTGGCACAGAAGAAACAAGGTTGCCAGGGTAGCCCTAAGCAGACATAAATCACAGGGACTCCAGTGTGGCTTCTTGACCTTAAGATGCTTAGGAATGGAAAACTCGGGCTTCATTTTACGGTCTCCCTTTTTGTGATGCTTAATTTTAGGTTTCAACTTGACTTGATTAAGGGATACCCGAATAACTGATAAAGCGTCATCTCTGGGTGTGTCTGTGAGACTGTTCCCAGAAGAGACTGGCATTTGACTGAGTGGACCGAGGACGATCCGCCCTCACCCAGTGTGGGCAGGCACCGTCCCACAGGCTGAGGGCCTAGATGGAACGAAAAGACAAGAAAGGTGCATCACCTCCCTCGCTCTCTCTTCTGGAGCTGGGACACCTTCTTCTCTTGCCCCAGGGCATAGGGCTTCAGGTTCTCTGGCCTTTCGACCATGGCACTTGCATCAGCTGCCTCTCGGTTTCTCAGGGCAGCAGCCTCAGACAGAGAGTTATAGTATCAGCTTGCCTGGTTCTGAGGCCTTCGGACATGGACCGAGCCACAGGGACCGAGCCACACCACGTGTTTCCCTGGTTCTCCATCCAGCTTGCAGATGGCGTGTCATGGGACTTCTCCGCCTCCATAACCACATGAGCCAATTCCCCTAATAAATCTCTCATAGATAGATAGATAATCTCCTACTGGTCCTGTCTCTCTGGAGAACCCTAAAACACTGCTCTACCCAGCTCTACATTAATGGACATCTCAATGACAATCTAATCAAAATATTTGCTAACTACCTGCCATCTCTAATTAGTTATGCCATTACCACTGCTAGATCAACATGCAAAGGAGAGAATCCTCCTCTCTTTAACCACATTTCTGAAAAGGTTAATAAGCATAGAAGAAATAAAAAAGTGTCAATCATCTAACTCAAGGTCAGCAAACTTTCTCTAAAGGGCCAGGTAGTAAATATTTTAGGCTCTGTGAGCCAGATGGTCTCTGTTACAACCACTCAGCGCTGCCACTGTAGCGTGAAAGCAGCCATAGACAATGCGTGACAAACGAGTGTCAACTACTATGAAATAAAACCAACACTGCAGGAAAGCAAACAAAAGAGAAAGTGTTTTAATCCAGATCTTAGGAATTGCAATTTGAGAAACGCAAATCTAGCCAACAGCTACATCGTGTTGCCTGCAGGGGCTGTTGAGCAGGAGCTTATAAAGGTGCACTGTATGTTTACACAAATGGGGGATCAAGCACAGTCCACGGTTGATGACAGCTGATTGACAGCTTAGAATATCTCTAGGCAGGGATCTGCTTATCTTGGCCCAGCTATCTCCCCAGGAGATTTGAGATCAGGCCCAGTATAAACAATTTAAATTGAATGTAGCTGCTTTTTCAGGACATTTACAATTTGGCCCAGTTCAACAGATCAAGTTGACCTGGGTGTGTGCGTAACTGAAGTCCGACACCTCCTGCCATCCTGGCTCCTTTGTAGAGACCGCTGACATAACCGTCCCCATTTCGGATTTCTTTCCACATGAGTGTGCTTGTTTCTCAATCAGACTTTACTTACGGACACTGACATTTTATTTTCACATAATCTCCATCTGTCACAAAATATTATTCTTTTCTTTTTTTAACTATTTAAAAATATAAAATCTATTCATAGCTTTCATTTTTTTTTTTTTTTTTTTGAGACAGAGTCTTACTCTGTTGCCCTGGCTAGAGTGCCATGGCATCAGCCTAGCTCACAGCAACCTCAAACTGCTGTGGGCTCAAGTGATCCTCCTGCCTCAGCCTCCCGAGTAGCTGGGACTACAGGCATGCGCCACCGTGCCCGGCTAATTTTTTCTATGTATATTTTTAGTTGTCCAGCTAATTTCTTTCTGTTTTTAGTAGAGACAGGGTCTCGCTCTTGCTCAGGCTGGTCTCGAACTCCCGATCTCAAACTATCCTCCTACCTTGGCCTCCCAGAGTACTAGGATTACAGGCGTGAGCCACCACGCCCGGCCCATAGCTTTCAGAGTGTATTAAAAAAAAAAAGGTGTAGGGCCAGATTTAGCCCATGGGCCATGGTTTGCAGACCCCTGGTCTAACTCACAAAAGGATGCCAGCCTTTGTGGCTTGATAGATTTACTAATTTTCACAGACCTTCAAGAATCAAATAATTTCTATGTCATTTTAACCGTTTCAGAGCATAGGTCAAAACAATAATAGCTAACATTTATTGTGCATTTACAGTGTCAGGCAATGTGTTAAGTTCATTATACCCACTATATGAATAGTCCATGTTCCAGATGAGTAAACTGAAGCTCAAAGAGTGTAATTTGCCAAAGGTCACAAAGCTAGTAAATGAATCAAATGTTGGTGATTCAAACCTGGGTCTTCTGCTGCCAGAGCCCACATTGTTGCTTTGAGGGTGTGAAGTAATCACATCTCTTCTGAATTCTGAATCAAGTGAAAAATATGCATGGGAGTAAAATAGCCTTTAAAAGATCATGTCCATAAAGCTAGATTCCAGGCCAATAAGACCCTTCTGAACAGCGGACCTACCGGCCTCCAGCTCCGGCCGGCCCCAGTGAGCTTGGAGACACTGGGCGGGAGCAGAGCAGATGATGCTCAACCGGAAGACGAGAATGAGAACTCTCTTGCCTACATTCGGGAGTGGTACAACAATTGCAGACGTTTACCCCCGAGGGGTGAGCCCCTGCGCCAGGAGGAAGAAGAGAGCGGGAGAGACTGAACCTGCAGGCAGGCCAGCCCCTGGGAGGGGCGGGGCGGGACAGAGCTTCACGTGCCCAATAACCCACTGCCCACTTTTGGCGCCGGTAAGAGTCAGCCCTGCTTCGAGAACGGGAGGACCCCTCTCCCGCCGCGAGGTGGGGAGTGGGTTATACGATCAGCCCGGCTCAGGGCAAATAGGCGCGGGCAGAATCGCTGCAAGTATGTTTACAATTGCCCGGAACTGTAAACAGTCTAAACAGCCACCGACGGCTATACATCCGCTGACATAGAATGGTGTCCAAGATATATCACTGAGTGAGAATCACGCGGGAAGTTAAGCGGGGCGCAACCCTGTTTGTATGAAAGAAGGGTGGCCACAGGGCAGTCTCCCACCAGCGGCCAGTTTACAATCACGGTCTCCCCCAGCCGATCCTTGGGGAAACGGCGCCCCCTTGTGGCCACAGCCCTGTAACTGCACCCCGTGCCCTGGATTGCAGCTGGATGGGGGCTGAGGCTGCTGTCGGGGGACACCTGCTTCGTTTCCTCTACCCTGGTAAGGACAGTAAGAGATAATGGTGCTCTGAAAGATGTCTCTTCCTCCCAGTCTACAAATTCCCAAAGGACTGTTTAGTTTATCCCATCGGAGAAGAGCTGAGATTCAAATCCTGCTCTCACCTTACTGCTTCCTCGTCCTTGTCCTTAGCCACAGCACAAACCTTATTGAGTTACAACTTTCTGGTCAGGGAGAGGAGAAGAAAGTTAGAAGAACTATTGCATGAAATAGCTTAGGCGGGCCTCCTAAAAACAGGCCTGCGCCCTGTTACTGACAAACTCATGGGCACTAGAACTCCTAAGTAAGTTCGGGGATCCCAGAATTGAAAGCTCTGTGTCCCATTTCTTGTTTGAAAGCTCTGGAAAACAGCAAGCCCAAGAGACTTTTGCACACACTAGAGACTGGAGGGAGTCTCACAGATTCCTACCGTGCCCCAGTGGGGGCAGCCAGAAGCCTTTTCCTCATGCAGCTGGGAGTGGTGGGGGTGGGAAGTCGCTAGCCAGTGGGCCTGGGAGGGCCTGAAGACGGGGCTAAGAGGATGAAACAGATGCCCCCTGCCTGGTGTGGGCAAAGACCAGGCAGAACTCAGACCATTCTAGAGCGGTTGAGGGTTTAAATGAGATGAACGCTGTAAAGGCAGCCTGCCTATGGCCCCTAATGGGCCTTCAGAAAACACTAGTTGCTTCCTTCTTTTCTTCTCTTCCTCCTTCCCTCCAACCTCCATGCTCCCTTCCTCTGTCTCTCTGACACGCCTCCTTTGTTTCCGGCCCCGGACCCTCCCTGCCCGGTCCCTCCTCCTCTGGTCCCACCTCCTCTTCCTGGCCCTGGCAGCCCCCACCCCCACCCAGGTCTTCTCCTCCTGGAACACCCAGAGCCGCTGTGGTTAGAATCAATTCCTTGGTCCTCTAATCGACCTCTGATTTTAAATGGCAGATATTAATCACACAAATAAGTCACACCCCTCTGGTTCAAATCCTATTAAAATGAAAGTATTAATAAATGATATTAAAAAGCATATTACCCACAAGGCTAGGGAGAGTGGGAGAGAAGACAATAGCAATAAAAGAGTTCACTCTGGAAGATGAAAAGCAAATGGCAAATTAAAGGAAGTTTCAGTCTACTTGAGAGATGAATCGATTTGTCCTGGGGAACCCTTGAAGACTCAGCACTTAGAAGCACAGCCATTGTCAAAAGTGGGAAGACAGCCTGGCAGGAGCTGTCAGTTGCCTTGCCAATAGCCCGTCACCCTTCCTTCTCACCGAGAGACTTTGATTTTATCAGGGCCACGGTGTACCCTGCTAAAATAAAAACTCCACCCCCCAGACTCTCTTGCCACTAGAGGCAGCCATGTGACCAGTTCTGGCCGATGAAAGTCTGCTTGGTAGGACTTCTAGGAAAGTGAGAGTTGTTGACGGTTGTTGATTGAACATCGTGTGTGGAGGAGTTAGATAGCTGGATTCCTCCTCCCATCCCACTGAGTCATACGAAAAGATGCTTCCTCCTTCCTCCTCAGAGACCAGAAGTTTATTCTCCAGAGAATGAATCTAAAAGACTTTGGACATGAGGCCCACCAGAGAACTGGGTAAAGGCATGTGGCTGAGATGTGAGGATCAAATGGAAACCAACACACTAGCCCCTTGGGCCATCAGCCACCTTCCCCAGCCTCAACCGGATACTGAAACTGCGGCTCAATCAAGGAAAATGGCAGAGATGGGGTTTGCGTTAGGGTTAGGCATGGGGTAGCCAGTGCCAAGGGAAGAAGCCCAGCAAAGGTGCTTCATGAAGGTGCTGAAGGTGTGTTCTCCAGAGTCTAGAGCAAGCCCATGGCCTGGCTGGGGTTTATTCCCATCTGTGTGGGTTTAGAGCCAATTAGAGATTCCGTGGGCTTCTTAACATTCTCTAATAAATGCTTTTTCACCTTAATCTAGCCAGATGGGTTTTGTTGTTTGCAACCAGAAACTTAGGTACAACTGGTCTTGTTACAAGAGCCAGTTGATAACTTCCTTGCAGGCAGTTTTGTCTCTGAGAGCTTTTATATTCCTCTAAGCACTCACCTTCCAGCATGGACCACATAGCCTGCGCCATCTCAAATTATGCCTGATGGAATTAGGGGAGGCATGATCGGAGGGAGTGTGGCACTTCGGAGCCAACAGTGCCAGGCTCCTTAGTAGGCACAGGGAAAACAGAGAACAAAACAGTCCATCAGCACAGCCCCCCCCCGGACCCCAGCTGAATTCCAATGAGGCAGTAAAACTTCTGGCTGGTTGCCTATGTGCTTTCTCCACTTTTCTCAGAACAGGTGCCAAACAGTGTGCCTCACTGTCCCTAGAAACAAAATTGAGTGGCCTGTCATCTTGAGAGCTGCCTAATTCCTGCGAGCATTGTGTAGGTTACTTGGTTTCTTAAAGGGCCTTACATTTTGGAAGCTTATTTACCTGTTATTTCCTTTCTAAATTTGGCAATTTGCATGTTATCTGCATATTACGCACAGAGCAAATTTCAAAGGGGTCCCTGATGATTGGGATCCTGTCTATGATGGTTAATTTTATGTGTAAACTTGACAGAACCACAGGGTGCCCAGATTAAACATTATTTCTGGGTGTGTCTGTGAGGATGTTTTGGATAAGATTAGCACTGGAATTGGTGGACTGGGTAATGCAGATTGCCGCGCTCCCCCAGGTGAGTGGGCAAAGGAAGGGAGAATCTGCTGTCTCTGCCCAGCCGCTTGAGCCGAGACGTCAGTCTTCTCCCGCCATTGACTGGGCCTTACACCGTTGGCCTCCAGTTCTCAGAACGGCATCACCAGCTCTCCTAGGTCTCCGGCTGGCAGACACCAGATCATGGGACTTCTCAGCCTCCATAGTCATGTGAGCCAATTCCTTACAAGAAGTCATATTTATATAGATATACCCAGTCAGCCCTTCGTATCCATGGGCTCCCCATCCATGGATTCAACCAAACTGCAGATGGAGAATATTCTAGAAAAAAGAATTACGTCTGTACTGAACATGTATAGACTTTTTTTCTTGTCATTATTCCCTAAACAATACAGTGTAACAAGTATTTGCATAAGATTTACATCACATTTACTACTATAAGTAACCTAGAGATGATTTGAAGTATACAGGAAGATATTTGTAGGTTATATGGAAATACTATGCCATTTGAAATCAGGGATTTGAGCATCGTGGATTTTGGTATCCGCAGGATGTCCTGGAACCTATCGCCCACAGATACTGCGGGATGGCTGTCCACACACACATATATATAAAGAGAGAGATGTATAGATACGTAGATATCTCAGAATAGGATAGACATACTCAATACGCTGTCCAAGCTCTTTTTCTCCCTGGCTGCTTTAGGATCAATCGCCATCAGGAACGACACAGTAACTATCTGGACCAGGAAGTTCATGACCAGGAATGACACAGTAACTATCTGGACCAGGAAGTTCATGACCAATCGACTACTTAAGAGGAAACAAATGGTCATCAACGTCCTTTACCCTGGGAAGGCAACAGTACCAAAGACAGAAATTAGGGAAAAATTAGCCAAAATGTACAAAACCACACTGGATGTCATCTTTGTATTTGGATCTAGAACTCACTTTGGTGGTGGCAAGACAACGGGCTTTGGCATGATTTACGATTCCTCCAATTATACAAACAAAAATAAACCCAAACATAGACTTGCAAGGCATGGCCTGTACAAGAAGAAAAAGACCTCAAGAAAGCAGCGAAAGGAGGCCAAGTGTGGTGGCTCACGCCTGTAATCCCAGCACTCTGGGAGGTGGAGGCAGGCCGATTGCTTGAGCTCAGGAGTTCAAGACCAGCCTGAGCAAGAGTGAGACCCCCGTCTCTACCAAAAAAAAAAAAAAATAGAAAAATTAGCGTCAGTTGTGTACGCCTGTAGTCCCAGCTACTCATGCTGCTGACGCAGGAGAATCGCTTGAGCCCAGGAGTTTGAGGCTGCTGTGAGCTACGATGACGTCGCTGTACTCTACGCAGGTGTGAGACTCTGTCTCAAAAAAAAAAAAAGGCAGTGAAAGAAACGCAAGAGCAGAATGAAAGAATGAAGAAAGTCGGGAGACCGCAAAGGCTAACACTGGTGGTGGCGAAAGCCAAAGGAGCAAAGATTCTGCAGTGACGTTATCTGTGGCCGTTGTGTGGATTTTTCACAAGAGGATTAATAAACTTGAAAACATTTTTTAAAAATACGCTGTCCAGTAATACAGCTATGTTAAGGTGGAAAGGCTAGTAGGTGCACATGGCATGGGAGAAAGATTTCTCATGCAGAGATTAAGATATAAAAGTAAAAACGTTTATTTTATCCTTCTTAGAGGAGAGAGAGAAAGAGAGAAAAGAGAGAAAAGAGAAGGAGAGCGAGAGAGACCTGTGGCATCCCAAAGAAACAGAAGGGGGTGCCAGCAGCGAGGCCAAGTGGCTTGTTGATTTTAAGGGGGACAAAGATTAAAAAACAGTGGTGGCTGTCAGCTGATAACAAAAGTGGCAGCAGGTAGATAACAGAAACTGCAAGGATGTCAAAGTCCAAGAGTTGGTTTCCTGCCTTTCCTTGGAGAAGGGATTATCACAGGAGATGACTCTGTCCTCGAGCTGTGGTTGAGGCTGTAGCTCTTTCTCCTGCTGTTTACTCAGGAACTCTGTAAAAGCAGATTCCCAAAAAACAATTTTGAAAGAGAGAGATGTACATCTCTTTTCCGTCCATTCAGCTCTTTCCAGAAGTTGTGCGAAACAGAACTCCTGCAGGGTGCCTGTTAGAGAGAGAACTCACAGGATGGATCTTTAACCGTTACGGGGGAAATTGTGGGATTAGGTATTTTCCTGTTATTTTTGCAAGGCCGCCCCTTTCAGCTGCAGGCTCCATTTAAAACCTGTGGCTCCTCAGAATGATTTTTGAAACAATAGTTACAGAAACTATTTTAGAAACAATTCTGATATTTTTTGGTAATCATTGGGAGGAGGAAAGCCATAATTCATCAGTTCTCCTGCCACAGAACTTATTTCCCCACCTCTGCTTCGCAACAAGTATCATAACATTTGATCTAAAAAATCCACTTTTATAAATTTCTCTTAGAGAACTAATCAAAAACACATACATGGATTTATGTATAAAGGTGTTCACTGAAGCATTATTTCTAATGGTACAACACGGAAAACATTTAACAGCATGGAAATGCTCACAAGTAAGGCTGAGTGAAAGAGTAAGAAACACGGCATCCTAATAGGGAGAAACAGACCAAAAAATGTAACAGTATTTCTCAGTGGCAGAATTTTAGCATTTTTATTTTGTTCTTTCTACTTCTACATGGTTTTTGTGACAAATCTCCTTCTTTACTTGAAAACATATTTTTGCATCCAATTTAGAATACCTACGATTGATATATCTAGAGAAAGATCTTTCCTTATGCAGATAAAATAAGTAATTTTTCTTTTTCAGATGTAGAGACTTGAATTACAAGTGCCCTTATCCATTGGTATCTGCGGCATCCCCAAGCCTCAGTCCAACCCCTGCCCAATAGCTGAGGCCTCCCTGTCTGAACTTGGCCCATTGTATATTCAACAAACATTCCGAGCAGTTCCTGTGGGCCAGGCCCTATGCCAGGCACAGCAGGTGAAGCAGCCCAGATGGTGCCCTCATTGGGCTGTCACTATTTCTATAGCCATGGCCCCCAAACAGGCACCCTCTGCCAGGAACAGTAGTTCCTAGCACCTCTATTGAAGTCCAGGGTTCATTTTCTCTCACGGCAACAGTCATGCTCGCTGAGCAGCTCACAAACATCCAGATTACTCCAGTTTCCACAGCTCCTAAGCGCTGTCGCCCAGACTTCTGGGAAATTGCTTTTTTTTTTTTTTTTTTTTTGGAGTTTCTGAACTATTTGTTCTTCACCCAACAAATATTCATGAAAACCTTCTGGGAATCAGGCCCTGTACTGAGCGTTATGGTACAAACAGAACTTTCCAGGCTCCTGCCCATAGGCCATCCATGGCTTAATCTGTAGACAGGCGAGCTCACCAATGCCACAGTCAGCAAGGGGACTCTCCTTGGAAAAGAAGCAAGCTGTGCTACGCAGGAAGGAGCCCAGAGGGTAGACACCTTTTGGAATAGCTGCCTCTTCCTCGAGAACTGCTATCAGTGCTGCAAAATGACTTCTGGGAGCTCATTTTAATCATTCTTAGCCTATTTCAACTCCCCCAACCTACCCACGCAGATGCACTAAATTAAGCACTCTAACACTCAGCACTTAAGAAATAAAAGAAGCTCATTCATCATTCAGCAGGCACTTGGATGGCAAGAGAAAAACTAAAAATGGCACATTTACCCAGCCTCCCGTTCCCCTACTCTGGATCCCATGAAGAAGACTGTCAACATCAGGTTGGATGTGTTTACAAAGACCTGCTGAATCAGAAATGCTGCACGCGGGCCCTAGCAATCCGTCCTGCACTTCCAGGTGATTCCGATGCCAGCTGCAGTCTGAGACCCACTGGCTTAGACCATAGCTCGGTTGCACGGGTTTCTCATCAAAGGGAGAGACCGAGGATCGGGGCTGGGGCTTGGGGGACCACGAGGATGGATCAGTGCTGGCAACCCCGGGTCATGACTGGTGCTCACCCCTTTCCTGACATCTCCCCAGCCCATCCGTCAGGGCAGAAGCAACTGCGCGGCAGTCTCTCTCTCTCTCTCTAGGGGGATACAGCAGACGGGGAGATGAGGACCCATATCTCTTGGCACCTTGTTTCTGCCTAAGATTTTCTCAGACTATTACTGATTCAGCTAATGTATCTTGTGGGGGGCTGCAGTTTACCCAATCATTATATTCTCCTGACTGGGTCCTGAAAGCTATGCTTTGATTTATGCCCCATTTGGAGCCAAAATGTACTCTCTATCTGAGCCGTTGGCCCTCCATGCAAGGGGAGGAAAGGCAGCTATGCCATTAGATTGCCCATCAGAATGAAACTTTAACTTCTTTTCTCAAAAAGTGAATTTAGGTGAATTACAACTGTACCAGGATGAGCTGAAGTTTCCCTCGTCAAGGTTATTTATGGCACATTTTTGGCAGAAACAGGCCTCCTTTCCATGGCGTTGGCCTTAGGCTGACGTTGAATTCATCTGTGTCCCCCGGCTTGTGCTTTCAGACAAGGTCCCCAGGAAGCACCCCGGGGATAAGGGGAATGCAGGCTCTGGTTCAAAGTGGCTGCAGATAAGCCACAACTTGAACCATGACACAGAAATTCCACTTTATGAAGAAGAAGCAGGAAGATGTTTCTAGAATGCCTTTGTGTAAAATATTCCATTGCGGAGAGAACCTTCATAACTACCTAAAGGAAATTTCATAAATAACGATTGCGATTGCCAGATGTGGGGCTACTTTAGCCAGTGTGATCATAAAGTAAATAAGATAATTTTGGTGGCTGATACCTTCTGGACCTGATCTCTGTGGTCTCTGAGAAAAGGCAGTACTTGGGAAGGGACATGGTTCTCTCTGGGTAATCCCTGTGCTCATTTCTTCTCCTGAGTCAAAGCTTCATGCTGTGTGAGCTTCCTACTGGGGTCAAGCATCGCCCTGTGGCTGATTTATGGAAAGGGGGGCCTTGCGTGCAGGCTGTGTTACAGGGTGCTCCTGCTCATCTCCCAGGGATGGGCTCGGTGTTGGCAAGGAGCCCACCTGGATCCGAGGCTGCACAATCGGATGAGAGCTAGGAGGTTTCACTAGTACCCTAGGGCTGCAGTGATAAAGTGCCACACACTGGGCAGCTCAAAACAACAGAAATTGATTCTCTCACAGTTCTGGAGGGAGGAAGTCCAAGTCAAGGTGTCAGTGGGGCCATTCCCTCTCTGACGGCTCTAAGAGAGATCCTTCCTTGCTACTCCTTAGCTTCTGGTCGTTGCTAGCAGTCCTTGGCCTTCTCGGCTCGTAGATGCATCAGCCCGATCTCTGCTTCCTTTGTCACGTGGTGTCCTACCTCTGTGTCTGTGTCCAAATTTCCCTTTTCTTGTAATCATATTGTTGGACCATCTGGCATGGCCCAAAGCACCCAGGTAAACAATGACACTCTTAGCAAGCAGGATGTTCCAAGGGTTTAGAGATCACCTCCCAGGAGTCAAAGGCAGAAGCCAAATCTTTCTTTGGGTGAAGTTAATTCTTTACTACACAGAAGTTAATTCTTTACTACTCACATTCTGCAGACAAACTCTCCACGTGGTGGGAAAGATGACCACCAACAGCCCCAAACTGACAGCTTCCCTATTTAGCAACTCGAGCAGGCCAAACTTCTTTCTACTAATGTCCAAACATCAATTCTAGAGAAGTTATATAACTGGCCTGCTTGGGTCACACAGCTACCTCTTGAACCAATTGCTGTTGCCGAACAAATGGAACCCCATGGTTGGCCATGCCTGGATTAAGTGCCCATGCCTATGGACATGGATTGAGGGTCTGTAACCATAAAAAGGGGGATAGAAACACTTTCTAAGCAAACAAAAAATAATAATAATACTGCAACAGACCATGTACAAGGTTAAATTAAGACAATTCCAGTGTCTTAAGACAATGCCAGTGGAGGTCAAGGTGAGGAGCCCATGGATGCCATCCACTAAGAAAGATAGGACAGGAAGAAACAAGTCAGGCTGGGGCAGATGATGGAGACATAATAAAGGCAGTTTAAGATGTACTGCATTTAAGGTGACAATGGACCAACCACACAGACATGTCAAGTGCAGGTATCCAAAGAGTTCTGGGGCTCGGGAGAGAGATCAAAGTCAGAGACATAAATGTGGGACCTTTGTCACATGGAGGATAGGTGATGTCATGGATGGAGATGAAATTGCTCAGAAAGGGAAGCTGGAAAGAATAAAGAAGAGGGCAAAAACGGAACTCTAAGGAATGTCCTCATTGAAGACTGCAGAAAACAAATCTGGGGATAAAATTGAGACTCACCAGCCACATAAGAAGAAGAAAAAGCCAGAGAGCACAGAATTCAGGAAGACAGAATTTCAAAAATAAAGGAATGGAACAAATAATAATGATAAGGGAAGGGTCAGCAATGCGACATGCTACAGGGATGTCAAGTAAGATGAAACCTGGAAAATTTCATTCGATGTGACAACAGGAAGGACACTGGTGTCCTTATTAAGAACCATTTCAGTGGAAACGTGTAAGGTCCAGAGCCAAGAGGGAGACACACGAAGCCTCAGGTGTAGCAAAATACTGTTTATTTGAGCAGCTGGGTGCAGATGGGTGGAAGCCAAAAAGAGCATCCATTCGGGAAAAGGGGAGAGCCTTGCATTTTATAGAGGGTTTCTCCAGGGGTGTGAGCAACTGGGCCAGAATGGCCTCTGTAATAAATTATTTTCAAACAACCAGTTTCTGGGACCCCTATGTCACCACAACCATCTGTGGTCACAGTTAGATTTACAACCCTGGACTCTCCAGACTTCTGTGGCTATTGTTTCACAGGCCTTATGATCACTATCTAAGTTTTCCATTAACCACATTCCCCCCCATACATACTTTCCTGGTTCACACCCTGAGCAAACCTAGCAGAGTGGAAACAGAACACCAAATGTCTCTAAGTTGGAGATAATAACAGATCCCACTCGAAAAGGTTATTGTGGAGATTCAAAGAGAAAATGTATGTAAAGCCCTTTGCATTCACCTGATACATAGTAAATGCTTAATAAAGGGTTGCTATTGTCATGCTATCATTATTATATTTATTATTTCCTCACCTCCACTCTCCTGGGGGAGAGGAGCAACTGTTCCCTCTCTTCCCTCGTTAGGTCTCTTCAGTGGACAAGTCTGAGAACCAGTATAAAGAAAACATCTGCACCAGGCAGCACAGCACTTCTCAGCTGCATCAAAAGTAATTTGCAGCCGGGCGCGGTGGCTCACGCCTGTAATCCTAGCACTCTGGGAGGCTGAGGCGGGAGGATTGCTCGAGGTCAGGAGTTCGAGACGAGCCTGAAAAAGAGTGAGACCCGGTCTCTACTAAAAACACAAAGAAATTATCTGGACAACTAAAAATATATAGAAAAAATTAGCTGGGCATGGTGGCACATGCCTGTAGTCCCAGCTACTTGGGAGGCTGAGGCAGGAGGCTTGCTTAAGCCCAGGAGTTTGAGGTTGCTGTGAGCTAGGCTGACGCCATGGCACTCTAGCCTGGGCAACAGGGCAAGACTCTGTCTCCAAAAAAAAAAAAAAATCGTAATTTGCAACTGTCAAGAATAAAGAATGAAAGCTTTTCTTACAAATTAGAGCTGATTCAAAGTCAGCCCCATAGCACTCTCAGGCACTTACATTCAGACTGCATTCCTTAGAGGAAGAGAAAGGGGGAAAGTTGTCAGCTGCACGCCACTGGGCTACCCCAGCGGGGTACGTGGTGGGCAGGTAATGGAGGCAAAAGCCCCTGGTACAGTAGGGCCTGATGCTCTGATTTCCAGAATTGAAGAAGGCCAGTCCCTCCTCCAGGTCCCCTTTTGCACAAGCCCTTCCCTCAGGCAGAAACTTATATTTATGGAATGTGAAAACAAATGAAGACCACCCAAATGAGAACAAGCAAAGGCTATTTATTCAGAGCTTGCTTTTGCAAGGGAGTCATCCACCAAGACTTGCATTTGGCAGAGACTCAGGAGAGCGGGAAAGCTCTTTAGCAGGGAAAAAAGGGAAGGCTCATGTATGCCCTGCTTGGAAGCTGTTGGCATGGGGAAGCTAGAGGGGCTAAGTGGAAGCCTACACGCTATGTGGCTGGTTAGGGGAACAGATTTGGCTTTCTCTGGTTGGTCCTAAAATTGAAACAAAGACAAAAATTCAGGACGTTGTTACTTATTGACCAAGTCCTGACCACTCAAAGCTGATTGCTGCAGAGGTTGTGATTTGGTTTCCTGGACTGGCTGCTGCAGAGGTTGTGGTCCAGAGTTCAATTTTTGTATAAGACCTGGACATTGTCCCTTTGTACATTCAGTTTCTCAGAATGACTCAGTCCCTGTGCTGTCAGTATCTTAATCTTAAGTGCATGGGCGGGGGACGGGGGGAGATGGCATTTGTTGGACAAAGAGAAAGTCTATCTTTGACATTGGTTCACCCAGCCAATAAACAGTTTAAATTAATAATGAAAATAAAATAATTTTTCTGTGAAACTAAAACTGCTCTAAAAAATAAAGGCTATGAAAAAATAATAAAATCATAATTCAAAAAGGTACTCGACATAATAGAGTAAGGGATCCTTCCGTCCTGTCACTTATCCAGTATCTTACAGTTGCCTTATCAGGTACAAATGTAAACTCCTTCCATTCCCCTCGACTACTGGAAGAACTAAACGAGAACCTAGGGCAACCCTGGGCAAACACAGGTGTTTGGTCCAGACACCAGGGTGTCAAGTCTTTAGGGAACACTCAGAGGCAGAGAGAACGAAAAGCGCCAACAAAAAATAAGGACTCTTGCAGGCGACGGAATTTAGAGCTGGGATCCTTACGCTCAAAGGGAGGGACTAGGCTGAGGTTTTTCACACTCTAAGGGCACCCAGACCAACTATACATTTTTACAGTTTGTCATTCTGTTCTTTACAAAAGGTTAAGAGGAGAGACAATTAAGGGGAAGATATTTGAATTCAAAACAATAATTAGCATTCAAAATAATAATTACCAAGCCTGCCAAACATCTTGGTCAAAGGAAGGATTTCAGTGCGTGGAGCGTCGCTTTTCCATTTGCACTTACAAAACTGCGACACATCGCTTCTCACTTCTGGCCACCAACCCAACCACCCTGCTCCCAGACTCATCGGGAGGGGGAGGGTCCCCGCATGCCACGAGGAGGCTCGCGCGGGTGGAAGCAGCTCCAGCGTGGTCCCGGTTCTGGAAGGCGAACGGCGCGTGTCCAGCCCGAAGCTTGGACTCCAGAGCTGCGAGGCGCGTGAGCGGCCGGCGGGCGTCGGGGATTTACGGTAGCGCCGCGGCGCGGCAGCCCCGCCCTCGCGCGCAGGCGCGGAACCGTTGCCTTCGGAGCGGTTGCTTACTGACGCGGATCCAGAGCTCTGTCGCCGAGGAGCTGGACCGTGCGGCTCCGGGCGCCGCCGGGTGGCTCGGGCCAGCCTGAGGCCTCGGCGTCCGCCTCTCGCGGTGTCCTCGGTAAGCCGGCGGCCGGGACGCGGGGATGGTGAACGGAATGATCGGAAATACACACCGTACCGAAGGCGGGAAGCACCCTCCTCGGTGCCGGGGTTCAAGCAGGGAGGGCGCCAGCGAGCTCCAGCCCTCAGGCCATCCCAGGCCCTCAGCGGGAGGGGGCGCACAGTACGCGTCCCCGGGGAAACCGAGGCCCGGCGCAGAGCCTGGGAGGAGGGGCGGGAGCTCTGGCCCCGGGCGCCGCTCCAGCTCCTCCCCGGCCGGTGGCCCGGCGTAGGGCCGGATCTGGGCTTCTCCAGGGAAACTGAGGCCCGAAGGCAGCCCGTGAGGGGGCGCGGGCTCTGGGCCCCTGAGACCCCCGCCAGGCCGGGGCGAGGCGGACCCGGGCGCACTGGCTTTTCGTCCCTCATTCAAACCCAGCCGCCCCTCCGCGGCCTCAAGAACTTGCCTAAGACGGTAAACCATGCCGCCTGAAATAGAAACTGGACTTTGTCCCCGCGGAGTCTCCCGAGGAGATTGTGCCCGTGCGGTTTTCTCAGACCCGTTTGCAATGACGCTTTCGTCTTCCCGAGCCAGGGTCCGTCGACATGAATCCCGTCGTCGTGGTCCACGGTGGCGGAGCCAGCAATATCTCCAAGGACCGGAAGGAGCGCGTGCGCCAGGGCATCGTCAAAGCTGCCACCGCGGGTTACAAAATCCTCAAGCAGGGCGGGAGCGCGGTGGATGCTGTGGAAGAAGCTGTGACCACCCTGGAAGATGATTCCGAGTTCAACGCAGGTAAATTTGCGCTTCAGCTAGTGAACAATCCCCGGTCAGGTTAAGCCCCCCCGCGACCCGCAGAATAAATAGAAGCTCTCTAAAGTGTCAGGGAATGTAATCAGCTTTGTGGTGCAACTAAATATGCTAACAAGAGGCAATATTTTTCTCTTCCTAGCGGTTGATCAAGTTACTTTAAGAACGTTTGCATCCATTAATTCCCCCTTTTTTATTTAACCAGCTTCCTAGAATTCACGTACCAAGAGGGGGATTGGAAGTAGACTACTTTACATATCATAAACTATACTCTCTTTTTTGTTTCGAAAAATGTATACACCTGTGTAACCACCGCCACAATCAAGATTTAAAACATTTCCAAAGAGGGGCACGGTTGTTCATGCTTGTAATCCCAGCTACTTGGTAGGCCAAGGCAGGAGGATCACTTGAGCCCAGGAGTTTGAGGTCACAGTGAGCTCTGATCACACCACGGCACTCTAGTCCAGGTAACAGAACAAGATTCTGCCTCAAAAAATAAATAAGTGAAATTTTAAAACGTAAAACATCTCTATCATCCCCTGTGATGTTGTGATATAATAAGAAATATATATTTGATCTTTGTCCCTGGTCTGAGCACCTTATAATTTCCTCAGCAATAGGGATACTAGGAGAATCTTTTGTTCTAATATTTGGTCTTTGACCCCAGCACCTTACACAAAGCTCCTAATCACATGGAATTTCCCGGGCGATAGGAGCATCTTTTGTGCTAGTGAGGTGACTCTTGGCTCCTGGATGGGGTCTCCATAAAGACCAAACCATAATTAGAAGCTTGGAACTTTCAGCCCCACTCCCCAACCTCCAGGATGAGGAGCGATTGAGTTAATAATTGGTTATGCCTCTGATAAAGTCATTCATAAAAATCCCTGAACTTTCGGGTTCAGAGAGCTTCCAGGTTGGTGAACACATCCATGTATCAGGAGGGTGGCATACCCCAACTCCATGGGGACAGAGCTCCTGTGCCCAGAACCCTTCCAGACTTCACCCTATGTATTTCTTCATCTGTATCCTTTGTCATATCCTTTATTTATATCATAAACTGGTAAACATGTTTACCTGAGTTCTGTGAGCCACTCTACCAAATTGATCAAACCTGAGAAGGTTGTGGTAGTCTCCTATCTATAGCCAGGTTGGGCAGAAGTTGCAGGTAACCTAGTACTTGTGATTGGCATCTGAAGTGGGAAGCAGTCTGGTGGGACTGGGACACTAACTCCAGGTAAATAGTGTCAGAATTGAATCGAATTATAGGACACCCAGTTGGTGTCTGCCAGAGAATTGTGTAGGAAAAACCCCACACATCTGGTGTTAGAAGTAAAGTATTGAGAGTGAATATGATTATAGAGAGGGAAACCAGTTTTTCCTCATTCACCCCCAAAAGTTCCTTTATGCCATTTTGCAGTTAATACCCCCCCTTCGTCCCCAGCACCTGGTATCCACTGATCTGCTTTTGTCACTATAGATTAGTTTGTATTTTCCAGAATTTCATACAAATGCGGTCATACAGAGTGTGTATTCTTTTGTGGTTGGCTTCTTTCAGTCCACCCTTTTTTAGAACAATAATACTCATAGCTAATATAAGTATCTACTATGTATCAGGCAATAGTCTAAGAAATTTGCATGATTAACTCATATAATCCACACTGTAGTCCTGTGAGGTAGGTATAATTATCCTCATATCTTAGATGAGAAAACTAAGGCACAGAAAGATTAACTATCTTGCTAGAAGACATTCATTTCCCCTTTGTTTTAAAATAGAAAACCTAAGATCTAGGGATTAAAGTACTTCTTGGAATTACACCACCCACCCAACATCTGTTGGGGAAAAGAATTTCAGGAAATCTTAACCAGCTAATCATCACATATTTACTGAGTATTTATTCTGTCCCCTTGACTCTACTAAACACTGTTTAATGCTTATAAAAAATTTCGTTTGTCTGCCTACCATAGAATGAGACATGACAGTATGCTTTCCGGCTGCATTTGTTGAGCCAGATTTACCAGATAGGGACTGACTTTGCCAGCTGAGGGAGCAGCCAGCTAGTTCTCATTTCTTTCCCTGTACCCAGAGGCTGCCTTCTGACTATCTCCCTCTAAATTTCCCAGATGTCTGCTATTCAGCACACTGAGGGAGAAAAGAATAGAGCTGAAAAGAAGGAATTCAGAGATTTAGGGGGGAAAGGTAGGACTTTATGAGGTTTTTCCACAATGGCTTATTTGAACATGACATTCCCAGCCCTGTGTGAGCTCCAGAGTTGGTTTCACCAAGTCCTTTCTTGCGACTCTTTCCCTTGCCTCATCCATACTGGTCAGTACTCAGCTGAAAATTCAGAGACCCCTCTGCAGAGAGAGCTTTGCCGGCTCACTCTTCTCTGTGCAGGTTTCTTCTCGAGTACTGTGCCCCACAGATTCCAGACCCTGGCTTCCCAAATTCGCCACTCTGTCTCCTCAACTCAGGAAAGCCACCGGCTTCGTTTGGGCTCCTTTCTCCACTCTGCGTACTACACATGGTCCAGGCGTAAAGCTGCAGCACTTGTAGGGTGATTCTCTTTGTTTCTCCTCTTGCAGGGATCCCCGTGCTGTGCAACTTGTTGTTTTTGAAAGTTATTTCTGTTACTTCTCGCTAGCTAAGCACTTGCTAGATACACGGCAGATTGGGTGGGGAGTAGTCTTTTATTAATATTTCACTTTTACCCATGAAACTTACCAT
>NW_012136081.1:61826-62798 GCF_000956105.1 Propithecus coquereli
AAAAAAAAAAAAATCGTAATTTGCAACTGTCAAGAATAAAGAATGAAAGCTTTTCTTACAAATTAGAGCTGATTCAAAGTCAGCCCCATAGCACTCTCAGGCACTTACATTCAGACTGCATTCCTTAGAGGAAGAGAAAGGGGGAAAGTTGTCAGCTGCACGCCACTGGGCTACCCCAGCGGGGTACGTGGTGGGCAGGTAATGGAGGCAAAAGCCCCTGGTACAGTAGGGCCTGATGCTCTGATTTCCAGAATTGAAGAAGGCCAGTCCCTCCTCCAGGTCCCCTTTTGCACAAGCCCTTCCCTCAGGCAGAAACTTATATTTATGGAATGTGAAAACAAATGAAGACCACCCAAATGAGAACAAGCAAAGGCTATTTATTCAGAGCTTGCTTTTGCAAGGGAGTCATCCACCAAGACTTGCATTTGGCAGAGACTCAGGAGAGCGGGAAAGCTCTTTAGCAGGGAAAAAAGGGAAGGCTCATGTATGCCCTGCTTGGAAGCTGTTGGCATGGGGAAGCTAGAGGGGCTAAGTGGAAGCCTACACGCTATGTGGCTGGTTAAGGGAACAGATTTGGCTTTCTCTGGTTGGTCCTAAAATTGAAACAAAGACAAAAATTCAGGACGTTGTTACTTATTGACCAAGTCCTGACCACTCAAAGCTGATTGCTGCAGAGGTTGTGATTTGGTTTCCTGGACTGGCTGCTGCAGAGGTTGTGGTCCAGAGTTCAATTTTTGTATAAGACCTGGACATTGTCCCTTTGTACATTCAGTTTCTCAGAATGACTCAGTCCCTGTGCTGTCAGTATCTTAATCTTAAGTGCATGGGCGGGGGACGGGGGGAGATGGCATTTGTTGGACAAAGAGAAAGTCTATCTTTGACATTGGTTCACCCAGCCAATAAACAGTTTAAATTAATAATGAAAATAAAATAATTTTTCTGTGAAACTAAAACTGCTCTAAAAAATAAAGG
>NW_012136081.1:77119-77754 GCF_000956105.1 Propithecus coquereli
ATCTGATAACCAAGATGACTACCAAGTGACTAACGGCGGGTAGCGTAGATAGTGTGGATTGCTGGACAAAGGGATAATTCACATCCTAGCCAGGACGGAGCGGATGTCACAAGATTTCATCACAGTTCTCAGAATGGCACACATTTAAAACTTATGAATTGCTTATTTCTGGAATTTTCCATTGAATATTTTTGGGCCACAGGTGACTGCATGTGCCTGAAACTGCAGAAAGCAAAACTATGGATAAGGGAGGACTACTGTATTCAAAGAAACCTAATATTTCAGTAAAATGTAGCCAAGGATAAGAGATGAAGCTGGAAAAGTAGGTCAGAGGCCAGATCAGGAAGGGCTTCATACTTCTATTTTGTACGTCACAGGGTGCCAAGTCAGATGTGTGTTTTTAAAATGTTCCTCTGGCAATGGAATAGAAGATAGGACAGATCATAGGAAAATTTGGAGCAATTTCTAAATTCTTAATTCTTGCTTTTCAACTTCTTCTTGGTTTTAGGGTGTGGATCTGTCTTGAATATAAATGGTGATGTTGAAATGGATGCTAGTATCATGGATGGAAAAGACCTGTCTGCAGGAGCAGTGTCCGCAGTCCGGTGTATAGCAAATCCCATCAGACTTGCTCG
>NW_012136081.1:81854-82201 GCF_000956105.1 Propithecus coquereli
CTCCTTCCAGGATGACCCAATAAAATTCACAAACAGGACATTACAAATTCTTTGTTAAATGAAGATTTAATTACCTATCAAAACAATGAAAATTAGTAAGAAAATTTTCTTATTACGGGCAGATGAAATCCCTGTAACTTCATGTTCTTTACTAAAGGAAGATTTAATTGCTAATCGTGAAGAAGCACAAAGGAGCGTACACGCACTCGCGGGAATTGGTAGGGAGCTGAATAAACAGACAGTTGATATTCCTGGAAAAAGACAGCAATGTAAAACATCAATGTAATGTTCTTCAAAAAATGATATATCTAATATTTAGCCAAGCCTAATGATTCTTTTCATGACAC
>NW_012136081.1:82763-83399 GCF_000956105.1 Propithecus coquereli
AAAATACAATTTTTGAATTAAATGAGGAATTTTTTTTAAAACTTTCAATTTTAGGCCTTAATTTGAAAGGTTGTTGAAAGCAAGCCTGGAGGAATAGAGCTAATGTGGTTGGGAAATGAAATATGTATAAGCAAGAATTTTGGCCAAGAATTCCAGAAGTGTTCTATATAACATGTACCACTTATAGTTTGAATTTGTTTCTAGGATATATGACCTTAACTGTGCCAGTGATGATGCTTTGGAACAACAGAGGGATTAAATGCAGTATTTTCTAGATATGCCCAAAGATGGAACATCTTGATTAAACTCATATTTGACGTTATAACAAATCTCAAACACGTGATAGGAATACTAACTAAATGCTGTTGAAGTAATTAATCGAATTAATTAATCTAGTCGAAATTATATAAGAGTTAAGTAAAACCACAGAAGGTCCTTGAAAAATAAATCATGAACTTCAACAGAAAGTGAAATTAATTTTGAATTTTTACTGTCTACAATTATTTAGTATAAACTTGATTTCTATTAATAAGCTTAACAAAAAATCTGAAGTAGGCTATTTCACTTTTAAAAGAATTTAATTTTTTTTAAGTTAGAGAAACAAAACCAAAACTACATGTGAAATATACAACAAAA
>NW_012136081.1:83449-84975 GCF_000956105.1 Propithecus coquereli
TTCTCAATTACAGTTTTCTATGTTATAGATTCCGGAATCCAAAATAAAAGCCCCCTGCCTTAAAGCAAAATTTGAAAATAAAATTTGAATATGGCCTGAGAGTTTATAATGGAATTCAATCTGTTAACTCTGCGTACTTTTTAGAGTAGTAATATTTAACCAGGAGTATACCTTGGAATCACCTAGGGAGCGTTTTCAAAATATACATGTCTGGGCCCCTTCCCTAAAGAATCAGATTTAAGTAGATCTGAAGTAGAGAGGCCAGACAGGTGTATTATGAAAAAGTTTCCAGAGTAATTCTGATGTGTCCCCCAGGTTAAGTATCTGTTATAAAAGATTGGCCAGATGTTGGTAGCTGTTGATAGCCTTACTAAGTGTGCTGTTGTGTCTGTGGGCTAGAGCTGTGGAAAAATTGTCTTCAATGAAACCGGTCCCTGGTGACAAAAGGGTTGGGGACTGCTGAGTTAGAGGCATAGGAAGGGGGTTGCTTTATCTGTGTTTCATGTGTATTTTAAAAGATGTTGCCACATTGCTTTCCAAAAATTCTGTAACAACACATCTCCACCAGCCAGTGCTGCTCTTACATATAAACAAGAAGGGCTCCTGCCCTGGGCCCTGCATTTTAAAGGGCTCTCATTTCACAAATATGCAAATGATTTATTACACAACATATAGGGTACCTTTGTCACTCAGCATTGACACAGCTTGACCCATAACCCTAATCATCGCTCTTGTGACTAACACCGTTCAGCTGCCAGGGAAAGGCTTCTCCACATCTCTTGCTCTGTGTCTCGGAAGCAAAGGCCACCTGAGTTCAAAGTTTGTGGGTTGTGCCACTGTTGATATCAGAAATGGACGCTGCTTTGGAGTATGGGGAAGATCCAAACTGCAGAAGGACCTAGGTAAGAGACAAAGACAAATTACTTAATTCACTGGTCAATTCGATTCTTGTATCACGAAGTCTTACTCCAATGTCAATCATATAATGCCTCTGTATCAACTAGGAGAAAGTAAAGTGAACCCCTCCAAGGCCAAAGGACTCTGTCTGGTAGCTGTGTGTGAACAGATACAGGAATGATGGAGAGAAGGCTATAAGTTTGCTCAATCCCAGACCAAAATAAGAAAGAAATCTTATCAAAGTAGTTTTAGCTCCGGACTCCCACTTAAGTGGATAGCCCAGCGTGTGGGCACTTGGAGTGCCAGCTGTCCATTTTCTTGCCTCTAGGTGTGTTCCAATTTGTGGTTCTGAAGGTATCCATGAATTAGAACAATATCTGCAAGAGTTGCGCATGGGGACTATTACTCTTATATTTGTGTGTTTCTGTCCAATAGAAATAAAGTGAGAGCCACGTTATGTTTTTAAATGTTCTAATAGCCACATAAAAAAAGTAAAAGGAAACAGGTGAAAGTAATAATATATTTTATTTAACCCAATACATCCAAAATTTCATTTCAACATGTAATGAATATAAGAAATTATATATGAGATATCTTAAACTCTTTTTTATACTAAATCTTCAAAATCT
>NW_012136081.1:85025-86212 GCF_000956105.1 Propithecus coquereli
GCCTCAGCCTCCCAGAGTGCTAGGACTGCAGGCATGAGCCACCGTGCCCGGCCTGATTACATAGTTTTCTTCCTGTATTTTCTTCATTGTTCTTTCAATACCTGTAACACAGCACATTACAAACTGAACAGACCAACTATATAATAGCATGGCATTAAATACAAATGGGTTAAGTTCTCTAAATTTAAGATAACATGTAAGTCATATCCCTAGTGACTTGTAGTCCACTGCTGGATTGTAGTCCATCAATTCTGGGGTTTTTTTTTAAATGCAGAAACTCAGAGAGACAGGCTCTTTTCAGCATTCAGAAAAGCAAGCCAGTGGAATTTGCATTTTTGAGCCTTGGCACCCAGAGAGAAGTAATTATTTCCACATAGTTGGAACAGTTAAAAAGATTACAAATTTTCAAAAAGCTAACCATTTTTCCTTTTCTGTCTGACTCAGACCCCTCATTGCTTTCTGACTGACCAAGGTGCAGCAAAATTTGCAGCAGCCATGGGCATTCCGGAGATTCCTGGAGAACAACTGATAACAGAGAAAAATAAGAAGCGCCTGGAAAAAGAGAAGCTTGAGAAAGGTGCTCAGAAATCAGACTGTCAAAAGTAAGTCTCATCTCTGGCTCATGTTTTTGGGAGTTATTAAAGTATGAAACTTTGGCAAATATCTGATTATCTACATTTCTTAAATAATTCAAACTAAAAAATGGAAAACCTGCTATTTGAGTTTTAGATTTAACCTCATTTTTTACTCCTCTGAATAGTAACTCAAATTAGGTTAATGGAGTTCCTTCTCTGACATGATTTCATAGAAGAATGCCTTATATTAAAATGTGTCAATTATCTGAATTCTTCTTGATCAGTTTGTTATCTTAAATAGACTAAACAGGTGCTCTGTGATCTAGTGTATTTTATGAACTTACTTAAGCATGCTTTCATAGTACAGAGAAATCAGTACAACTCTTAAAAGTTCAAATTAATCATATGTTCTCAATTACAGTTTTCTATGTTATAGATTCCGGAATCCAAAATAAAAGCCCCCTGCCTTAAAGCAAAATTTGAAAATAAAATTTGAATATGGCCTGAGAGTTTATAATGGAATTCAATCTGTTAACTCTGCGTACTTTTTAGAGTAGTAATATTTAACCAGGAGTATACCTTGGAATCACCTAGGGAGCGTTTTCAAAATAT
>NW_012136081.1:94887-128624 GCF_000956105.1 Propithecus coquereli
AATAATTTTATGAATTTTATGTGTGTGTGCTCTTTCATCTGCCATCACCAGCTGATGAACAAGTGACCCCCATGTGCACAGTAATAACTGAATTAAGTCATCAGTGGTAGTTTGTCAACTTTCAGTCATGTGAAAACCATGGCTTTACAATATTTTTTAAGATAAACAGTATGGAGGTTCCTAAAGAAATTAAAAATAGGCCCTTTGTTATAACAGAGGTGTCCGTTTGTCATTCTCTGGCGAATGTGTCTTGCTCTTACTCTGTAAACCTGTATCTTGCTCTTGCTCTACAAACCTATGTTGTCCTTCCTCAATAAACTTTGTTTCACGCTTGCCTTGCTTTTGGTGTGTCTCGTCATTCTTTGGCCAAGAGCACACCAAGAACCAAGAACAGAACAAGATTGCTGACTTGACATCTTGATGCTCTGACTCAGAAAAAAAAAAGAAAGTAAAAATAGAAGTACCATATAACCCAGCAATCCCTCTTCTCGGTATATACCCAAAGGAAATTAAGTTACCGCCTCGGAAAGATACCGATACTCCCATGTGCATTGCAGCATTATTCACAGTAGCCAAGATATGGAAACAACCAAAGTGTCCATCAACAGATGAATGGATAAATAAACTGATGTGTATGTACAGTGGAGTATTATTCGGCCTTAAAAAAGGAGATTCTGCCATTTGCAACAACATGGATGAATGAACCTAGAAGACACTGCTAAGTGAAGTAAGCCAGACAAAGAAAAAAAATACCGCATGATCTCACTTAGATGTGGAATGTTAAAAAACACAAACAGCAGCATTGAATACAAAGAAGCAATAGAATGGCAGCTACTAAAGGGTGGGGACAGGGAGGATGGGAGAAATAAGAAGACGTAAGTCAAGGGGTACAAAACTAGAGTTATGTAGGATGAACATATCAATAGATTGAATGTACAACATGAGGACTGCAGGATAATATTGTATACTGAAAAGTTACTAAGAGTAAATTTTAGGTACTCTTACCACAAAAAAAAAAGGTAACTGTGAGATGATGGATACGTTACTTTGGTTGACTCTAATAATCATTTCACTGTGTCTACATCTATCAAAATATGTTGTGCACCTGATATACAATATATATACAAAAATGTTTTTCAACACATATTTACCACTGTAAGAGGATAGAACATATTTATAACTTCTAAGTATTAAGCATGTGGTCTGTGGGCCTTCATTTGTTTGTGTTCTTGCCCCGGCCCCTTGAAATGTTGGGCATGGGCCTGCCACCAGCAACCACTGGGAGTGCCTGATTCCTTATCCGACAGGTGAGGGACGATGCTGTCACTTTAATTTACTCTTCCTGACAATAAGTTTGGTCACTGTGCATTTGTGTGGGGGTCATTCTTTTGTATGAATTTGCCTATTTTTGTCCTGTGCTTGTCTTTTCTCTTGAGTTCTTTTGTCTCGTTATTATCAGACTTAAGATCATCCTCTGTTGTTTAAAAAAAAATCCCAAACCTGTTGTTTTTATTTTGCTTTTACTTTATTTATTAGCATTTTTACCATATAAAATATTTTTATTTTTATGTAATCAGATATGCCTACCTCTTGTTTTATTGTTTGTAAGATTAGAAACTCCTAAGGCATTCCACTAGCCTGAGATATATAGTCACCTAGATTTTCTTGAAGGATTTTATGTTTTGGGATTTTTTTGTTGTTTTTTTTTTTGAGACAGAGTCTCACTCTGTTGCCTGGGCTAGAGTGCCGTGGCATCAGCCTAGCTCACAACAACCTCAAACTCCTGGGCTCAAGCGATCCTTCTGCCTCAGCCTCCCGAGTAGCTAGGACTACAGGCATGTGCCACCATGCCCGGCTAATTTTTTCTATATATATTTTTAGTTGTCTACCTAATTTCTTTCTATTTTTTTAGTAGAGACGGGGTCTCGCTCTTGCTCAGGCTGGTCTCCAACTCCTGAGCTCAAATGCCTCAGCCTCCCAGAGTGCCAGGATTACAGGCATGAGCCACCATGCCCAGCCCTGTTTTATGTTTTATATTTTATAATATAAAACCTCCCTCCTCTTATATTTTATATAGATTTTTAACCATCTGGAGTTAGTTTTTGTGGGTGATGGAAGACATGTTCCCACTTTCTTCTGGGTAGAAAATGCTGAATTTCTCTTTCCACCCCTCGGATGCCAGACTGTACATATCTAGCTACTAGTCAGTCTCTCCAGGTGATTACCTAACCTCAAGCTTATGTCCAAATCTGAGTTTTTTGTTTCCCCACCACTCTCCACACACACACATACACACACACACACACAAACAACAAAACAAAAAACATATTCCCAATAGTCTTCCACATTTCAATAAATAGTTCTTATATCTTTTCAGTTGCTGAGGCCAAAAGCCGCAAAGTCTTTCATGATTTCTCTCTGTCATATTTGTTCCACCTGCAAAATTCTATCAGTTCTACCTTCACAAGGTCCCAGCTCCAGCCTGCTGCTCACTCCTCCGCTGAAACCACCCTAACCACTGCTCCACAAGCCTCCTGGCTCGTCTCTGTTTCTGCTCTTGTCTCCCTCATCAACCCTACCTACACCTCAGCCAGAATAATTCTTTTCAGATAAAATTTTTATAGACATAATGCGTATGTACAGAAGTGCACAGATCATATGCGTGCACCTTGGCGGATTTTCACAGGGTGAAAACCCATGTCATCACCACCCAGATTGAGACGCAGGATGTTGCCAGAGGCTCCCCTCCTGCCCCCTCCATTCACTGCCTCCCCGAAGGTAGCCAGTAAGTTCTAACACCATGCGTGAGTGTGGCCTGTGTCTTAACTTTATTTAAATGGAATCATAGTAGGTACTTTGTTGGCCTGCCTTCTTTTAATATTCTATTTCTGAGATCATCCGTTTGTTGCAATAGTTCATTCTCATTGCAGTAGAGTATTCCAGTTCGCTAATATGCCACAGTGTATCTGCTCTACCTTTTGTGGACATTGTGTTTTCAGTGTGAGGTTAGAGCAGTCCTCTCTCTGTGGTTTCACTTTCTCTGGTTTCTGTGGTTACCCACAGTCAACCTCGGTCCAGTATTTTGGGAGAGAGAGACCACAGTCACATAACTTTTATTACAGTATATTATTATAATTGTACTATTTTATTGTTGTTAATCTCTCATTGTGCCTAATTTATCAATTAAACTTTATCATAGGTATGTGTATACAGCATAGGAAAACACATCATGTATGTAGGGTTCAGTACTGTCTGCTGTTTCCGGTGTCCACTAGGGGTCTTGGAATGTGTCCCCTGCAGATAAGGGGGAACTACTGTATTACAAATACTGCTGCTATGAACATTTTCGTCTGCTGCTTTTGACGAACACATGTCCACATTTCTGATGGGCAGAATACAAGCGTGTAATTGTGGAGTCATGGAGCGCGCGTATGTTCAGCTTTAGTAGATACTGCCAGATGGTTTTCCAAAGGGGTTGTACCAGTTTACGCTAACAGCATGAGAACTTCAGTTCCTGCACATCCTTGCCAACACTTGATAAGTCTTTTTCATTTTAGCCACTCAGAAGGGTGGGTGTAGTCGTAAGAATAATTATTTTTAAAATTTAACTCAGATTATGACACTTCTGAGCTCAAACTGCCCAGCGTCTCCCCACCTTACTCAGAATAAACAGCTTTACACTAGCCTGAAAATAGGGTGATCATATGGTTTACTGTTCAACTAGAACTGAATTTCGAGACTAAAAGGGACACTTTTCATAATTAAGCCGTGACAGCAGGCACAGATGCAGGGTCTGGGGTCCCACTCTGCATCTACACACTCACTTCTTCCTTTCCTGGTGGCAGCTTCAGAATCTCGGGGTGGGCCCAGGGATCCAAGGGATGTTGTGCCCGCTGAAGTTTGAGATGCGCTCTGTCATTTTTATCCCCAATTTGCAGGTAGGGACAATGAGACCTAGACAATAAAACTTCACTTAAGGTCACATAGCTAGAAAGTGGTGGTGTTGGGAATGGATGTACTCAAGCTGGGTCCTTGAGGAACGGCTGGCAGAGCAGGAAGCAAGTGGGCACTTTGCCGTTAACGGGCACCGTGGGCCTTTGAGTGGCTTTAAGCTATATTGTTGGTTGTGGGGCCTTTCTCATCTCCAGCCTGTCACTTTTTTCTGTTTATTTTTGGCAGAAACTTGGGAACCGTGGGTGCTGTTGCCTTGGACTGCAGAGGAAACTTAGCTTTTGCAACCTCTACAGGGGGTATCGTGAATAAAATGGTTGGCCGAGTTGGAGACACACCATGTATAGGTAGGACTGGGGGACAGCTCCTGCCCCTTCCTCTGCCTGCCCGATCACCGGGTTCTCCTCCCTCTCTGTTCTCTGCCCCCCTCTCTCCTTTTCTTTCTGCATTTCCTTTCTCCTCTTGGTGGCAGCTTCAGGATTTCTGGGAGTGGCAATGGGGCTGTTCAGAAAACTGCATGAGCGGTGATTGTATCTAGCAAACACTGTTTTTCCTAGATTGCATGCCTTTTGGGGATGACTTGGGGTGAGAAATGGACATGGGGATGCTAATGTTACCCCCAAGCTGCCCTGCAGTGCCCATCTCCGGTTCTGCAGACTTACGCGCAGAGGGTTAAGTACGTGAGATCTCTTCCCAGTCATGGGCTCAAATGAATGATCCAAGAAAGCTGAGAATTTAAGTTTGCAGTTACTGGATTTGAGTGGCATGAAAGTGGTACACTTCTACATTTATATTACTGAGCGAAATGTTTACATTAACATGGAAGCACATTATCTCATTCCTAGGAGTGGGTGAGAGGCGGGGCTAGGGTGTATATGTTTCACGCTATGCAGACTTTCACACTGTTCTTGTGGGAGTCCCCAGAACCCCTGCAGATGATTGAAGTTTTGAGAAACAGCTAAATTGTTCCATCTGCCCCAAAGAGCAGCTTATACTTTTGGTGGAAAACTAACCCTACCCTCCCTCCAGTCTTTAGCAATAAGCTGCACTCAGAAATTCTTGACACTCTTTATTCTGTCATGAACTCAGAGTTTTCTCCTCAACAAAAATCCTACCGAACTGTGCCCAGTCAGTAGTGCACCTTTTGCATCCAGCTTGGTTCAGCCCAGGCCACCAGGCCATCCAAGGTCAGATCCCAGAAACCAATTTCAAACTGGAGTTATGGGCCGGGCGCGGTGGCTCACGCCTGTAATCCTAGCACTCTGGGAGGCCGAAGCGGGCAGATTGAGCTCAGGAGTTCGAGACCAGCCTGAGCAAGAGCGAGACCCTGTCTCTACCAAAAATGGAAAGAAATTAATTGGACAGCTAAAAATATATAGAGAAAAAATTAGCCGGGCATGGTGGTGCATGCCTGTAGTCCCAGCTACTCGGGAGGCTGAGGCAGGAGGATCGCTTGAGCCCAGGAGTTTGAGGTTGCTGTGAGCTAGGCTAATGCCACGGCACTCACTCTAGCCTGGGCAACAAAGTGAGACTCTGTCTCAAAAAAAAAAAAAAAAAAACTGGAGTTACAGGTGGTAAAGCTTGAGAGAGAAAAGGCGTAACCTAAATTCTCAGAGGTCCTTGTCCTGGCTGTGAGACCGAGTGTGCTCTACTCGGCCTTTCCAGTGAGCCCTCCCCTAACAGCGCCGCAGCTGCCGCACGGCACGTGGGCCATCGGGAGGGATGGTCACCGCATGTAATACAATCATCCTCTTGACAAGTCTGCGCGGAGAGAGTGTGCCTTCACAGGCCTGCCACCCCTGCCAGGACCACTCTTGCAGTCACCCTGGCCTTTTGTGGTCTTGAGTAACTGAAAAGAAAACAAAGACTTGGCTGTTCCAAATATTAGGGCATACTGACCTTGTGGGGTCAGGCCAGCTCATGCCATGGCAGAAGCTTATAGGAAAAAGGATTCGCACCTCTTCCCACTGCAGTAGTTCCTTCACTGCCCGGTCCCAGCTCCCTCCAGAACCAGGGCAGGGTTATCTGCCTTTGAGAACCCTTGGGGCCTGTGACATTGAGCGTAGCCCTCGACTCCTGAATCCTTTCCCCATGGCCAGCAGCGGTGAATAAGGCCAATGTCAATCATGTAATGCATCTGTATCAACCAGGAGAGAGCAAAGCTGGGCCCTTCAAGGCCAAAGGGCTCTCAGGCTGGTAGCTGTGTGTGAGCAGATACAGGAACGATGGAGACAAGGCTGTAAGGTTGCTCAATGAGGAAGAAATCTCCAGACCTCCACTTAAGTGGATAACCCAGAATAGTTCCCTCAGGCGCAGTCAAGCCTCCCCTCAACAAACAGCCCTGGCCTCCAGATCACTGGACAGTGTGCACAGATGTTAGCTCTGGGGGTATTAGCTTCCCCAAATGATTCGAATGTGGTGCTCTTCCTTCCCAGTGTATGGGTGTGGGGGAGACGGGCTGGCCCACTGAGCAGGGCGGCGCGGACGGGCTTCAGGGCAGAGGCTGCTCTGTGAAAGCCAGACCTGCCACCCCTGAGGCTCCGTTTATCCTCCTGGATTTCGGGGTGTTAATAGTCCACCTTTGCAGCCACGGGTCGTGGCAACTAATCTGACCTTTGTCTACACTCTTGGGGTTTAACACTCACGTAGCATTAAACCTGTAAAGTGTGTGTGAATTTCCTGACTGCTGCTTCTCAGTTAGAACCAATCACCTTTTTTGAGCAGGATCTGGAGGTTATGCTGACAATGACATTGGAGCCATTTCAACCACAGGGCATGGGGAAAGCATCCTGAAGGTGAATCTGGCCAGACTCACCCTCTTCCACCTAGAACAAGGTACGTGTATCATAGAACTAGTTAAATAATTTGTGCAGGCCAGCTCTGGAGAAGTATACGAAGCCCCTTCTTGTCTGCTACAGATGTTGCCTTCAGGTCGTGAACACTTTGTTTTGAGTCCTTCCCACCTCTGTTGGGATCTGAAGAGGAGAGCATTTGGAGCTCTGCTGTCTTTAGCACCTCAGGAGCAGGGGGTGGCAGAGAGACATTGAACCTGGGCGTGGGAGGGAAGGCTGCTCTGCTTAGACAGATGCCAAGGTCTGTCTCAGGCAAGGAAGCCAGGACCCTCCTTTTAAGCTTTCAAGTAGAAACTGTTTACCAAAAGTCTTTGTTAACTTTCTTTGGCTTTTCATACTGCATCAGACTCCTTTCAGTAACATGTGCTGTTTCTCAACCTCTCCTTGTCCTCAGGGAAGACGTTAGAAGAGGCTGCTGAGCTGTCGTTGGGTTATATGAAGTCAAGGCTCAAAGGTTTAGGTGGCCTCATCTTGATTAGCAAAACAGGAGACTGGGTGGTGAAGTGGACCTCCGCCTCCATGCCCTGGGCCGCCGCGAAGGATGACAAGCTGCACTCGGGAATCGATGTTGACGAAACCACTACCACGGACCTGCCCTGAGCCCCTGGAAGATTGTATTCTAGATACTAGCTTGGTGGTAAAGTACAGTGTCCTGGTGTGGAGACGTAGCTTAATCAATTAGATCTAGAAATGGAAAAACTGTGCAGTCTGTCACTCATTTTGTTGCCTTGATCAATAAGTATCTGAATATTCGGTTGGGGGCGGGTTCTGCAGTGATCAGAGAAATGTCTGTATTAACATCAAAATAAGACTAGTGAAGATGACAAACCCTAGTGAGTCTTTCTCGTGCACGGCCCCCATCGTGCAAGGTCAGAAAGAGGCAGCATGATCAGGACACGGCAGAACTGCCTTGGGGCAGGCAGTGCCTTTTGGAACTGGGAGACCCGAGAGGTGGGGAGGGAGGGGCCCAGCGGAGGCAGTCGTGTTTGCAAGTGAGGCAGGAGCAGCAGAAGAGCTAACAGGCGAAGTCCGGGGAACCTCAGAACGTTGCAGGTTTGAGTCACAGGAACATGGAGTTAGCTCGAAGAGAGAAAATCCTTTAAGGGAAATGTTCTTCATCTATGAGACAGGAAACCGATTTTTCCAAGAAAGTTCAGATCTTCTGACTTACTAATATAGACACGTTTCCATACTTCCAAAGGACCCTCCGCTAACCCACCGCTCCCTAACTGGGAGACGAGGGGTCATAATGGAGACGCTCTTCAAAGACGAGCCCTTCAAAGACGAGCCCCTCACCTAGTGTACTCCCGCAAGCCAGCCTCACCGGCCGCTGCCCTCTGGTGTAGAGGTCGTATAGTGAGTAAGGGGCTCACAACCTCTGCGACCTCTCCAGCGACAGGGAGGAGCCAGCTGATGTGGGGAGGACGCCGTGGCATCATGAGCTCCCATACTGTCCTGTGCTTTGGGACGCCCCCTCCTGCCCCACTGAGCTGGGTGTCGTGCAGTGCGGTCGGCATGGCGAGGAGAGTGATTTCCTTGGTGGAGAGTATTCCTGTTCGTCTCTCTTTACACTGGAATGTTTCTGCTGTGATATATCTGCTCAGTTTTTAGTCTGTCAGGGCTCACCTTCTCTCTGGAAAGAAACTGCTTAACTTTAAATTCCATGTGCCACTAATAAAATATATTTTGAAAGAATAACAGTGTGGTTAGGAGTCACTGTTGACGAAGACCAGAATGTATGTAGCTCTCCCCTTGGTCTCAATGACGACAGCTGTACTGGACACAGAGACCTCGAGACGGGGGGCGGGGAGTTTCAGTAATGTGTCCTGCCTTGTGGAGTATATGCAGGAGTTTTTCAAAAGAATTGAACTTTTTCTGAACGCGTTAAGGAAGAAACCAAACCCCCATCTGCAAATATCGACAGGGTTTGTGGATCAGTCTTCCTGCACGCTGCCAGCACTCACCGCAGACGGAGGTTCCTGCCCCCAGACCCCGCTGGGCCCACGCTAGCTGCTCAGAACCAGAGAGAAAGGGACAACATTTGGCAACAGAACTGAGTTTAAATCCTGCTTCTCCTCACTACCCAGGCGACCCTGGACAAGTTAACTTTCAAGAATTTTTTATCTATAAAGAGGATTACTAGGAAGATTAAACGAAAGTAAAGAAAAACTGCTCAGTGTTTTATCTTAAGGCTCCTATGGACAAATACAGAAACTGGCCAGGCGTGACGGAGTTTATGTGTTTGTGTCCTTGAAAACCTCCATATGCAACAACTGCCCCTTTGAAAAGAAGGGCCACCACGAGATGCACAGACTGAGTGGCTGCACTACCAGAAATTTGTTTTCTCTGTTCTGGAGGCTAGAATTCCCAGATCAAGGTGTCCGCAGTGTTGGTGTCTCCTAGGCTTGCAGCAGGCCGTCTCCCCACGTCCTGCTCATGCACGTCCCTGCATCTCTTCTGTGGGTCCTAATCTCTTACAACGACACCAGTCATACTGGATTAGGGTCCACCCTAGTCACCTCATTTAACCTTAATCACCTCTTTACACCCCTAACTCCAGATACAGTCACATTCTGAGGGACCAGGGCTTAGGGCTTCAACAGATGAATTTGGGAGAGGACAGAATTCAGCCCATAACAGGAGGCAAAGCAGAATCAGCTTAGGGGTTGAAAGGAGAAGAGACCCTTTGGAGAAGGTAAAAGTCACTGAGTAGATAAGGAAAAATGAAGGAGGGAGAGGGGAGATAGGGAGGCCAGGTGAAGATCTGATTTTGAGCTGTCCGTTCTCCCATTCGCAAGGGAATTGGCTGTAGTCAGTAAGCGCTGCTGGATGCTTGGCTCTTGGCCACTTGACCTCTTTGGCTGGGCCAGGTACAGGGGTACGGGGTCATCGACCCCTTTGTGCAAAGCCAAGGTGTGTAATGTTGCCCTCAGACCTGGATTGTACAAAAAGCCACCTCCACTAGCCTGGGGCTTCCATAAGCAGAGACCACATACAGTTCTCACTTTGTTCCCACACGTCGTCGCCCGCCTGCTCCACGACAGTTTGGAAGGAATGGGCAGGATGTCATCTCAAAGGGAGCGACAAGCATGTTATCACTGCTGGGCCACAAGAGGGCAGCAGACTACAGTAGTCACCGTTACCTTGCCTGGATCAGAGTGTCCACTTGGAAAGTTTGGAACCAAAAGAGGGTTCCTGTTCCTGACCTCCATTTTCATCTGAATACCACAATTTATTTTAGAGCAGAATTGTCCAGAACACGAACACTGGCAGACACCCCACAGAACCCATCCACGTCAACGACTGAAGCCCAGCCTGCACCAGGCCTGCCGCTGGTACCAGAATCCCAGGAGAGCGAGGTCCAGCAGCCAGGCCCCTGCCCTTGGTTGCTCCTTCCAGCCAGGAAGACAGATAAATCGTCATTCGGCCATTCCCCCCAAAATGGTGGGGGAATGCGGAGCACAAGAGGGGCCCAGAGCGAGTATCCCTGAGGCAGGGGATGCTGAGTGGGGATTCGGCCCCTCTGCTGGGCTGCAGAGAGGAGCCCAGGGTAAGGGAGGGCCTTAACCTTGTAGTTGTTGCATAATAAACACTTTTTTCAAATCATATCCTTTCTAGACGTGTTCCTTTGTAGCATGAGGGATCATAAACTCAGTGCAAAGAAGGCAGAGTGGGGCACACGTCAGTCCTCTCCAGAGTCCTGTCATCAGAACCGACGGTGTTTGGGGAAGCCTGGGAGGGGACACTTGCTTCCAGCCCCCACCTGGTCCTCTGAAGTCCTCTGGTCAGCCTTCGTCTTTGCACAAAACCATCACTGAATTTGGATTTTGTAGCTGTTTTGAGGGAACAAGGAAGTGCCCTCATAGAGCTTGTCCAGCTGAGAAAAATGCGAGTGTCCCCTCTGCACGCTGTAGGCACGGCCCAGTGAGGGATGGGCCCGGTGAGGGATGGGCTGGGGCGGGAGCTTTGGCCTGGAGCACGGGCAGCGCTGGGTGGGGGGCGGTGCCCATTAGCGGCTGCATCTGGAGTATGAATACCGTAAACTGGGAGCACAGCCTTTCCGCCCCCCCTGCCCCACAGCCGCGCACCAGAAAGAGTGAGCCACGGTCTGTAGTCTCCTTGGAGAAGTTGCAAAGGTGCAGGGGGAGGCACGGGGAAGATTCTGCCCTTTCGAAAGGTGAAAACATGAGGCCCAGAGAAACTGGAGTTTCCCCCAGGGCACTCGTCCCGCTCAGGTTAGACTGAGGTTTATCTCAACCTCCTAGTGCCAGATCCTGTGGCTGTCACCCCTGACGCGACCCTACTGTTAGCGTGGAACACCTGGCAGGTGCTCACCGCACAGGTGGAGAAAGACTTCTCACGCAGAGGAGAGAGCGAATGAGAGAGTGAAAGGGGGGCAGAGAGCAGAATAGTGAGTGTTGTCAGTTGATAACAAAAGCAGCAGCAGATGTCAAAGTCCAAGAGTTGGTTTCCTGCCTTTCCCCGGAGAAGGGATGTGACTCTGTCCTCTGGCTATGGTTGAGGCTGTAGCTCTTTCTCCTGCTGTTAACTCAGGAACTCTAAAAGCAGATTCTCAACAAACAATTTTGAAAGAGAGATTTACATCTCTTTTCCATCCATTCAGCTCCTTTCAGAAGTTGTGCAAAACAGAACTCCTGCAGGGTGCCTGTTAGTGAGAGAACTCCTAGGATTGATCTTCAACTGTCGCTGGGGAAACTGTGGGATTAGGTACTTTCCTGTTACTTTTGCAAGGCCGTCCCTTTCTCTCGTCACACCACGAGTGCAGCCACCATCCTCGTAGATCCACGGACAGCCCCAGAGTGCGCCCGGAAAGACCAGCATGTTTGGTAAACTCTGCCCTTCAAATCCTGGGTTATTCCAAACCCACTGTTGAAGTTGGATTTTCGGGGAGAGGTAGGGGCCAGGCCTGGACTGCGTTGACAGATGAAAGCAGCCGGGTTAACCGCTGCTATACAGTCATCAGCACTTGCTGGATCCAGGGCTTTGGGTTCCCGCGGCAGCTGGCAGCCAAGGAGAACAGAAGCCTGAGGCTCCTCCCCGCAGTGGCCACCCTCGTGCCTCTGCAGGCACCTGGATTGTGACCTCAGGGTGGCAGTCTTTACTAAACAAAAATAAGAAAATTTAAAATAATAATGAAAATTTTAAACTATGTGTGAAAAATAACAAAAAGGAAAAAATCCTATCACCCAGTGAATATCACTATTAATACATTATTGTATGTTCTTCCAGATCTTTTTTAAGCATATATATAAATAATTATTTTATCCAGAATGAGGCCATGGCACACATGCTATGTGTAACTTTTTTCAGTTAACATTCTCCACCCTTCCGTATCACTAAACTTTCGCCTTATGTAATTCTTGGTCAATGTTCAAATTTCCCCAGTTTTCTCAAAACGGCCTTTCAGCAGGATTGTCCAAATCCTGCGTGTTGGGCAGTCAGGGCCGGAGCCCCGCTGTGTCACGGCTTCTCCATGGGGTTGGTCAGGTGGCCCCTTGTGTGCGAGGTGAGCGGCTGGCCACTGTCCCTGTGGGCGCTGGGGCCTGGCAGACTGGTTCAGACAGAAGTGACATCCCTGTGTCGCAGAAGCCAAGCAGCACTGGGCTGTGGGAGGGGCCAGGGCAGGCTTGGAAAGGGAAATGTGGGTTGTGCCCAACACAGGAGGCCCCACCCACCTTGGCAAAGGGCGACCTGGAGTGAGAAGAGCAGGTGTTGAGCGAGTCCACCCTGCACAGCTGCCAGGAGAGGACCCCCTCCCCCTCAGCTGCCTCTTCCCCAGGTCACTCCCCTGGACCAAGGGTTTGTTTGCTCTCCTTCCCAGCACCCCTCGCCTTCAGCCCTCCCGCACAGCCAGAGCCTCCTGGGCAAAGGGCAGTTCTCAGGGCCACTTACAAAGGAGTCCGGGTGGACGTTGCTCACACCAAACTCAGGAGCATTTCCTGGGGGCTGAGAATCCTGTGGTTCCCTTGCCTCCGAGAACCACGTTGCCCCGCCACCCTGAGCAGATCCCTGGGGGCCTGAACTCCTGAACTCTCCCAATGGTCTGCTCAGACACTAAGTACTTACTCTTTTTTAAAAGTAAGAAAGATCAAGGCCAGTTTCCTCCCCTCCCCTGGCTCCTTGCGGCCCCACGTGCCTCCCCAGTCGTCCTGCCATCTCTGTCCATCTTGTCTCTGGCTCCTGCCCACGCATCACACCCTGGGTCCTCGTGGCTGTTGCCCAGCTGCCCCCTCCCCAGCCTGCCAGCCCTGACCAGGCTCTGCCTGCAGAGGGGTCAGACAGGAAGGCACCAGTGTCCTGCCTGTTAGGGCTGAATGTTCTGGCGCCTCTAAAGCCCGGCAGGCAGCACTGCACTGCTCTGCCTTCCCGGGTCAGCTCCCAGGCCCTGCACCACCCCCCCGCCCGCCCCCAGTGGCCTGGCACACGCAGTACTAGGACCGGGCTCCAGGCCACTGGGCTGCATCCTGGCCTTGCCAGAGGTCTGAGACCCCACGCCACACACGGACCAGCTTCTGAGCCCATCTCGGCATCAAGGCTTCCCACGGGGCCCACTGGGGCAGCAGCTGGGCCTCTGCTCAGAGATGACGACAGAAGAATGAGGAAACCCCACCTCCTTCCTTGGACTCTGTACCCCCACAGCCAGCCAGTCCATCACGCCCCCTCCTGGGGGCCCCTCCCACCCACCCTCAAGGATGAGGTCGTTCAGGAGCCTCCAAGGGTTCCTCCTGCTGACTGCAGCAAATCTACACCCCAAGCCAGCCCCTCCAGGCTGCAGGCGAATGCCTCACTCCTCCCAGGATGCGAGGGGCTACCCAGGGCCTTCCACCCTCAAAGGTGTTTGCGGGAGAACAGTAGTGACCTCTCTGAGAGAGGTGTCATGAGAGTGGTTGGTTACTACACAGAAAAGCACTCTGGATGTGTTAGCTATTACTATTGTGCTACTGTGTTCCCAAACCACAGCAACCAGAGCCCTTCTTTTTGGGAGCCGTCCCACTCTCCAGGGTCACCAGATTGCAGCTTCTAAACTGTGCCTCTGTCGCATGGACCCAAAGGTTGCGCTCGCCGTTTGGACGTGTGGGCCAGGTGCTCAGCCAGAGGGGCCCGGCTGTGCCTATGTGGCAGAGCCCAGCCCCGTGACACCAACACAAAGAGAACTCCAGCTTCACATTCTATGCTTTACAAAACACTTTCACGTCTGCTCCTACTCTGTGGAGTAGCCAGGGCAGGACTAACCATTCCCGTTTTCCAAATTGGGCCCCTGACGCTCGGAGCCACCGGGTACCTTACCCAGGTCACACAGCTAGTAAGTGGCCAAGTTAGGCTCCATCTCTGCTTGAACCCAAGCCCAGCGCTTTTTCCTCAGCCCTGAGCTGGGTCACAACCAGTTAAGTGCATCTTCCTCCTTCTGAAAAGCAGTCAGATGCCAGAGGAATTAGAGACAGCCGCACAATGAAAACCAGACGCCCTGCCCCTCGTCTCTGGACCGGCTCCCAGGAAAGGGAGGACAGCTGGCTGATACGCGGCCCGCCCTGCCCATGAGCTCAGCTCCTGGCAGAAAGAGCGCCTCACTGAGGAAGGCCTGGTGAGCCCCTCAGCCTAGCAAAGCATCGCAACAGAGCTAGGGCCAGACCACAGGGCCGTTTACCTCTAGGGGTCAGAACAAGGAGGGTCCGAGGCCAACCTTGTTGCCATTAACCCTCTCTAACCTTAACAGCCCTGCAAACTAGGTGCTACACCTGTTGTTCAGATGAGAAAACTGAGGCTTGGAGAAATGTGACTTTCCAGGCTAGCAAGAGGGAACGCCAGGATGGGAACCAGCGTCCATGGGGCTCCGCCTTCCAGCCAGCCTGCAGCTGTGACGCCCACCCCAGGGGAGCTTGCCTTCTGGGGCTCTTGAGGGCAGGGACCACATCTGCCTTGCTTATAGCAGTTCCACAGGCCTCCAGCAGTGCCCAATAAATATGTGTGAAATGAGGGCTCCCTAAGTGCCTCCCTCGCTGGCGCCGAGGACAGCCGCGTTACAGCCCAGGCTTCAGCCCTGGCGGGGAGGGCGCCTGGTTGGGGCAAACGCACCCTGAGACCTGGGGCATCACGGCCAGCCCTGCCCACACCCCCTCCTAACCCCACACCCTGGAGGCAGGGCCCACCGGGCTGCCCCCACCACAGCAGCCATTGGCCTCCGGGGAGGCGGGTTGAGCTCCCAGCAGCTCCCAGGGTAGGGTCTCCAGGGGGTCAGGGCCTAGGGGAGGAGGAGAGGGCAGGACAGAACCTCGGGCGGGAGTACACACCGTGAGCCCCAAGTCACCCACCCAGTGCACAAGATCCCCCCTTGAGGGCCATTTCTCCAGCCGATCCTGCCGCCCACAGGATAGGGAAGGCCCGCGGGGCTGGGGGCACAGACAGGGTCAGGCCCAGGCTGGGCCCAGGTCCGCATGGGTGCGTGGGAGGTGGGATGCAAGTTCATGAGCCAGGCAGTTAACAAACATAACAATAGCCATGACCACAAAGAGGAAATAACAATGAAACCAAACTCCACCCCAGTCTCGACCGACCCGCCCTCCAGCGCGGTGCTGGCCCCAGTGAGTTGAACCGTGCAACTGGCGCCTGGCTCTGCCCACCTCCCCACCCCAGCACATGCTGTTCCCTTCCGTCCACCAATCGCTGCCCCCACCCAGCATCCCATGACCCTACTGTACCGCCTTCCGCAGTGTCCTGTGACCTCCCAAGTTAAACCCAAACGTCCCTTTGGCACTCACAGCTGTGTGGATGGTCCCAGTCAGCACACAGCACCTCTGCGCCAATTTTTATTGGCAAAAATAATATAATAAAAGATGACGGAAAAAAAAGAGGTGCCTCCTCCATCACCACCCAAGAAAGGGGACCAAAAGGGCAGGTGCTTAGGGCAGGGGAGGAAGGGCCAGAATCAAATTCAATTCCATCCGGCAATGGTTGCCAAGACTCAGGGCGTGCCGAGGTCCCGTAGACAGCAAAGAGGACTCACAGGCTAGCGATGAGGATGCTCGACAGAGGGGTCTGGGAGGGGGCCACGGGCCAGGCGCACTGGGCAGGGTGGGTGTAGCTCATGGGTTTGGGGCCAGGTGCCTGGGGATTAAATCCCAGCTCCTCTACTTGCTGACTATGAGACCTTGGGCAACCTCCTGAGCCTCGGTTTCTCCATCTTTAAAATGGGTATAGGAATACTATTTATACCTACCTCAGAGGATACTGTGAAGGTTCAGGAGGTATCACATTTAGCATGTGCCTGGCAGAACGTAGGCGCTGGCTACTGCTGCTGTGGTTACGGTCAATGACACAGTCTCCCTGAAGCGGTGAGAGGTATGTTGTAGAAGGCTGCCTTTGGGCTGGGTCTGGAGAATTACGGAAGCCAGGCCCCAGGAGTCGTGCTGGGTGCCATCACTGTCACAGTATTTAGCACATGCCAGGCACTGCTCTGAGCACTGTACACGTCCTCCTCACTAACGCTCCAGGAGACCTGGAGGTGAAGCTGCAGGGTGATAGGCTCAGAGCCCAATCATTCACTCAGTAAATATCTCACAAGCACCTCCTGTGTGGCTGGGCCCTGGAGAGCTGCAGGTGAGCGCGCAGCTTGCGTTCTAGAGGGGGAGACAGATAATACACAAAACTGTAGGGGTGACGGGGGAAGTTCGCTGCAAGATCCACTCACAGTTAAGGCACATTACTAAGAGAAAGGTTTATTTACGATGTGCACGGGGAGAATCACAGAGTGATTACTCAATATCCCAATGAAGTTCAGATATTTTTGTATCTGTCCTTTTGGAGGGGAGGGGGAGATGAGGAGTACAGGTAATTCTGTTTAGGGACAACGAATAGTGCTGGGGAGAATGAATGGATAGGGGAAACAGACTGACTTGTAAATAATTCTCTTTGCAAATTAAATTAACCTCAGAGACAGGTTATAATACTTAAATGATTTGGGCCAGGTCTGATTGCACCCTTGATCTTTGTCCTGCAATATAATGTGATAACAGGAAGAGGAAGGGAAGTCAATTGCCCCTTTGATCTTTTGATTGGTCAGTCTGGTTTATGCAGCAAGAGGAAAAGCCTCTTCCAGTGTTTTTTGGTCGTGAATGGCCTTTAATCAAAATAGTCTTTATACCAAGGAGTTGTATTTTGGGGTGAGATTTCCTGAGCTTCTTCCATACACAAGGAAACACATAGACGAGAGGATGACAAAGGCGGTGGACAAAAGAAAGCTGGATTCTGGGATCCAGAGGGACAGTGATCAGAGAAGACCAGCTGCAGAGAGGAAGTGCCAGTTGACACTTTGATCTGGAGGAGAGGCCCAGGCAGAGGGAGAGCAAGAGCAAAGGCCCGGAGGAGGCGGGCGCTCAGTGCCCTGGACGTCAGGAGGCCAGTGTGGCCACAGGGAGCTGGGGGCTGGGAGGGAGTGACGCAGATGAGGCTGGGGACAGGTCCAGAGGGGTCTCGAGTTTTATTCTAAGTGTTGTGGGAAGCCAAGAAGTGTTTACACAGAGAAGTGACATTCTGATTTACATTATTAAAAGATCACTCTGGCTGCTATGGGGAGAACGGACTTCAGGGGGGCACTGTGAGTATGTCCAAGGACCCTGACTTCGGACATTAACCCCGTGCTGAGCTAGAGGCCCAAGGAGGCGGCCCCCACACTTCCTGTCCCCAGGAGACCCTGGAGGGCCAGGCCTCACATCTGGCACAGGCCTCTCCTGGGCCTCTGTGACACAGGTTGCCCCTAGCCTGGCCAAGACATCTCCATTTCCAGCCTCTGCGACAGAGGCATGCATGTTCTCTGGTCATCATATTTCCTGGTATTACGAATCCACCGGGAAAGACCCACCAGTGACTTTAAAGGAAAGTAACTTACCACCAGTGATGCTTGTTTTTCAGCATTTACAGGCCCCACAGCTCCATTAAGTTCAGGGCGTAAGTGCACTGAACTGTGTTTGCCCTCAAGATGCTGCGTGCGTTTATTGCTGACCCATATTTATTGCTGCAGCGCGGAACAGCAGGAAGCTTCCCCGACTGATCACCCCAGAACCAGTCCCCACTCTGCCCCTGTCCGTGCACCCTCTGATACATTCCAGCTCCTTTCGGGGCCTGAGGTCTGTTCTCCAGAACACAGAGGGTGGAGTAGCTGTTCCCCACGGCCCTTCCAGGGTGTAGACTCGAGTGCAGGGTTCCCAGGAGTTCAGATTTGGGGCAAGTCAGAGGCAGCTGCCAAGAACCACCTGAGCTGTCCTCTTGTAGTGGGAAATTTGTGAGCCCTTAACCCATGTTATCTTTCCTTTTATTTTCTTTCCTTCTCTTAGCTCTGCCCCTGATTCCTGTGGCCCCAGGGAAGGGCTGTGATAGAGGAAGGGGGTGTCTTTTCCTGGCTTTACAGTTCAAAAGCTAGGCTGTTGGAGGAATGGAAAGACCTCCAGGTGCTGGTTTGTGTAGGAGCCAGGCTTTCGGAGCCCCCACCACACCCCCAGACAAGGGAAGGATTCCCAGGGCCAGGGCGGCCAGGAAGCAAAGAGGGAGTGTTGCTAAGTGTTGATGGTCCTCGCTGACACCAGCAGCCTTCCCTCCGCTCCAGGTGCAGGCAGTAAACAGATTTAAAGACAGTGATAAGGCTGGGTGTGGTGGCTCAGGCCTGCAATCCTAGCACATTGCACCTTGGGAGGCCCAGGGGGGAGGATCGCTTGAGGTCAGGAGTTCGAGAGACCAGCCTCAGCAAGAGCAAGACCGTCTCTACTATAAATAGAAAGAAATTAGCCAAACAACTAAAAATAGAAAAAATTAGCTGGGCACGGTGGTGCGTGCCTGTAGTCCCAGCTACCTGGGAGGCTGAGGCAAGAGGATGGCTTGGGCCCAGGAGTTTGAGGTTGCTGTGAGCTAGGCTGACACCTCAGCCCTCTAGCCCGGGGCACAGAGCAAGACTCTGTCTCTGTCTCAAAAAAAAAAAAATTACTTCGTTGTTACTGGATAATTATTTATATAAAATATTAATATATGAGACAATAACCAAAGGCTCAAAGTCCAGTTAGGTAAATATATAAACTATTGAATAAACAGTTGTGTTTTTATATGTATCTGTGTGTGCTCTAATATTTATTATTTTTAATTGGAATGATTTTATACATATACCATATATGTATGCTAACACCAAGCCCTTAGAAGTCAGGCACAACCCTGGGGAAGGGGGTCCCCAAGATGGCCAAAATTAAGTTTCTGTCCCCCAGCACAATGAAGGCTTGAGATTAAAATTACATTTTATTTTAGGTATATTAGTTATAATATAAATATCATATTACATATTATGTAATATATGTAATATGTCATATAGATAGGTAATAAACATATATTACATATGTATCATATATAAAACATATAAATATAAAAATAAAATATAACTATATTTGTTATAAAAATAGAGACAGAGAAAAGAAAGTTCTATTTCATTTTGTGAACACCTGCATTTGAGGGCCCTGAATCACCTATGCACTCTGATGAACCAGAAGTGACAAGGTGCCCAGATGGGACAGCATCAGGCCATCGGCCAGGACACGGGGCCAGGGGCTCACTGGGCCCCTCTGGGTGGAGCCTCACTGGGCCTGAGACTTTTAGGGCCCGAAGGAAGGAGCCCCGGGTGGTCTTCTCTGCCCCTCCCTGTGCACGTGGGGCAACCGCAGCCCTGCAAAGCCACTCAGCAGCGGAGCTGGCCCTGACCTATGTCTATTGACCACGCCAGCTCATCTCTGTACAGCCCACCCTGAGGGTGCTGGCCACCGTCAGGGCGGGGGCGCCTCGGCAGTGACCTGCCAAATGTACCGGTGGGAACAGGCTCGGGGCAGGGAAGGTGGGAGAGGGCAGACGGGCGCAGAGGGCAGGACCTGGTGACTCACCGCAGAACAAAGAACCTGCAGAAGTGAGCAGCACAGTGAACACGCAGCCTGGCAAAGGTCAGCAAGTGATCATGTCATTCTGCCAGCAACCCCACATCTGCTGCCCAAATCCCGAGTTGGCCTATAAAATGGAGGGGAACCAGTTTCCACCTGCAGAGCAGGGATTTCCATCAGCTTTATCGTCCCCACCCCTCGAAAGAGTTTATCCCAGAGCAAAGAACCTGCTGGTTCTGCCGGCGTCCTCGCCTGGGGATGGTTCGTCCCCAGGTCCCACCACCTCCTGCCTGACTGCGAGCTCAAGGAGACAGGGCCTGCTGGCCTGGGAGCCAAGAACGTGCCCAGATCCCCACCAGGTCGAAGCCCAGCCCTGTGCTCCCTGACACTCTGGGCTCCACCTCCAGAAACAACGAGAGCCAGGTCACTTCGTGCCTGGGTACAGCTTGCAGATGGGGTGGTGGGTCCCCACAGGATGCCACTGCACAGCCCGCAGGGACACACGTGCTGAGCGGCTGTGAACATCTCTGCCGACTCTCTATATCCCACTACCACCCTCATTTGGGGCTCAAGTGACAAACTGGGAAAATGACCAAGATCCTTGTGGAAAACCAGAACAGCTGACGCTCACCCACTCCCACCTCTGACACCCTGTCACTCCCTCCTCCCCAGCCCTGGGGACCATCACCAACAACCCCTCTGCCGTGGGAATGGAAGGGCGTTGGCTTGTCCATGGGCATCTCTCTCCTACAGAAAGAGTCCCCAGGGCGGGAGGGGGCTCGTGCTACATGGTTTGTCACTGTGGAAAGGCCGGCAATAGTGTGACTGTCTATCCATAAGGTACTAGTAAATTACATTATAGTCCATCCGTGCAAAGGGACGTTCTGCAGCATGAAAAGTCAGACATATAAGTGCCAAGGTTGTGAAAGATATCCGAGATACAACATTAAGTGGGAAAATTGAGGTCCAGGGCCGTCCGTATAAATGGGACCATTGTGTGCTGGTCACTCTGTATTTGACACTCACCCACCCATGCACTCGCCGCCTTTCTCTATTCTGTTCTGTGCCCAAGGAGGCCAACCACTAAGGACCACACAGCCGGGGCTCCTTGCTGGCTGGGAGCCAGTCGTGTTGGGCCAGTGGAAAAGGTTCTGGCCACAGAGCAGAGGGTGGGACGAGAGGACGCTGGGGTATTGTTCCCGCTGACCCCTCCCTGCCCAGGGCTTTTCTCGTGGTGGCTCCGTTCTGTGGTCACAGCCGCAGGCACTGGGAGAGCAGGACACGGGGCACCTTACTGCTGATGTCCCCGCTCCACGTCATACCAAACACTAGAATACACACACTCCTGACAATGAGTACAATGTTGGCTATAAACCTTTTTTAAGGGACTTGTATAAAGTTAATAATTTTGATCCTAGGAATAGATTATGCATTTGGTTCATGTGATTTAAACTTTACTGCATTTACATACAGCTATGTAACAGTTGGACTGAATTGCAGTTAACTAGTTGAGATAATGTTACCTAGATAATTATCCATTGAGTATAATTTTGAGATTTTCCTTTTATATTTTGGAGCCAGCAGACACATGACAATTTTTTAGGACCTCTAAAGGCTCACAGGCCCTAGGCATCGTGGCTCGTGGACAAAAAGCCTGGAATGTCCAGAAGTTGCTGGGACCCTCCCGGGAGAGCCCTGGGTCAGTGCAGGACTCAGCCCAAGGAGACCCCAAGGCAGAAGAGAATGGACCAAACCCACAAGAGGAGATCTGCTCTGCTAGGCAACTACTTTCCGAGCAATCCCAAAGCCGGACGCCCAGGGCGGAGGGAGGAGGGTGACCTCCCCAGCCTGCCCCATGAGCTGACCCCGGGAGCTGATCCAAGCCTGTGGCCTGACTAGTCCTCCCCCAGCGGCCCAGCCAGACAGATAGGCTCAGAATGGTCCGCCTAGGGCTGCCAACCTGTTTTCTGGGCCATGCTGGGACTTGCAGGAAGCCGGCTGCCAGCACGGCTGCACCCCACTTCCTGCTCATTAGGGTGAGCTTGTGGTCTCAGCCAACACCTTCCGGCAGCATGGGCTGGGGGCCGCTTTTGGCCCAGCCTGTCCCACCCACCAAGCGGCCCTGAACATGGCTCAGCAACCTGGCACCCACATATACCCCATGCATGCGGGAGGGGCCGGCAGGCCTGGGGCCGCATAGTCCAAATACCCCAACCAGGCTTCCAGGGCCCTCGGCACCATCCCTCTGTAAGGCTCTGGGTGAGGCTCTTTCCCCTGCTCCTTTCTCGAAGGCTGGAGCCAGGCCCAAGGTGCCCAGTCCACCCAGCTGGAGCCCAGGGAAGGGGTAGGCTCCAAGCAGGCTCCCCGGCCATGCCCCCAGCTGTGGATCAGAGCTCCCCCGGAGCACGGAGCAGCCAAAATAGGCATGGGGGGGCACAGGGGCTGGCAGGAGCTGATTCACTGCCATCCCCACGGTGCTAAGAACCAGGTGACATGTCATCCCCCAAAACAGGTTGTCTTTGCACAGTGACCAGGTAACTGCCCACATGCAGCCAGAAATGGCAGGTCCCAGCCCTTACCGCATGCTAAGGCAAGCTGGAGGGTTCTGACCTGGAACTCGCAATGGTGCAGTTTAAGGATTTGGGGAGCAGGTATTAGGGTTTACCAAGCTCTGTGCTCCAAGCCTTGACTGACATTTTTTGTCCCAGGTGGCAGGTCAGAAAATTGGGAGCTTTGCAGGCTCCTGAGGCAGGGGAGGGGAACACCCACCACCGCCACACAAGGGTCTCCCAGGGCCAGACAGAAGTGCCTGTCTGGGACACTTGGTGGTGCCAGGTGAGGTCTCACCCAGAGTGAGGACAAATCTCCAGCCTTGCACCTGGAGGCCCGGTGCCCCCCAGCCGGGCCTGGGAAGCCAACGTCCCAGGCACAGCAGAGGCTGGCGTCCGCACGGCCAAGCCAGGGGCCTCGGGCCCTCCACCAGCAGCAGGGAAGCCAGCCAGGGCGCAGAGCAGGGTCTGGCCGGATCCCCCCACTCCAGGTTCCAGCTCACGCTTATCTGCTTAGCACAAAGGCCCTTCACCGCCAGCCTGGCCAGGGGCTTTCTTGTACCTTCGCCCTCATCTGTTCCATGCAAGTAGAGCCATGGCCAGGTCCCCTCCTGAGCCTGGGCCTCCCCTCATGCGGCTTCCTCCCCTGGCACATCCCTCGCTTCACCCCGACCCCCAGAACTGCCCATCCATGAGAGGCAGCTCAAATGCTAGCCCTCCACGCGTCCTCCCTGCTCTGCCCTACAGCCTCACCTGGGACAGCCCCTTCCAGCTCCCAGAGCACCACCTCCGTCTCTGACTCCTGCCATCTCCCCACATGGCCCTGCACCCATCTCTGCCTCTCCCCCAGCTCCTAAGTTCCTCAAAGATGCAGGTGCCAGGTCTCCTGTCCCCAGGACCTTGAGCTGTGAAAGCAGAAGGTAGAGAGCAGAGCCTGAGGCTAGGGACCATGTGCCTGGGAAACCCCAGGGTCCTGCTGCTGTCACTGCAGCCCCGGCCACACCAGCCACTGCCCACAGAGGACCCACTAGTGGCAACCCTGCTGGAAGAGCGTTAGGATGCCCCCGGTGGTCCAGCAGCCACATGTTTCAGCGGTCCCTAAGAGGGGTGGGGACCTGAAGCCCTGAAGACGGGCTGCCCTCCAGACACCAGCTGGTTGGACCACGGAGTCAAACCCAGAAGGAAAAAGGCACTTAATATTATGGAGGTTTTTGCTTGCTGGTTTGGTGTTTTTTTTGTTTTGTTTTGTTTTTGATAATGAACAATGTTTTCTTTTCAAACTTCAGTGAGTTTCTTAAATCTTAGATAAGTGCCTGCCAAATAAACCTGGTGGCATAACTATCCTGAATTTGTGATAGTCCCCAAATGGGGGAAATAATGAAACTTTGGGACCCTGATGTGGTTCCCAGACCTGATGGTCCCAGAAGAAGCGGGGCAAGAGAGAAGGTCCAGGACCGTAGGCTGACGGGTCCCGAAGGGCCCTCTGAGGACAGTAAGGAGGAAGGCACCTGCGCTTTGTCCAAGGCCATGGACCTGGGAAGGGGGGGAAGGAGGGAACGGGAGGGGCAAAGACGGCCCAAGAATGAACACGGACAGACAAGGAAGTCAGAGAAGGGGCACACAGAGAGAAATGGCAGAAACGGGAAGAGTCATGCACGATTCCCGTCACACAGCCTTGGAGAGGAACGCAGAGGCCGCCCTGAGGGAGCAAACCGCAGTCTTTCATGAGGCTGCATCTTAGAGGCTCTTGACCCAATGACCTGTCTCAATGACACTCAATGGGCCATTCTCTGCACAGCCACTGGGCTGTGTCCCTGAGTGGTCATCCACGCATCCAGGAGACACACGCCACCCCCGTCTAACAGCTGGTTTGGGGGAGGATACAGGGAGACACCCTCACTCTACGACTCAAAGGCGGGGATACCAAACACTCCTGGGCATTCTAAGCCCCTTCACACAGCTTTCCCGCAGGGGGACCTCAGAAGAACTCTTTCTGGAAGTGACCTTACCTCTCAACCTGGGCCCCAGGCCCAGGAGGTGGGCTCGGCTAAGCCCACAGATGTATTTGATGGACACAGCAGGGTGGCTTGGGAACAAAGGAAAAGCTCATCCTAATTCCAGGCCCGGCCCAAAAGCAGCACTGCCCACCCAAGAGCCACATCCACCATCCACCAAGCATGTTCCCGTGTCAGGTGCCACAAAAGGCTCTTGGCACAGATCCAGCTCCCGTGGCCAGATGCAGCAGAAGATAGTATTACGCTCCTTATCTAGGCAAGCAAATCAAGGCAGAGAGGGGTGAGGTTCTTTGCCCATGATAATACGGTTAATAAGCCATGGTCTGGGATTCAACCCAAGCAGTCTCGTTCTCAAACCTGCTCTCTCTCTTTTTATTATGACTTTTAATTGCGGTAAAATACACAAAACAAAAAATGTATCACCTCCACCACTTTTAAGTGGAAAATTAAGTTCAGTAGAATTAAGTACCATCACCACCATCCATCTCCAGAACTCTTTTTCATCTTGCACAGCTGAAACTCTGTCCTCATTGTCCCCTTCCCCAGCTCTGAAAAAGCACCATTGTACTTTCTGTCCCTGTGAAGTTGACGACTCTAGGTACCGCATGTAAGTGGGAATCATACAGGATTTGACTTTTATGACTTGTCTATATCACTCACATGATGTCCTCAAGGTTCATGCATAACATAGCATGTGTCAGACCTGTTCTCTCTTTTTAAAAGTGTGTTGTAAATCAATAATATATTGTTATGCCTCCAAATTCAAAGGGTATAAAAGTGTTTACAGTGAAAAGTCTCCCTCTTTCCCTGGCTCCCTCCACATGTTTCTCCTTTCTGGAAACAACCATTCCCATCCACCTTGGAGATATTTTGGCCTCTGCAAGCCAATACCCACGTGGATTCTGTTTGTTCTATTTCACTCTGTTCCGTGCCTTGTTTTTTCCCTTTGTGGACGGCCTTGGAGATCGTTTCATTATCAGTTCAGATCTTCCTTCTCTGTTTTTTCAGCCACACAGTGTTTCATCGTACGGACACGCAGTAACGTAGTGGACAAGTCTTTATGGGTGGGTAGTTTAGAACCTGCACTCTTAACCATGTTAAGGCCCCTCTGAGTGGGACAGCGCAGGCGTCACCACGGCCTCCAGCTATCACATGACGCAAAGACCTCATGCTTTGGTTCATTCCAGGGGATCCTGTTTAGCGAGCGTGACATACCTTGGCTTACAGAGGCCTCAGCCCTAAAGGAGTTCAGTCAAGGAGAGGAGTCGTGCAAGGATATAAAGAATTGCAAAGTTAAAGCACGGGACAGCAGGAGCTCTGAACAGAGGGCTGCAGAGAGGCCCGCAGGGAGAGCGATCGCTGGTCAGAGCCGCCTGCCGGAGAAGGCGTCACTCTGTTTCCGCCCATGGCGCTGCTCCTCCAAAGTCTCCTCCACGTCAGGAAAGGGCACCCCATGTCCCCAGCTGCCCACGTCAGCGTCATCTCACCAGAAGGGAAATCAGACCACGTCACTCCCTACTTAAAGCCCTTCTAGAGCTTTCCATGACTCTGAGCATACTACAGACCTTAGCACGAGGCCTCGAGTGATCTGGCCCCTGCTGGTCCTGCGTGCCTTGCACACTCCCTCTCAAGGCGTGGCAGCCCCTTTGTGATCCTCAGGCACAACTGAGTCCTTCTGACCTTAGGACCTGGGTGCTGGCTGTCCCCTCTGCCCAGAATCCTCTCTGCCTGTGGGTCTCAGTGTCAAGCCGCCTGCTCAGAGGGGCACCCAGATTCCCCCATCTGGGGAGTTCTCAATCTTTTCTTCTATCCCAGCTGCCTGCTTAGTCCCTCCCTAGCACGTGTCACAGTGTGTAATTAGTTCACTTGTTCGATTGTTTACTTGTCTGTCTCCCCCACTAACGGAAAGCTCCACAGTGGCAGTGGTCTGGGTCTTGTTAATTCATCGCTGTATCCCTACTGTGGATAGATGCTATCAAAAAAGTAGATGCTGAGATGGAGTTTGGGGTGCTGGAATGTTATTAGGGAGCAGTACTACAGGGAAGGGGGTGAAGCGGAATTGGGCAGAGGGAAAAGCCCGTATTGCAATGCAGGCCCAGCAAGATCGCCACCAGCCAAGCTGGGAGCGGGACAGTATCACCCACGGGAGTTTGTGTGGTGCAGAAACGCCCAGGCTTTTACATCCCTTGTTTGATCACCAGATGTGAGCAGCCCCAGGAAGCGTGTGACCTTCAGCAAGGCCGTCCTCTGCAGCTGGGGCAGACCCTGATGTTACTGGCCGCTGGAGGCTCTTCACCGACCACACTCCTCATAGCTGGGACCAAGTTCTTCTTGAAGGGGCTCCAAGCAGCACCTCCCCACGTCTACTCCAATCCCCAACTCCTAGCACTGTGCCTGGCACGTTGAATGAATGAATGGATTGACATTCGATTGAGTCTTGAAATACGAATAGGACTGGAGAAGTGGACTAGGCAGGAAACGTGTATTCCAGGTGTGAGGCTTAGCTTGTGCAGAGGTAGGAAGGCAGGGAAAAAAACGTGGAACATTTGTGAATCCACAAATAGCGAGATAGGGGTATATCGCCATGCCAGGAAGTGGAGGAATGAAGTTCAAATGGTAGGTGAAGGCCGGCGGGCAAGGGCCTCATAAACTGCACTTGGATTTTATTCTGCTGGCAAAAGGAAGCTTTGAAGGGGTTTCAAGAAGGAGAATGACATGATCAGTGGGTTTTAGAAAGATCACTGTGACAGCCTTGCAGAGATGGCTGAGAAGAGCATGAGGGGAGTCCGGGAGGCCGAGCGGGAGTTGTTTTGACCGGGTCAGGCTGGGTGCTGGAGAGGACAGTGGCAGCCACAGGACTCGGCAACCGGAGACAAGACGGGCTAAGGCCAAAGCCTGGGAACCACCAACACTTCAGAACAGTCAGCAAAGAATAAACATCGAAAGAGGACAAGAAGGAAAGGTCAGAGAAGGAAAACAGGAAAGAACTGAGCCATGGGCACGCAGGAGAGAGAACAGGTCAAGAAGGAAGCAGTCCCAGCATCCAGGCCACTAAGAGGTCGAGTGAGACAAGGACTGAAGGTGCCCACGGATTTGGCCATCAGAAAGCCAGGACCCAAGAGCAGTTCTGGGTGGGGACAGACCCAGCCTGGGGCAGGTGTTATCCAGCCTGACTTGGGGCTCAGGTTTCTGATGGGCATTCTGGAAATGATTTGTCAACGTGCTTCAGCCCAAGGTCTCCCCCAAGTCTGACCGCAGCGATGCTCTGAACCATGTGACCTTCATGGCGTAAGGGCCAGCTGCCCTCCTCAGAGGGGAGTGTCTCTCCTGGGGTGATGGGTCCAGGTGAGCACAGTTGCTCCTGCTGATCTCGACTGCCCCAGGACCCAGGCTCAGAGAGAGACACCAGAGCCGAGTCCCTGCGTCCTCTGACTCGGGTTTGCCGCCTCCACGCAGGACTCCGGGCTCCCCCGAAAGTGGCCCATTGTGTGGTCTCAGTTTCAATGGGTTGAGAAACTGGGTTGAGAAAAGAGAATATTTACTTATTCCACTGAGCCGATGACCAAGTAAATGGTGTCGTCTCACAAGTGGAGTCCCCGCCCTGCCCTCCTCCCTCCTGGCATTGCCTGGAGCACATAAAAGGCAACTTGCTGGGCATGTCTCACCCCAGACCACCAGACCAAGACAGGCCAGAGCCTCCCCATCCTCCTCCTATGAAGCTTCTTGCTGTCACCCTCACCCTGGTCACACTGGCTCTCTGCTGCAGCTCTGGTGAGTACCCAAGCCTGGACTCAGAAGCTCTCCACACCACCCAGTTCTGCTCAGAAGAAGGGGTGAGCTTCCCATGCCCTCTCTGAAGCTGCTGGGAGGGTCTGGAACGCTGACTGTCAGAGAACCAGGTCTTGGGAACTTGGGAAGAGCCCCAAGAGTGTGAGGAGACCTGGAAAGGACCCCATCTTCCATATACAACCACTTCAGAATTCCAGGGAATGGAACAGACTGGAGGGAGGGCTGGAGGAGAACCCATGTGGATGAGCACGTCCAGTGAAGAATGACAGAGAAATCATGAGCCCCTCGGAGCCCAAACTTGGACAGACGCCAAGAGACCTTAGTGCAGCTTCTAGGTTTAGAGCCTCCGCCACATGCTACCAACCAAAGGAGCTGGAAAGGGAGCTGCAGAGACGCATGTCCCCAAAAGAAATCCGATCCAAGGCAAGGTCTCTCATTCTGTACAGAGAGGAATATTCCAGAAAGGGATCTTCCCTTTGGGAAACTGCCAACCCAGAGTGGAGTTTTCTAAACATTTTTGTCCCCCACAAAAAGCGTTAGGAGTCTCTGAGTAGTTGCTGCTGTCACTAAGAGGAAAGGAGTGAGGGGAAAGAAAGAGGGGGCAAGGGAAGGAGGGAGGGAGGGAGAGAGGGAAGGAAGGAAGGAAGGATCATTCACACCTCCCTTCAAGCCCCCTGTCTTTGAGGAGTTGGTTACCTAACTCTGTTCTTCACTCTGCGTCAGTTTCTTCCACTCTCATCTGAATATGCTGCTGTTATTTTTTTATAATAAACAAACTCCAATTAATTCACTTGGAAAGTTTCATGATACCCATAGAGATAAGTTTTATTACTCTGGAGGGTTAGAAAACTCAAACCAAGAAGCAGTGGGAACAACTATTTTGCAGAGAGGTTTATTTGTTTTGCAGGGGAAATGACATCATTTTGGACTGAAACACACATTAATTATACGGAAGAGCTCAGTGCTGTATATAGAGGTGGGTGGCTCAGCAAGACAGGACTGAAACATGTTAAAGGGTGGGCTGGGGATGTGTTTGTGTACTCGTGTGTGTAACAACAACATCCAAAACTTAGTTACCACAATGTACCCATCACTGTTCTCAACCCTTTCACGGTGCAGTCCCCAACCCCTGGGCTGTGGACCGGTACCAGTCCGTGGCCTGTTAGGAGCTGGGCTGCACAGCAGGAGGTGGGTGAGCAGAGCTTCATCTGTGTTTACGGATGCTCCCCATGACTCGCATCACCACCTGAGCTCTGCCTGCTGTCTGACCAGCGGCGGCATTAGATTCTCATAGGAGCTCAAACCCTGCTGTAAACTGCGCATTCGAAGGATCTAGGCTGTGTACTCCTTATGAGAATCTAATGCCTGATGATCCGGGGTGGAGCTGAGGCGGTGATGCTAGTGCTGGGGAGCAGCTGCAAATACAGGTTATCATTAGCAGAGAGGTTTGACTGAACAGAGACCATAATAAATCACTGTCTCCCATCACCTCCAAATGGGATCATCTAGTTGCAGGAAAGCAAGCTCAGAGCTCCCCACTGGTTCTGCAATATGGTGAGTTGCATAATTATTTCATTATATAAGGTAATAATAATAGAAATAAAGTGCACGATAAATGTAATGCGCTTGAATCATCCTGAAACTATCCCCCCACACCTACCCCAGTCTGTGGAAAAATTGTCTTCCATGAAACAGGACCCTGGTGCCAAAAAGGTTGGGGACTGCTGCCGTCACGTCTCTTACTATCTCTTTTCATTCTTACGACAACCCCATGAAGTAGCAATATTGTTCCCACTTTACACATGAGAAAATTGAGCTACAGAACTGTAAAGTAACTTGCCTAATGGCACAGTAAGTTGCACAGCAGGGATCTAAATTCTGGAGGTCTGACTTGAGTGGCTACTCCAAGTGGGGCCCTGGAGTCAGAGCAGGGAAGCCAAATCTGCACACAAGCCGGAAAAATCAAGCACACGGGAGTTGAGTGAGACACAGTGGGAAGATGGAAGCAAGCGGAGGACAGGAAATGGTGACCAGTTCCCTGACTGCAGGGATTTGAGAAGAGAACATAGTTTGGGGATCACTTGGTTATAGGGAACACAGTGGGACAACAAGCTTGTCTGTCCGCAAGCTGAGCGTGCCACGGGCCCAGCGCTCACATGTGTACACCTTTTCCAGGCCAGGTATGGGGTCCATGCTGGGCTGGTACAAGCACCTCTTCCTGCCAGAGCATGACTTTGCCACATGCCCCCAGGGACACGTGACCCAGACCATCACTAACCACTGGTGAGAGGCAAGTTTCCGATAGGAAGCAAAACGCTCAGTGGGCTCTTCCCAGCCCCCACGCTGCACAACCAAATCACAGCAGCAGCTTCTAACATGACACTCTGCCGAGAACTCTAGCAGAACGAACAAATGGCACCCTGCCCCACCCCAACCCAGGAAGTCCAAGGCAAACTCAGGCAAGCCACAAAAAGCTGGCTGTAACCTAGAAAGTATTTACACAGTGCCAAATAGTCAACTGCTTAGAGCACCACCAGATCTCACATCCCACTCCACGGAAGAAAGGCTGCTATCTCTTGCTGACCGGCCTGTTTGCATCAGGGCAGGCCCAGCCAGAGGGCTGGCCGGCTTGAACAGGACCTGGACGCATGTGCTTTCTCTTTTCTGTGTTCCAGCTTCTGCAGAGATCTGCCCGAGCATTCTACAAGTCCTCGAATCCCTCTTCAGGCGCACACTGCCCAGTTTTGAGACTGTACTGGAAATTTTCAGCCCTGATCAGGACATGAGAGATGCAGGGATTGAGTTGCAGTAGCAGGTGGACACCCTTCCCGAGAAGACCAGTGTCAGCATCATTAGGTTCATGGTAAACCTGCGTTCTTCACTCATGCTGGTCAGAGTGGCTGCCCCAAGCCTCTAAACTGCAATGTCACCCTATTTTTTAGACTGTTTCTAATCCAGAGAGGAGAGTCACAATGCCAGTGTCCCCAGGCAAGCAGGGACAGTGATCCTTCCAGGCATTTCCCCTTCTCTCTTTTTAAGAGGCTTTTGAGAAATAATCCAAGCCCTTTTACAATCTTAGTTCCTCCCACAGTTTATTGTACCTCTCAGTTGAGGTTAAAGTTTCTGTGTATTGTCATCTATGTTTAACTTTGCGGTTCATTCACTATTGTGTTGGGCTTTTTGTTTCTTTCTTTGTTTGTTTTAGGAAAAAGTAGTCCAAAGCCCAATGTGTGATTAGCATTCAGGAATCCGAAGCCCATTGGATTTAGAAGCCAAAGTTCCCCAACCGCCTGTGCCCTGCGCTTCCTGGACTCCACAGCCAGCAGCCCTGCCCTTCTCTCTCTTCAATAAACTACAAGCATCTCTCTCACGGTTGTGCCCCGGCCTCTTTATCTACCTGCTAGAGTGGGGAGGTCTTTGGTGAGCCCTGCCCTTGGCCCCAGGAGAAAACTCAGAACTCTTCCAAAGTTCCTGTCCTCTAGGCTCCGGCCACCAAAAGAAGCTCAAGACCCCTCCCCTTCTGTCCCACCATCTACTGAACATCTCAAACTCCACCTGTCCTGCAGAACCAGTGACCCCCGCCCCAGTCTGTCCCTAACCTCCTGGGTTCTATCTCCATCCTCCCTGCTGGGCTGCTCTGGCCAGATGCCTGAGGCTCAGCCCTGACCCTTTCCTCTCCAGCCAACCTAGGCTACCTCTAACAGGCCCCTAGAAAGCCACTCTCTCCCTGTCCAAGGGCCACAGCCCCTGCCTCTGGCCGCAGCGCCCCAGGGGCCTCCTAACTGGCCAAGAATTCTTATCAAATGCAAACCCCCTTCCACCGCCCACCCCCACTGCCATCCTTCAAAGCTTCCTACCGCTCTTACAAAATTCAAAATCCAGGAGGCACCGGCGCTGGTTTCCGCCACCCCTCTCCGTCCCACTGCCCCTCACTCTGCTCAATCCCCACACGCCGACCTCCTCTGTCCCCAGTTTTTAGGAAGAGCCAAGTCCCTTCCCAGCTCAAGGCCGTGGTACAAGCCACACAGCACGGGCTGCTCAAAAAGTCTTGCTGATTGGCTTTAATAATCGCTCTAGAGCAAAATGCGCAAAGAAAAGAACTCGTCTTACAGACGCGTCCCATGTGGCTATAAAGACCCCAAAAGACGCCCCATCCCCACCCCGGTGGCAGCCGCCCGGGGCGGCCACAGCAGGTGCGGCAGCTGGATCCGAGCGGAGGGCGCGGAGGGGCGCGGGCACCGGTGAGGGCGGCGGCGCTCGGTCCCGCCGACGCCCAGGGGCGCCGCGGCCACCAGGGGGCAGCGCCGGCCACAGGGCCCCGAGCGGACCCGCACCCGGACGCCCGGCTCCCTGCGGGCAGAGAATGCAGCGAGCTTCTCTCCAGAGGATCTTGTGTCTTCTGCATGATTTTTAAAATTTGGTTCTTTCATTAGGGTTTTCAAGTCAGAATCCTGAGGGAAATCGAGCAGTCACAGAAACCATGTTGCCTCCCGGTTGAACCCTGCCAATGATGCGTCAGCCCTTTTGGAATTGGCAATAATTCCAAGGGCGAGGCCAACAATCTGGAACCTGCGATGGCCCCAAAGGTGGGGAGGACGGGGCGGGCGGGGGTGGTGGGGGAAGCTGGCGGGGCCGATCTTTGACCTTCACCTGCCAGGTTTTTAAAATCCCAAGGCAGAACCACGACCTCATTACCTTTATTGATTGCTTACTCACCCGCAGGGTTGTCACAATTTCTCGTTGATTCCTCACACAACCCAGATTCCAGAGCCCAGGCCCCAACCCCTGTCCTACAGGTAGTGGGACCCCCAATGCAGGAATCTCCAGAGGTGATAAACTAAGTGATACCGAAGAAAAAAGTCAACCTAGCCCCAAAACACACACTTGTGCACCCAGAACGTAAAGCCTCCACATCCCACCCTTCATTGTCCACCACAAAGGAGGGACTCTGATTGTAAAAATTCCGGAACAGGTCAGAGGGATTGGCAATTCCAAAAGAGATTCTTTGCTGCGGGTGGGGCCTTGATGGGGGCCTCCTGCCTCCCCACCCCCTCGCTGCTAAGGCACCAGATTCTTCTGCATCCAGGCCATCATTAACCCGCATACCTTTGCCACCGCCTAGATGAGTGCTGTTCAAAAGGATAAAGATCCAGGGCCATAAAAGGTTCAGAGTTTTAATTACCTATTCACTGCTGGGGAAATATTTACCCAGGGCAGACAGAGTGCAGTAACTGAGGATGAGAGGAAGCACGGCTATGTTCAGTGAGTCTAGGGGCCGGGGATGGAACTGCAGGACTCACGGTAGGCGATCCACAAGAATGCGAGCTGTGTCAACACGCAGAAATGTGTGTTCAATTTGAAAGAGTAGAATGCAAAGATAAACTGATCGCAAACACAGAAAGAGCACGTATCTGTGTGGTGCATGTTGACAGAAAGCAGAAGGTAATCAGAGAAATGAAGGAATGTTTATTGGGTTCTTTTCTGTCTGCATGTGGTTACTCACAATAGTTACCATGTATTAATAGTATAGCAATGGCACCCCAACTATGGCCGGTGGGCCAAGCGCAGGCTGTGGCCTATTTTTCGGCAAACTTCAACCTAAGAATGTTTCTTTGTTATTGTTTTTGTTTTTGGTCTTTTGAGGGTTTTTTCAAGACAGAA